>NC_140272.1:9808491-9975991 GCF_964030765.1 Micromesistius poutassou
CCATGGATGACACACACCTCTATCATCTTAGTTTATGTCTACTGTCTATAGCAATTAGCCAAAAAAAGGGAAGTTTCGAAGTTTCCTAAAAAATGCTTTCACTGGGTCCGCACTGCAGAGAAGTTCCCTGAAATATTGACTCTCACAGACAAAGTGGCCAAAAGGTGCTGGATGGGACTGCAGCCCCAGAGAGCCTCTTACTGTAGTGCTGAACGAGAGCTCAGGCCTACACTGTGAGGTCATCTCTTACTGTAGTGCTGAATGAGAGCTCAGGCTCACTGTGAGGTCATCTCTTACTGTAGTGCTGAACGAGAGCTCAGGCCTACACTGTGAGGTCATCTCTTACTGTAGTGCTGAATGAGAGCTCAGGCTCACTGTGAGGTCATCTCTTACTGTAGTGCTGAAAGAGCTCAGGCCTACACTGTGAGGTCATCTCTTACTGTAGTGCTGAATGAGAGCTCAGGCTCACTGTTAGCCTGAGGTCTTCACAAGGGACTCTAGAATTAGAAGCTGCTGTATTTCTTTTGCAGTATTTCATTTGCTTTGCAGCAAGGCACTTTCCACCGAATATCATGAATAACATTGCACGACCAGAGGTTTTACTGACCCAATTCACCAGTCAAAAACAACATGGACCCCATCATACAGAACTCTGTTTGTTCTCCTCTCTGGCTCTCTGTTCCGAGCCTCTCTCTCTGTCCCCTGACTCTGAACCTTTTGAACTTGCCAAGAACAAACGTAATGACGTTTTCTTATTTGAGTTAAATTTAGACTGAATTCTGCCATCTGTGTTGGTAGCAGGCGCTGTATCAGTCTCACAGCGGACCACAAAGTACAAACCTTTTACTTCTCAGCTGAACGCCCTCACAGTCACTGTTTCTGTAGAGTCAGCTCTGGTGGTGTGTGTACTGTGTGTGTGTGTGTGTGTGTGTGTGTGTGTGTGTGTGTGTGTGTGTGTGTGTGCGTGTACACTCTGTGTGTGTTTGTGTTTTGTTTGTGTGCGTGTGTGTGTGTGGGAGGGCTCCACTGATACTCAGTGCAGCAAACTTGCTCTGAGCTCTTGCCTAAAAGAAAAGGGGATGTGATGCAGCAGCAGAGTGTGTCTGTGTGTGTGTGTCCTCTGAGGTGGACTTTTTATTACTGAATCGTCTTTGTGTGACTGATCCAAACTGGCTTCCACATTCTTTATTCTAATCCTTCTCCCTGATCTTTAAGCCCTTTTCTGGATGATGTCACCTGACAGCACATTCCACCATCCTTTCTTTCTAATATCGGGATCCTGTGGGACTCTCACATGTTCCTCGACTAGCTATAAGGACTGCAGTTCCACCAATTAAAGGGAGGATTCCAATTAAGGGAAGGGTTCCAATTAAAGGGAGGATTCCAATTAAGGGGAGGATTCTAATTAAGGGGAAACTTCTCCCCTGATGGGTAAAGCCCCAGCAGCATCAATGCTACTGTAGAAACCACAAGCACACTAGCATCAGACCCCAGAGACATTCTCTTCACTGTGCTGATGATGGATTCTGATCCAAGAGCAGCACCGAGAGACAGACCTCTCATCCATCTCATCGCCTCCTCCAGAGAGGAGGCGATTCCCTGCTGAGAGCAGCAGCAGGGAATCTAGCACCCTAATGAGTGTAATGTATATACCGGTACTGCTTCTGTACTATCTTTTTTTTTAAAAGATGGTTGTGTGTGTGTGTGTGTGTGTTTGCTAATGGCATTGGATATGAGCCTAAAGATCTGTGGCCAGGTAGGAAACATGGTCTCGTCGAGTTTAATGAGACCTGCAGTGGGGCAGTGTGTTGGGGGTCGTCCTGCAGGCATACACACGCACACACACACACACACACACACGCATGCACATGCACTCACGCACACACACAGGGAGCCCTCCCCATCATATGCAAAGGCAAATAATTAGGAAATGCATCCCCCCTTTAGGGGCTTACCTGTTCAATCAAACACAAACGCTACACATATACTGCAGATATTGCACACATGCTAACACACAGACAGGAATATGCACCATTCCAGTTCTGTGTTCTCAGTTCCATACATGAATAGGAATGCAGGCTTTGATGAAAAAGAAGAAGGAGGAATAAAAAGAGAATGAGAGAGTGAGATGGGGAGGCTGTGAGTCTCATTAGCCTACATTCAGAGCATGTGGAGCATGTAGCCACACTGGAGAACTCCTCCCTGCTCCCGTCTCTCTCTGCTCCTCTCTGACCGCTGCAGGCCACGACCTCCAGGCCCGCGCTGGGCCAAGCTAGCTCCGGTCTGAAGCCTGAACCAGAGCCACGCTGTAGGAGAGTAGAGGAGAGAGGAGAGAGGAGAGGGGAGAGGGGAGAGGGGGCAGCTTCCCGCACAGGAGCTAATACTTTTAACTGACATCCCGGATAGCTAACATTATTAAGGTGTAACTTGAACATGCACTAATACAGCACCCTCATACATTATTGACAGTGTGTATTGATTGCAATACATCTGGAGTAAGATTAATGACACCAACGCATGTAGTACACCAACGCATGCAGTTCAGTGCAAGCAGTTGTGTTGTTCTGGTGTTCAGTATTAGCCTGGCTATTGCCAGACCAAGCTCAATCATAGATTGCACATTGGTCTGGGGAGGCTGCTGTCATTTTCTTCAGCACAAGAGGCGTAATCAACGGGCCTAGTACAAATGACTCTGTACGCAATTGGGTGCTTGCTGTCGCTTCCCTGTTGTCGTTGTGTTAAACCAGCCAATAGCACGCCAGGGGGGAAAGCCAGCTTGGTGATGACTCCTCCAGACCTCTGCAGGGCAAACTCAAATCACTGGCAGAATGGGCGGGGCTACCTAGTCTAGTTCAGTATGGTACAGCCCTCTCTGTGGTCAGATGGTACAGCCCTCTCTGTGGTCAGATGGTACAGCCCTCTCTGTGTTCAGATGGTACAGTCCTCTCTGTGGTCAGATGCTACAGCCCTCTCTGTGGTCAGATGCTACAGCCCTCTCTGTGGTCAGATGGTACAGCCCTCTCTGTGGTCAGATGGTACAGCCCTCTTTGTGATGACATTGATTTGCTGAGGCAGTTGTTGAACCAGGCCAATCATGCTTAACGTTGTTCTCAGGACCCTCTCTCCCAATCACGGATCACCAGGGAAGCCCATCTCCATTCATCTTACCCTGCCACAACCCTCCCCCCTCTCTCCCCTTTGCTTCCTCCTGAGCCTTTCATTTCTCCTCCCTCTTCACTCACTTGTCTCCTCTTCCTCACACTCCCTCATAGTTAAACACACACACACACTCACATGTATAATTTCTCAATGACGAGTTATTAAAATGTTATGAATAATAATATTAATGCAGACATATGCACACACAAGCAGGCAGGCGCACACACAAACTAATCTTATTTAGTGAGTCCAGTCAGACGAGACATCTTCCAGCCATACACAGATGTAAATATACCATAATCAATCAAAGAACCCAACGTTATTAAATGAAATCCCTTTCACCTCTGTCAAAATCAGCCTCAAACTAACCAGCAGGAAACACAGAGACAGCAAGCCTTAGGGGTGTGTGTGTGTGTGTGTCTGTGGGGGGGGGGTGTGTGTGTGTGTGTGTGTGTGTGTGTGTGTGTGTGTGTGTGTGTGTGTGTGTGTGTGTGTGTGTGTGTGTGTGTGTGTGTGTGTGTGTGTATCGGCAAGTTCAGGATGAACTCGCCAACAGTAAACAAAGGCAAAGGATACTGTTGATGCTGTTTTAATGCAACGCCTAAAAGGAAGACACATAGACACGCATTCAGTGATAGATTGCTTAGTCGCTCACCGAAATCTCTCAGGGCGAGAAACCAATGAGTCAGCACAGTGAGAGGCAGGACAGGTTCAAGACACAAATTGCATTCCACGCACTCCTCCCCTCCCCTCATCTCATCTCCTCCCCTTCCCTCCTCTCCTCCCTCCCTTCACCTCCCCTCCTCTCCTCCCCTCCTCATCCCCTCCCCTCCTCTCCTCCCCTCCTCCTCCCCTCCTCTTCGTCCTCTCCTCTCCTCCCCTCCTCTCCCCTCCTCCTCCCCTCCCCCTCTCCCCTCCTCAACCCCTCCTCTCTTCCCCTCCTCTACTCTCCTCCATACCCCTCCCCTCCTCTCCTCCCCTCCTCCTCTCCCCTCCTCTCCTTTCCTCCTCCCCTCCTCCTCTCCTCTCCTTCCCTCCCCTCCTCCTCGTCCTCTCCTCTCCTCCCCTCCTCTTCCCTCCCCTCCTCCTCGTCATCCTCTCCTCTCCTCCTCTCCTCTCCTCCCCTCCTCCTTAAATGGGGTAAATTCCCTTTGAAATAATAATTCTGTTACATTTGGCAGATATGTAAAGAGTGGACATTCTCTATTGGCTGCACCCCTTGCTCTAGAGAGTGTGACTTTGACAGCCGCTCGCACTTTCTCCTATGAAAGCCTGCTGTTTGTCCATTTGTTGAACCCCTAAAATCGGGTTTTACTCCATGTTTAAACCTGCTTCTATGTCACTTTCCTACTCTCTTATTAACTTGCTACAAAAGACCCTAAACCAGAAAGCTTCAAGAACATAACATGCCCTTATGGGAAATTATATATCTTTATACCACGGCTCTTCTCAATGCTGTGGAACGCTCCGTTCACTTGCATGGGCCTTCCCGACTTCCGGTGGTGAATTATTTTTCAATAATTGTAAACTGTTGCTAAACATATAATGACCACTGTCAAGGAAAGTGTTTTTTTTGCCTCTGATTCACATCTTTCGTATCACTCCGCAAGTAGTCTGGTAACTTATCAACCCCAGCGTATTTGGTTGCTAAGCAACGTCAATGTTTTTGGCGACTATATCTCTGCCGATCAATACTACGAATGCTGGTAACAAATAAATAGTAAAAAGACACACCGTGTGAAGTAATTTTTTCGTTTTGGCAAGTAGCCGTGTAATAAGCAGGATAATGTATAGAACGTCGCCTGTCATTGAAAATAAGCCCCTTCAGGGCGAAGCAAGACACCTCTGCTTCGCGTCAGTGTCCTGTTCGCCCCGTCTGGGCTTATTTTCCCGATAATGACCGGCATTCTATACATTATCTCTTAGATAACTGTCAACCTATAATCAACCACTAGACGCTGCTCGTGAGAGAAGGAACACAGTGCAGGTGTCCCCATGGTCCTCATTATCTCTAACGTACCTCCAGTGGCGGAGCTACCATTAAGGCGGAGTAGGCGAATGCCTTAGGCCCCCAACCAGTAGGGGGGCCCCCAACCAACCTCAAATTTTTTTTTTTTTTTAAGTACACAAACAGAGACGAAGCAAGACGAGTCTAAACGCGAAAAAATAAAATAAAGGGTTAGGAAAAGGGTTAGGAAATAAAGTTACCCAAGCGGCTCAAATAAAAGAAAAAAGCGAAAAAGACGTTGATAAGTATTTGGCAACGCTGCCAAAGATGACACACTTTTTTACAGCTATTGTTGGGGATACAGACAGGAACAACAACGTCCAAAGCGTTGAACATGCCGCTACAGCAGCAGCAGCTAGCTGTGAAGTGGCGCTAGGTGAAGACATCAATAAGTAGGACTCTGTGTCAGAAGCGTGTGATGTGGAGAACAATCTATCTTTTTTTTTCTCTCTCTCTCTCTCTCTCTCTTTTTCTTTTATATATATATAGGTTTGTTTGAAATGTTCAATCTCAAGTGAAATGCCAATTGCAACCTCACACATACAAAGTCAATTATTCCTCTTGGCAATATTTGCTAAGTATATGGCTGTTTGTGATGTTTTGCTAAGTAGGCCTATATGACTGTTTGTGGGGGTTTACCCTAACTACTTGTCTTGCTGTTATACTGATATTGATTTGATCTTAAAAAAAAAAGAATAAACAGTGCTGGCATTTTGGCAAAGACAGGTGTTATCTGAAACCTTATTCTCTGTTGGGTTCCATCGTGACTATTAGTTTGTGTACTGCTACACTTTGTGTGTTCTCTGTTTTCCATCTTCATTTTGGAGTAAAGAAGTGTATGCAGGGCAGTGCCGGCGCTCCACACACGCAGAACACGCACTGCGCGTAGGGCACCAAGTGCCTGGGGGGGCACCAAGTGCCTGGGGGGGCACCAAGTACCTGGGGAGGGGGCCCAAAATTAAGGTTGATAATTATTACATCACAATTTTCAAAATATATAAATTAATTACGAACAGGTCCACCGTTGTTATTCCGCATCGGAGGCGTAGCACCCTTTATCAGCACAGTCCCCCCCGCCAACAACCAGCGGACGTACAACCCCCCCAGGGTTTAAAGGGGAAGTTTTCTTTCTTATCTCCAACCTTTACTTCCGCCTAGATTAGCTTTATCTGCCTATCCACCATTCAGTCTGTACATTTTTTTTCTCCGTTCTCTTTTAAAGATCAGATGAGGTGGGCCCCATACATATCTTCGCCTTAGGCCCCCAATTTGCTAAGTCCACCACTGCGTACCTCCACCCGGTCCACAGCCTGGTGTCATCATCATCTCTAACGTACCTCCACCCGGTCCACAGCCTGGTGTCATCATCATCTCTAACGTACCTCCACCCGGTCCACAGCCTGGTGTCATCATCATCTCTAACGTACCTCCACCCGGTCCACAGCCTGGTGTCATCATCATCTCTAACGTATCTTCACCCGGTCCACAGCCCTGTGTCTGGTCCTCATCTCTAACGTATCTTCACTCGGTCCACAGCCCTGTGTCTGGTGCTGGGCTGCATCATCTTCCCGGATGGCTGGGATGCGGAGGTGATCCGGGACATGTGCGGCGACGACTCTGGGAAGTACGCCCTGGGGAACTGCTCGGTGCGCTGGTCCTACATCCTGGCCATCATCGGCATCCTGGACGGCCTCATCCTCTCCTTCCTGGCCTTTGTGTTGGGGAACCGGCAGGACAGGCTCCTCCTGGAGGAACTCAGGCAGGCCAGCAGAGGTGATGGGACTGTCTGTCTGTCTGTCTAGCGCCTTATCTCTGCATCTATGTATCTTGCTGTCTTTCTGTCTACTTCACTCTGTATCTAGGTATGTATCTTGCTGTCTGTCTGTCTGTGTCTGTCGATTTAGGTATATTTCTAGCTGTCTGACTGTCTCCTCCCCTCCTCCTCTCCTTCCCTCCCCTCCTCCACCCGCTCCTCTCCTCCCCTCTTCCCCTCCCCTGGCTCCTCCTCTCCTTCTGTCTGTCTGTCTGTCTATTTAGGTATATGTATATCTGTCTCTCTACCTCTGTATCTATGTATCTTTCTGTCTGTCTGTCTGTCTATATGTCTCTATCTCTGTATCTATGTTTGTATTTTTCTGTCTGTCTGTCTGTCTCTCCATCTCTGTATCTATGTATGTATTTCTGTCTGTCTGTCTCTCTGACTGTCTGTCTATGTCTCTATCTCTGTATCTATGTATGTATGTATCTGTCTGTCTGTCTCTCTTTCTCTGTATCTATGTATGTATTTCTGTCTGTCTGTCTCTCTATCTCTGTATCTATGTATGTATTTCTGTCTATACATTTGCAATGATTTAATGGAAAAAATAGTCTGATGACTGAGGCCAATCTCATTTTGTCTCCACAGATTTTGCATTGTCAAGGGTGAGTTTTCATTATTGTCGGTTTCTGTGTTGCTTGGTCTCCTAGATAAGCTTGTTGTGTGTGTGTGTGTGTGTGTATGTTGTAATCAAGTCCGTGAATGTCTTATTGCTAACATAAGTTATGCTAACATACTCTTCATAATCATAATTATCGCTATTCTTCTATTCCTCACAACACTATTCCTCATGCATTCTTGCCATCACTTTTTATTATTTCTATGTATGTCCATTATGAATGCTGTAATCAATTCAAGCGCTCAATTACCTGTCTCCTCCAATACATGTAGTTTATGTCATTTAAGCCCCTTTTAACATTAGCCAAGTTATGACTGACCCTGACCCCATCAGAACCCGTTTCTTACCTGTCCATCTCAGCCATGCTGAAATGAGACAGGGCACTGACATCTCAAAGGGCTTCTCTCTTTTAAATTAACTTCCAGTTCAACGGTGTGTGGACGGTTCAGGTATATTTTAGAGGGTTTTGTCTGTTTGGTGGGGGGGACAAGGAAAAATGTCAAATTAACCTCAGGAAGTAACCTTTAGAATAACATAAGCCCTAGGAAGGAGCCCTCGGAGACACCATGCTAGGAGCTTGGTCTGGATAGAGGACATCCAACACCATGCTTAGATATTAAATATTATATGTGGTCAATCTAGAGTGATAAATATACTAGTGTGCTTATGAAGACTGATATGTACTAGTGTGGTGATGAAGAGTGATACATATACTGTTGTGGTGAAGAGTGATACATAAACTAGTGTGGGGATGAAAATGATACATATACTAGTATGTGGATGAAGAGTGATACATATACTGTTGTGATTAAGAGGGATAAATATTCTAGTCCGGTGATGAGGAGTGATACATATAATGTGGCGATGAAGAGTGTTTTTTCATTAATACACAGGATCAGATGTTATAATCCCTTGTGCCAAAATAAACTAGTGTTTGGATTAAGAGTGATACAGAAAACTTGCTTGGTGATGAAGAGTGATACATAAACTAGTGTGGGAATGAAGAGTGATACATATATGGTTGTGATAAAGAGTGATGCATATACTGTCGTGATGTGGAGTGATAAATATGCAAGTGTGGGGATGAAGACGGATACATATTAGTGTGCTGATGAAGAGTGATACATATACTAGTGGGATTATTAAGAGTGATATATAAACTAGTGTGGTGATGAAGAGTGGTACATATAAGCTGCTTTGGACGTGCATCAGTCTATTCTCCCGCTATTCTACTGACGGGCCGTATATGTGAATGACATATCCTGACGTTGGACCTCCTGAAAAAAGACTACCCCTGTGGTAGTATTTTAGCCAGCGGAAATGCTAATTATCTTATATGTGAATGAGCATTAGGATGTCGGCATTTCACACCAGTTGAGTGTCATTGAGTGGCACCCACGTCCTAATCGATAATCAGCCTATTGCCTTTTGTTTGCTGAATGGTTTAAAACATATTTTAATGTGGCACTGCTTTTCAGTCATTCATGATGAACGCTAAATGACTGCGTTTACATGGACATTAATACTCCGATATTAATCGGAATAAGGTCTTAATCAGAATTTGACGCTGCCATGTAAACACCATTCTCCGATTGCCTTAATTAGATTAAGGTAATATTCGGAATAATCATAATCTGAATAAGGTATGTGGAGTATTACAATCATATTCTGATTATTGAGGCTCATTCTAGACATGTATACACCTTAATCGCATTATAACGTCCTTTCAGAATATTCTCAGCATTTTGCGACAAGCCGACAACGGAGTCACATTATGGCAACAAACTGACTTACAATGCGTGTTGTTTACTCGTGACACACACGAGTCTCACATTTCACATGTTGTACGCAAGCAGATAACGTTTAAGTTTGATATTTTCAAAGTTGTTCGCAAGCATAATAATCAGTAAGAAAACTAAAATTATAGTATAGGGTAGAGCGTTGCTATGGAAATGTAACCCTTATTTTTGGTCTGGTAGCGTCCTCCGGTCACTTCAGGATTGTGGGTTACCAAAAAAAAGTCAATGCAGTTGTTCTCAGCGTTTGTATCTTGTTTTAATTATAACCAACACAGCAACAGTACACCTGCATGTGCTCGGTCACTCTTCAATTGGTCCCCCCACTTAACTGTCCCCTTTAAACAAAAGGTGGGTAGGAACCAATATATTCCCAACGTAACTATCCATTTAAATGTTACCCGAAAATGTATATATTAAATAATAATAAAATAATGAATCCTACCAGTGTAATTGAACTGAAATCGAAAATAATGCAAACAATGAATTATAAGGTCACAGAAACAATATTACAGCTACTTCGAGATGATTGCGAGAAACTTAAAGAACACTGCTTAATCAGTCTATGCTGGGCTACATGTAAACGGGGAATATGAACAGAGTATTCCTTTAATAACTCATGTAAACACCTTAATCACAATATTACCATAATCAGAATAAGGTCCATAGTCGGGTTAAGGTTGTCCATGTAAACGCAGTGAATGATAGGTCTTATCCTAACCGTCAAGTACAACATCATACAATAAATTACAATACAGTTCACAGCTGCACTCGTATATATAAAATGTTTTTTTATTATTATGTTACACCTTTCCTGCTGTCGGCTCCCAGACCGTAGTCGAGGAGCACAGGGAAGTCGTTCCCTCCAGGTCTGATGTTCTCTCGTGGTAACGGCAGTGGGTCTGCTTATAGGTTTGAATATGGTCGGAATGAAGCAGCCACCGATTCTTGACAGGCTGTGTACTTTATTCTTCTTTATTCTTCTTCACTAACTTTACAGTACCCGTTTGCAGACACAACCAAACTTTATACGTTTATTACTTCACTAAACTGACATGCACTACCGCTCGCTCTCCTTGCTCGTCTACTCACTCACTCACTCACACACACACACACACACACACACACACACACACACACACACACACACACACACACACACACACACACACACACACACACACACACACACACACACACACACACACTGCCATTCCCACACACACGCTACTCTCGTAACAATTATTATTGACAACAGTTAGCTGAACATTATAGGGTCCCGTCCTTCCACTCCCTGTTTTCTCAGTTAAACACAGAAATCAACTACACTTGTCCCAGTGTTTGTTAGAATGGAAATTAAGCCAAAAAAGACGCTCTCTTCGCGACCCCTTTCTTGTTCGTCGTTTCTTCTATTTGTCTCTAACTCATGCTCCAATTTTTCATCGATCGATGCGGATGTTGTGGATGCAACAGAATATATACATTGCTGCAGCAACATTTAAGATGATCGCGATGAGTTCTGCCCGATCTGCCTCTACACTGTCTGCGGTCAAACCAAATCATGATTCTCAGTCACTGAGTCAGTCAGACTCGGCTCCTCCCTCGTTCTCGTTCTAACGAATCGTGAATGCACGTTCTCAGCCAAGTCGGTCAGACTCAGCTCCTCACTCGTTCTCATTCTCAAACGAATCACGATCGTGCAATGGTGCAAACGTTCATCAATCAACACAACATTAACTAAGTTCCTTTTAGCTGAGGAGTGCTTCATGTTCGGAATCGGGATGTTGTTGCCCAGCTGACTCTCGTGACTTCTCAGTCCTCGAGTCTTCACCACTAAACACAGTCAGTGAACGAACGGCGACTCGCGAGTCTGCGCGACTCAGTGACTAGTGGGTGGAGCTGGGAGTTGAGTCTCGGAGAACGAACGAGACGAACAACGACGAAAGAGAGTGGCGAATCAGGTCAGTTTGTTCGTTTTAAAGAGTCGTTCGTTCGAACTGATTCGTTCGCGAACGAGCCACCACTAACCGATGTCCGCATATCGGGCATCAAGTGTGAATAAGTGTGAATGACCCTCACGGTCGAACCTCCTGATCCACAAATGCGGAGAAAAGATGGAGGTTATATGTGAAAACAGCTATAATGTGGGAATAAAGAGTGATACATATACTGTGCTGTAGAGGAGCAATACATATACTGTGGTGACGAAGAGTGATACGTCCACTAGTCTGGTGATGAAGAGTGATACATATACTGTGGTGATGAAGAGTGATACATGTACTAGTGTGGTGATGAACGCCAGAATAAAATAAATATGGACAGAATCATATGAAAATGGGCATACATGTAATCACTGTATCAAATAGCTGAACATACTTCATTCAGTTGTATTGTAACAGTTTGACAACAACGGTCCTAGTGACCAGGATCAGTTCAGCTACACTGACCCCACTGGGGCTCAAGAAGCAGGGAACCCGTTTCTTACATCACTGACATCTCAAAGGGTTTCTCTCTTTTAAATGAACTCCTGGTTCAACGGTGCATGGACGGGTCAGGTATATTTTAGAGGGTTTGGGGGGGGGGGGGGGGGGGGGGAGCAGAGGTGGAAGCATGTTCAATGAACATTCTGCAGTGCTGCACTTTTATAAAGAAAGGTCCACCCAGAATGGAGAGAGGCCATCGTTCTGAAGAATTGGTTCCACTGAGGACTCTGCACAAAGCAGGCCCCTGGGCTTCTCCTGTGAATGCTTGTGTGTGTGTGTGTGTGTGTGTGTGTGTGTGTGTGTGTGTGTGTGTGTGTGTGTGTGTTTGCGTGTGTGTGTGTGTGTGTGTGTGTGTGTGTTTGCATGCGTTAATGCGTGCGTGTGTGTAGGCATGCATATACTCTTTTTGGTTGCAGCAGTGTGTATGTGTGTGCTTGTGTGTTTGTGCTTTTGCTTTTATGTGCTGGAGCGTGTGTGTGTGTATGTGTGTGTGTGTGTGTGTGTGTGTATGTGTGTGTGCGTGTGCTTGCATGTGTGCCCGGTGTAAGAGTGAAAGACGAACATCTAGCCCATTCCCTAGCTGATGGGGTAAAAGATAAGGAAAGAATACAAATCAAATAATACAAACTAATGTGTGTTGTTGCCCAACTGAATTGACTTTGTTGCATTTGAAGTAGCACCATAAACAAACATGTATCAAATGTCTTGCACAAACAGAGCAAGGCTACGTGAAGAGAAAGCTGTGTCTGTTTTTCTGGATGAGATGACTGCAAGAGTCTGATAGAAACAAGGCAGGGTGACCCTGTGTTGGTTGCCGTACAAATACAGCTCTCTGAAATGTTGGTTAGTCAAACGTTGCATTTTTTTGTTTACACCAAAGATTCTAGACTAGAGAGTTTGCGCCAATCAATGAAACCTTATGCAGAATCAGAGAAGGTCTGCTCTCTTTGCTGTGCAAAGCATGTTTCAGAAATCAGCACATTAAGATAAATGTAGTTGTCACACAGACACAAGCTGTTTTTTATATTTGTAATATAGAATTATTTCAGGGGGGGAAATGCCATGAAAAAATGTACACACAGTGTGTTCAGGATTAGGACTGAAATAGCGGTGTGTGTGTCGGTCTAGGCGTAATCAATTGTGTTTTAATATTTTTAGCATTCTTCATATTATTGTATTCTATTCTTTTTGTAGGCTACTCTGCTGTTGGCCATGATGGGGAGATATTTTTTTCCTGCCACAAAATATAGTTTCAACAACATTCCTGCGTCTCCCCCTCCTACAGAGCCCATTTCAGCACCGTGTCAGTGGACAGTTACAAGCCTACGAACGTCGTTAGAGGAGTGAACGCGTGTTCATGTTACGCAGAGTTTCGGGAAACACTCGGAAATTTTAATGAAGGTTCAAAAGATCCTTCGTGAGAATGATCATACGAGCGTGGATCCATCGTTATCGGGAAACGGTGCCCTGGGCACCAAATATTGTGTTGACACTTGTTTTTATGTTTTTGTCTGCTAGATTAAGTTCGGTCCCAACGTCTGTCCTCAACAGTAAACTTCAGACAGAGAGGTTTAGAGTTCACAGGAAACGAGGACCAACCCTTGACTGCTTCCTCCCCTTGAGCCTTCTCTCAGCTCGCTCTGAGAATGGACCGTTCTTCTCCTCCCTGTGATGAGCAGGAATTGTCCATGCCTCGCATCACCTGTGGATGTTTGGTCACCAAATATGAGAGTGAATGAAGACCAGGGAGACAAACCGTAGAGTCATGTACCCGGGCATGGGGGGTTCGCTCTATGACTGTGAATGAAGGGAGACCAGCCGTAGAATCAAAAAAAATGTTTAAGTATGCTTATCTTTGCGTGAATTTCGGGATGACTCGTCTGCCAATGACTTCAAGTTGGTTGTGTTTTAACCGGTGATTGTTGTGCCAAACTGTTTACAAAGGGACACTTGCTTGTGACCCAGCAAGTGCCTGCTAGTTGACCTGCCGGGCGGGACGATCAGTACTTCCCCACATAAAGAGCTTAGTTCTGATTGGATCGCTTCCCAAATCGTCCCGCTTACATTTTCGTCTCATTTTTATTCGTTAACCAAGTGTCAAAAGATTTCGTCGTAGTTTTTGTCATCCTAAATTTTTTATGGTATGATTATGATTATGGTATTTTTATTTAGTTATCGTCTCGTTTTCGTCAGACTGTAGACCCCCCCACCCCCCCCCCACCCCCAATGTTTTCTCAATGGATCCCCACAAATCACACAAGTGGCCAATTTTGTTTAAAAAACAGCAAATTTCGCCGAAAGGTGACTAGTTTGCATGCCTGCTGTGAATGAAGGGAGACCAGCCATAGAGTCATGTACCCAGGCATGGGGGGTTCGCTCTATGACTGTGAACGAAGACCAGGGTACGGCTATAGTCATGTACCCGGGCATGGGGGGGCTCTCTATGACTGTGAATGATGACCAGGGAGACCAGCCGTAGATTCATGTACCCGGGCATGGGGGTAGGAACGCAACCTGGCTCCACACTTTGGGAATAGATTTCCCAGCCAGAGGACCGGGAGCTCAACCCGCTCAACCCTTCAGGCCTAATCCCCTTTGATTAAACTGCCTTATGTGGACGATGAGTCATCAGGAAGTCTTATAACTGTTATTATCCTGCCATTTACACACACACACACTCACACTCTTACTCTCACACTCTCACACACACACACACACACACACACACACCTCCAACCTGAGGCCTGCTAGACTCCTCTCCCCCATGGATGGCAGGATGTTTACAATGGCCGTGCAACAATTCAGCTTGATTATGATCCCAGTGAAACAATTCTGGACCTCAGGAAATCATCATGATCAGCTTTGGCTACTCTGACGCATCTGTTAGTTATGTAAAATGATGTTTAAGAAAATTATATTCCATTCAATACACAAATGAGATGAAAGCAAATACATACGTAAGAAGTAAAACATTTCATTGTTCAAATTGAATGAGGACAGTAGCAACATGAACACAGGCTGTTCTGTTAATAGTGAATCTGTCCTTGTCCTCATGGAGTTCATGATGATGTTTTAGTGTTTCAAGGTTGGATTGTTGTTATTTATGATCCCATTCCGTGTTGTTGACACACGATGACTCCTATGTCAGGTTGCTTCACTCCTATGTCAGGGCCCCTGGTCAGGTGGCTTCACTCCTATGTCAGGGCCCCTGGTCAGGTGGCTTCACTCCTATGTCAGGGCCCCTGGTCATGTGGCTTCACTACTATGTCAGGGCCCCTGGTCAGGTGACTACACTCCTATGTCAGGGCCCCTGGTCAGGTGGCTTCACTCCTATGTCAGGGCCCCTGGTCAGGTGGCTTCACTCCTATGTCAGGGCCCCTGGTCATGTGGCTTCACTACTATGTCAGGGCCCCTGGTCAGGTGACTACACTCCTATGTCAGGGCCCCTGGTCAGGTGGCTTCACTCCTATGTCAGGTAAGATAGCTTCATCCAAACTGCTAGATAAGCAGTTTGGATGAAGGGGTGACACGGCTCATGCATGTCTGATGGGTTCATGGGGCCATCGTTACATTTGCATTGTCCTTGTTTTTGTGTTGTACTGATGCTGTGACACGCTGCTAGCACTAGAATCACTAGCGCTAGTAATTCTAGTGCTAGCAGTGCATCACAGCGCTAGTAATTCTAGTGCTAGCAGTGCGTCTGAACCTGAATCACTAGCGCTGTGATGCTCTGCTAGCATAAGAGTTATTAGTGCTTTGATGCGCTGCTAGCACTAGAATTACTAGCACTGTGATGCACTCCTAGCACTAGAGTCACTAGCGCTGTGACTTACTGCTAACACTAGAGTCACTAGCGCTGTGACCCTCTGCTAACACTAAAGTCACTAGCGCTGTGACCCTCTGCTAACACTAGAGTCACTAGCACTGTGACCCGCTGCTAGAATTAGTCACTTACAGTTTGACCTCACGAGAGGTCCTTACCCAGCCCCCCTCGCTTTTAATCAACAAACACGCATGGCATGAATTTCAATACCCCACTCCTATCTGGTCACCTCCCCACCAACACTCATTAAATTAAATTGTAACCCTTAATCACAGCTACAGTCTCAAAGGGTTGAGTAACAGTAGCCTACTTCAATCCATTTCACACATTTTTATAAATTCCTCCTCTCCCCTGTGACGGTCTTTTCTCTGAGGTGTAATCTCCTCCCTCCTCCAGATCGAGGTCCGGGACTCCAAGGACCCACGCTACGCCCTTCAGAGGTTCCGTTGAGGTTGGCCTGGCCGGCTGCTCCTCCTTGATACGGTCCTTCATGGCTTCTTCTCCTCTTCACCTTCTCCTCTTCTTCAGCATTTCTCAAAGGCCACCATCTTCCAGACTCGAGCCCCTAATGCCCAGAGGCCCCAACGCCCCGACGCCACTAGGCCCCGATGCCCCAAGGCCCTGCCGCCAAGAGGCCACTAGGCCCCGATGCCCCACCGCCACGAGGCCCCAAGGCCACTAGGCCCCGATGCCCCGATGCCCAGAGGCCACGCTGCCACGAGGCCACACCGCCACAAGGCCACACCACCACGAGGCCCCGAAGCTCCAAGGCCAGATGTCCAGAGGGCCTGACGCCACAAGGCCACAACACCCAACGCCCATAGGGGCCAGAAGTTTGGGGCCGGGTCTACAGACAACGCTCTCAGAAGCTGCTGCTAGTGCAGAGACACTTTTCCTTTTTTAAGTGCAACACAAATCCAAGGATGGAAAGGTTCTAATAACACACATTTGATGGTCTTTTAGCAAAAGATGCAACAGTGGTGGAGTTGATAAGGTGTATTTGATAGTATCCATCTTTTTATTCAAAGTTAATAAGGAAAGGTTGGAAATCTCAGCATCTTATTTTTCTCCTTTGTCTTAAGCAGTCGCTATTGGGCACTACATGACAGCCAGCAAGACCACTGCTTCTGGGCTTGCGCTTCTAAATATAAAGTATTTTAATTGAGATAAGATACAGATAACAATCATCGCTTAGTGCTCCTTTAAGAAAATAAAAATATATTATTATGCACAGACATAAAAGCATAGGTGCTACTTACAACAAATTAAGTGATTGAAGTTTTAGCAGGCCACTTTAAACGTTGTTCTTTCGGTGGGTCTGAGATACACTGATACAGTATGTAATGATCAGAATGAAAAAGAACGTCAAATCAAACAAAGGAATAATCCCGCCCTTCTACCTGCTGAGGTCTGCTTTTTTCCACAACTGTGAGAGACTTATGTGTTAAATAAACTCACCCATTTTGAGGAATACCTCCTTGTCTACTTTCACCTTTTGCATTTTCCTCTTCCTAAAGTGTGCTTCCTTAGCAGGTCCTGCTCCGACCCTGCAGCTCTCGTTAGTATTCCTGGTAGCCAGCAGCATGCTGCCTCTCAGGCCTGCAGCAATACTAGATCCAAACGGCCACTACTGGGAGGCCAGCTGGAGTGTTTGAATCAAGCAGTAAAGCCAGAATAAGTTTCTGTGCAGACGTCACACACACACACGCTGACATACACACACACACACACACACACACACACACACTGATGCATGCATACATGCTTACACACAAACACGCACAGGACTGATGGCAAAGCCACATGACCAGTACAGATCACACATTCACACACACAAGCTGCTTCATCACGTTTTTCAGTTTCCAGGAAATGCTGTTATCTGTTTCATGTTGTTTTCTACATGTGTCCCCCACCTGGTCCTGGGTAGAAGGACATTAAAGACCTCACCCCCACCTGGGTCCTGGGTGTGGAGACTGTTGAAGACCACTCCCCAATCTGGGTCCTGGGTTTTCAAACCTAGGACCCTGTGTGCGTGTGTGTGTGTGTGTGTGCGTGCATGTGTGTGCATGGTTGTGTGTGTGCCCGATAGTTAGGGTCCCATACAATCAAGTATTAGGGCTCCTTCAAATATTTGGAGAAAGGTTTTCATACTCTCTGCAGACAGTGGTGTGTATGGTATTCATGCTTCAACTTTCTGCCTGGGATTTCAAGTCCCTGGCAGGTGGCATCGTATCCAACACAGACGGGAACCATGGAAAACCAAAGGCCAGTCAGTACGTTTACATGCACAGCTTAATTCGATTAAAGTCATAGCTCGATTATGCTCCTCAATTGGACAACTGCAATTGTCCACGTATACATGGCGGTGAGTAAATCGATTCATTGGCCAAAGCGTGTCATGCCCCGGTACGATAGGTGGCGCTGTGCCCATTTCAACTAGTGGTAATAGAGCCACCGGTTGACCTCTTTACGTCACCAGCAACAACAAACTCATTCGAGAAAGCGTTGTTTCAGCTGACAGCTGTCAGTTCATTTCGGGAATATATAATTTCTCTGACGCTCCATTGTTCCGACCTCTCGGTCGTATGCCGACTCCTCCGGCTGCTCTGCCGGCGGAACAGTCCGCATACGACCGAGAGGTCGGAACAATTAATGGAGCGTCGGAGAAATGATATGGACCCGAAGTGAACTGACAGCTGTCTGCTGAAACATCGCTTTCTCCTCCATGTCGCGTTTCAATCTGGACTTCAGAGAGTCAAAGCCAAAGTTAATTTCCCCCAATTCCTTTTCCCCATGGGCGAGATAAACCCAACTAGGAGTCTTTACTTGTTGTGGAAGTACAACAGAGTCGGAGAACCTGACGCAGTCTGTAAGATTCATAATATCAGAGAATATCTCCGTCAGTTCGGCCGCGGCGCAATGAATGAATAAAGATCGTAGTTATTTTACAACCTCGTTGATGAGCAACACTTAGAAAAACATGACTTTTAATTCAGACTTGGGTTAAATCGAAGCGTAGTGTGTACTGAATGCACGTTGATGATGATACACTCCTTATAGGGGGTAACTACATTGGCACGACACCGGCTTCCTCCATCTTATGCGCCAGCTTTTTAAATAAATCGCCGACCCAAAGTTAGTTGACAGCTGTCTGCTAAAAACATCTTTCTCCCACTGGAGCAGCCCCCCTGCGCCCGTCCGTATACGGCATTCCCTGCCGCGGCGCAATGAATGAATAAAGATCGTAAACACGTCGGGAGAAAACATAAACATAAAAAAAACATAAACAACATTTATTTTGACAGATGTGCCCGAAGTTACTACTTTACAACCTCGTTGATGACCCACATTTAGAAAAACATGTACTTTTAATTCAGCCTTGGGTGAAATGGAAGCGTAGTGTCCGTGTGCTTCCACCTTTAATGAATGCATGCCATGCGCGCTCCCACGGCCGGGACACAATTCTTATAGTGGGTAACTACATTCACCGGCTTCCTCCATCTTCTGCGCTACCTTTTTTAAATAAATCGTAGTTTCTCGTTATCCCTTATCCAACGGCGGCGACAACAACAACAAGACTATCGTCTCCTACTTCCGGCTCACGGCCCCGGGAAAAGATCTCGAGCATGCGCAGAACGCAAATCAACGCATAAGCCAATTCGATTGGCTACATGCACGCTTAGCTCGACTATGAATCGCATTATCTAGGGGTCTTAACTCGACTATGAGTAAGCCAAGTATAGCTCGACTAAGGTGTATACATGCATCTTAGTAATCCAATCATAGTTGGACTAAGCCAATAAGTCGACTTTCTTGAGTGTCATGTAAACGCACTGAGTGTTGACCAGTGACGGGCACGCTGTGTTTGGCTGGAGAAGATCTTTAGAAGAAACGCCTCCCAATTAGATCTCTCCACCAGTCACAAACTGCTGGTTTGGGTTTCAATTCAGTTCAGAGATTCAGTCACTTTACTTTTACTAATCTTGTACAAAAAATGTTGATCAGATCGCCCACCAGTTATTGCAGGAACCCATTATAACGGTGTTGCACGTTGTACACAGGTACATTTTTTTATGATTCATTTGTGGTATGATTTGGTATAAAGCTTAATTTGTATGAAACATTTTACCCTTGTTTGAGGGTTTGTTGAATATCCAAGGGTCGAATGTGTGATATTCTAACCACCATTAGGATATCCTTCCCCTTTAAGTCCAACCCTTCTCCTCAGTACTAACTTAATGACTTTGTTTTCAGACTTTGCTTTGCTCTCATTGTAATATGATTTTCTAGTGTTGCAAGAGGCTGTGATGGATCACTGTTTAAAGATATGAGACCAATGCAGGATTAAAGAAAAGAGCTACCAGTGTCAGTCTCTTGATCTCATTCATAATATTGTTGCTTTTGAGAAAAATGTACCATTTCTAAATAAAATTATTGAATAAGCTGCACTGTGTGCTGAAATCCAAATTCTCTATAGCTTATTTTATTACAAAGTATGTGCTTTTAACTCAAAATATACGAACAACATACAGTACAGCTGGTATACAGTCTGCATAGCAAAGAGGTATTTAGTTAACGTTTAAAACATTTCTGTCCATGCTATCTAAGAGCAGTGATGAACAGTTTTGTTGATTTTTGAGCAGAAATTCTAATCAAAATCCCATATTTAATAAGTATCCACGTTGACAGTTTGCTGGCTTTGCCATATCATCTGCCACATTTATAAACGCATCATTATAAATGTACCTTAAGTCAATTAAGTTTTGTTTCCTGTGTTAACAATGTTTGCACAAATCACATACATTCAAACGTGTGAGAAGTTGTTTCAACAGCATTATGTACTCAGTATTATGTTCTGATCATTTGTCTCTTGCAGTGTCTCTGCAGATAGTGGAGGATTTCAAAAAACAAATCAGAATTCTGCGTAAATTTAATTTTATATGCAAACGTTATTAACCAAGATCGTAATTATTAAAATGTAGACCAAAGATGCCGGGCTGTTTCGCTCACAGACACACACACACACGCATGTCAAACACACATTCAATACATGAAGCCAGTATTCTGCTTGCTAGGTCTATTTAATATTTGGTGAAAGTCCTGCAGCTCCCCTGAGCGAATGAGCTCCATTCATCCTTACTTGATGCTGTAAGAACCCGGCTGACCAAGCACTCGTTCTCCCTTCAAGGACTCTCCTTCAGAAACACATAGGACCAAGCTGCATGGCAGGCCCTATTTTATAGTGTGTGGTCTGTGTCGTTGATTTCTGCAAAGAGGCTTGCAGAGATGTAACTGATAAACCCCAAGCAGCAGTGGCCTTCTTTTTAATTGATAATTGACACACTTGATCAACAAACTATTTCTGAATAGCCAAGATGAGCAGGTATAGATCGCAAAAGTGTGGTTACGAAATTAAAATCGCATTATTCTACTTTGTTTAAGAATGCTTGATTCTGATTAGCTGGGAGGAGGGCGTTAACCCGGTAGGTTGCCCGCTGACTTGTCAGTTGTACTTACTGGTGACTGAGCACAGCGTCATCAAATTGTAGATCAATACGCCGCTTGTATTTTTTTTCGATCGCAGAAATTTCAAACATGAGGTCCATTGTAAAAATAAACCTTGTTTAAAAAAGTTTCTAAAATGTGTCAGAAATCTATCGGAGGGTCAGTCGATACATAGTTTCGCAAGAGATACAATCTAGCACCTACGTTATTAAACAAGTGATCAGATGCAAACTTGTGTGGTTGCTATAGAAACTAATTAGCTACAGCTGAGCTAACGTTATTCACCGTAGTTCTAAAGGGGACTACTTTATGAGGGAGATGAACTCAAACAGAGTATACATTTAATAAGCACGCATTATGAATAAGATAAAGCATAATTATTAAAGTATTTGAATTGTTTTAAGTTGGCAAGCAAGAAGTAGAATAAACGGGTTAATCACCTCAAGGCAGGGCAATAAACAGTTTGATATGCCCGGCTCGTGGAAGGTTACCGCCCGAGATGAAGCCGTCCACGAGCCGGGCATATCAAACTGTTTATTGCCCTGCCTTGAGGTGATTATACCTTACTTCATGTTCTGCATAAAGGTTATGATTGAAAGACCTTATGTCGTAATCATCCAAGGTACACTTACCACGAACCAAGAGTGTGAAACAATGGTATATGCTCCTATAGAAGCTACAAGTTAAAGAGAGTTTGAAGAAAAACTTGTTTTATTCGTGATGTAATTAAAAAAAAACTACACTACCAACAATCCTAAAGACACGTCTTTGATTGGTGGAGCTCGCTGTTACCATGAAAACGTTTACGGCCGGCGCAAAAGTCAAGCCGTCGATTAATTGCAATTTGCTACCACTGAACTCGACCATTTATCACAGAGCCGCCATGACTTCCCTTTCTGACATGATGCAGAGTTTTAGAGATGAGGACAATGTCCAAAGGGGTGAAAACGGAAACAAAAGTCTGGCCATGGAGTGTAGTGTTTGTGGGGGCCAGCTTGTGTGTAGTCAGGGCCAGCATGTAAGAGAAGACCTACTGGGTTATGGTGAGTTTTGCTGGCTGGCTAGGTAGGTAGCTGACAGGAGTTGTACTAATAATGTTATCATGCTGCAGTGAATATTTAATAAAATATTATATTTAAGCAATAGATCACGACAGGCTGTGGAATGTGCTCGCCGTCCACAACGGCCCTTACCAAATAACAAAGAAGTGTACAACACTTTGCGTAACTTACAACTTGTAACTTATGTAACTTAGGTAACTTACAACTTGTAACTAACGTGACTTACGTAACTTGTAACTTACAACTTGTTGTAACTTGTAACTTACAACTTATTGTAACTTGTTACTTATGTAACTTAGGTAACTAAGTTAATTAACTAAGGTAATTTACGCAATTTACGTAAGATACAAGTTACGTAAATTGCGTAACTTACGTAACCTACGCAATTCACGTAAATTTAACTATGTAATTTACGTAAGATACAAGTTACGTAAATTGTGTAACTTACGTAAATTTAACTTATGTAATTTACGTAAGATACAAGTTACGTAAATTTCGTAACTTACGTAAATTTAACTTACGCAATTTACATAACTTGTGCAATTTACGTAAGTTAAATTAAAATAAATTACGTAAGCGTAATTTACGTAAATTTAACTTACATAACTTACTCAATTTACATAACTTGTAACTTAAGCAATTTACATAAGTTACGCAATTTACTTAACTTTAACTTACGTAATTTACGTAACTTTAACTTACGCAATTTACGTAACTTTAACTTAAGCAATTTACGTAACTTTAACTTACGCAATTTACGTAACTTACATGATTTATGTAACTTACGTAAGTCACCTAAATTACGTAATTGACGTAACTTATAACAAGTTGTAAGTTACGTAATTTATTTATACAAGTTACAAGTTGTAACTTAGGCTACAACTTACGTAACTTACAACTTGTAACTTACGTAACATACAACTTACATAACTTACAAAGTAACTTAAGTAAGCTAACTTGTAACTAACAATTAACTTGTAACTTGCTAACTTGCGTAACTTGTAAGTTACGTAAGTTACATGTTGTAAGTTACGTAAGTTACAAGTTGTAAGTTACGTAAGTTTTACAAGTTGTAAGTTACAATTGTAAGTTACAAGTTGTAAGTTACGTAAGTTTAACAAGCGCCTCCAGACGATATTATGAATCTCAAACGACTGCGTCGGAGACTGTCGTCTCTGGTTCTTCCACTTCCACATCAATCTAATGCCGCTTTTCCACCGCCAGTACCAACTCGACTCGACTCGACTCGCCTCGACTCAACTCGGTTTGGTTGCGTTTCCATCTAAAAAAGTACCTCTTCAATGTGGGCGGGTCGTAGAAAAGAACCTCTCCACCATGGGCGGGTCGTCATTAGGTTTTAATCACGGGAGATGCGATTCCCGGGAAATCTGAATCTGATCAAGACTATTTCCTGATTCCCGGGAAAGGTTATGATGGGAAATAAAATAAAATAAAATAAAAAGCGCAATGACTGCGCGTCTATTGTTGTCATACGGTAACGTTGATAGAGGCGAAACTCGAGCCCTAGGAAAGGAACGACACTGAAACGAAACAGCGAAACGCCGGTCCGTGGACTCCAGCCACGCCGGACACACAACCACGCCCGACACACATAACGACGCGCAGCCTAACTCTAGCCCCGGGAAAGGAGCGACACACACGGCGAAACGCTGATCAGTGTCCCCCTCGGGAGCGGGTTCGTGGACTCCAACCACGCCGGACACAACTTAACTTGAGTGAATATTCCCATTTACAGCCGCTGGCCAATCAGTTACCAGCAGCCTGTTTACGTCACACAAAAGTACCTACTCCGCTGGCATGGAACCTCGACGGAGGTAGTACTAAAAAAAAGTACCCGGTACTAGGTACCAGGTACTTTTTTTGCCAATGGAAACGCAAATAAGGCGTGGCGAGTCGAGTCGAGTCGAGTCGAGTAGGTACTGGCGGTGGAAAAGCGGCACAAGTAGACTGAACCGCGACATGGAGGAGAAAGGGATTGTTGCCCGCAATTGTTGACCGTCTCTGGCCGGAGCCCCGGTGCCCGCTGCCCAGGCACCACCGCCTCGGCAGCGGGCAGAGCCGGTGGTGCCTCGCGGTAGCGGGCAGCGGCAGTGGTGCCTCGCGGCAGCGGGACTGGCGGGAGAGAATCGCGGGGAACAATCCCTTTCCATGTCGCGGTTCATGTACTTCAGGGAGTCAAAGCCAAAGTTCCTTTCCCCCCAATTCCTTCATAAGCATGGCCGAGATAACCACCACTACGAGTCTCGTTGTGCAAATACCAGATACGTCAGAGAACCGGACGCAGTCTAGTCTTTTCACCAAATGCAAGCTTTACGCAAGATTGCCTTATACGGCAATTCACCATGACGTCACACTATGTTCTTCCGGGTGGCAAAAGCCGATGCGTTCTCCGTTGGCACCGCTAGTAAACAAACCCTTCCACGATCGAGAAAACAGAGTAAATGGCTTGAATTAATGATTTTCTTCTTGCGGGGTGCTACGGGACGTCTCATTAATATATATATATATATATAATATATTATATTATATTAATATAGTTTTCGTCATCGTTTCAACTTCAGATCAACAACAATGTTTTGTTGACTGTGTGACATAGTCTTTATTGTTATTTATTTATTATTATTTATTAT
Source organism: Micromesistius poutassou (assembly GCF_964030765.1). NCBI lineage: Eukaryota > Metazoa > Chordata > Actinopteri > Gadiformes > Gadidae > Micromesistius > Micromesistius poutassou. The sequence continues at coordinate 9,833,413 of NC_140272.1, forward strand.
TATTATTTGTGTTTACAGCCGGCTGGATGGCTTCTGGTCAGTGGTAGCCGCTCGTTCTGCCACCCGGAAGTGTCGTTACGGCTATTGTTTACTAACATTCTGAAATGCCGTATTGTGTTGTGTGTTATGCGCCATAACACCAACAGCAGAACAGTTATCCTAACTGTGGTATAATGAGAACATTTCACTGACTGAAGTGATCTATTGCTTTTATAAAACGGTTACGTATGGCGAATTTAAAGTCATAGACACCCTCAATTTTGAAAAAAAGAGAAAGTCGGAAAAGCATTTTTTTTAACGAATACAAAAATGTAGTCCCTCCTGGCTGCCTGCAAAGTGCTCGGCGGTTGCTATGCAACACACTGTAGCGTCCTTCAGAGAGAAGGCTAGAGACGGTAGCTTGGTTCGCCGGCAATTTAGCCTACTATCGAGCAGTTCACTCACCGTGTGCCTATGCTTTACATTTCCACCCTCTCCATCAATCAACATATTTTTAGGTTGGTGCCGTTAAAGTAGTAAACGATTATAAATGCTATTTTAACGGCACCGAAAATCCAAAAAGCCAGTCGAAACTAGATGGAAAAGGTGTGTAGTTCAAAACGTGAAGCAGCTTTAACTTCTTCGCCACCTACAGAGTTTGTTATGTACGATCATTCAAAAAACCCGTTATTTCCCATAGACATTTCACCGAGGGAACCGGGAGCCTCGGAGGAGAGACTTATTCTTCAGAGGTCTATATAGTAGGCCTATATAGCAGTGCTATATAGTAATTTGGGTAGGATAAAGCATAATGTTGAATGATTACTCAACTGGAATACGAAACTGAATTCACATGTATTAAAAATATCGTTATTACCTTATATTCACCGTGTCTTAGCAACAACACTTTGTGGAGCCGTTCAAAATGGGAGCGAATGGGTCACAGAGCTTTTGAAATGTCAAAGGTCAGATCTCTCTGATAAACAACTGTACTGCCATAAATAGATTCGAAGAGATACGAGTCGTCGTCCCCTCCATAGCTCAACTGAATCCTCCCCTACCCTTGAGCACCGCTTGTGCTGCCGGTTGAGCACTGGCTGTGAACGTGAACGCATGGTACACTGTGGGGAACGTTCCGTATTCGTCAGTGCCATTATTTGTTGAAATGTCAATATGTAAATAATAAACAAGTATACAATAAATCCATTGTAAAAAGAATGAAGAGCTACCGTTATGTCTACTACTGACAGTTCTGATCTCGCCCCATGCATCCAGAGGACGTTCCCTCTAGTGGGCGTCACGAGTATTGTTCTTCACTTAGGACTCACAAGGCTACAGCAAATTTAGCTTAGGATTTTTTTTTTCTTCTGAGAAAAGTGCTCAGTAAAAAAATGGACTTAAGGGTACAACAAAAACGCTGCTACATTTCTGCTTAACCATAATGTGTTATACGTTTAGGGTCAGCCTCACTTCGTAGTATATATTAGTTTTATGCATGGAACCAGCTGGATCCGCATCGTAAAGGAAGCGGCCACTGGGAGGAGCTATTGCATATGTGGATGACGCTGGTATGTATAAATCGATCAAACTATCTTATCTATAAATAGATCATTGCATTGCTGTGAAGTGTTTGTGTGCGAGATAGAAGATGAAACATCACAGTGGCAGTTTTTGTTTTCTTTTCAAAATACATTTCCCATCATAAGTATTTTATTATCAAAATGCATTACATCTCTTTTGCTCCTGTACTCTTCAGAAGGGATGGGTGGAGGGAGGGGGGGGGGGGGCTACCGCTCTGCAAAGAAACCAACGGGAAACAAAGGCTTGAAGAAGTGTCCATGAACACCATAATGCAGCGCCGTTTACTTCGTTCCTCTGGGGGACATCCAGAAACCGGCCAGAAAAACAAGTCCAGGTAATGACTTTCCACCACATGGCAACTTGGACCCTAAAACAAATAGATCATGCATTTCACAATAAGTGTACCAGTCACCCCCCTGTCCCTACAGTTCTCTCTTTACAAAGTAGTACATGTATTCATACATACTGGTTGTATGGTGTCTGATTCAGTTTAAGGTGCTGGTTAATTTTGGGTCAGATCACTTTGTCAAACATTCAGTATCCATGGGTCTGAGGAAAGGAAGGGAGGGGAGGGATGGGGGAGGTCTGGTGTGTGTGCCTCTGAGGGCGACCCAGTGTGTTTGTGTATGTGCGCGCTGTTGGCCTATAAAATGTAAAACCTGTAGAAGATCCGGTCCACAGCGGATGTACTGAAGTGTTTCTCGTTCTTGTGAGGTCGGGGAACAGAGACCACACAGAAAACGTCTTCCCAAGGTCCCACCGTGGGGGAGAGGTCTTCAACGGTTTTCAAACCTAGGACCCAGATAGGGGAGTGGTCTTCAACGGTCTTCACACCCAGGACCCAGGTGGGGGAGAGGTCTTAAATGTCCTTCTACCCAGGACCAGGTGGGGGAGAGGTCTTTAATGTCCATCTACCCAGGACCCAGGCGGGGGTAAGGTCTTTAATGTCCTTCTACCCAGGACCCAGGTGGGGGACACTTGTAAAAAAACAACATGAAACTGATTACAGCATTTCCTGGAAACGGAAAAACGTGATGAAGCAGCTCTTGCGTAAAAACGAGAACACAGCAGCATTTTTTCTAATCTTTATATATATATATATTTATATATATATATATATATACCATCCAAACCATCCCAGAGAACTCGTCCCCATCTCTTTGTTGGTATACGGAATGCACGGATCGGTCAGAAAGGATAATTTCTTGTTTAAAAAAAAAAAGAAATCATATTTATATGTAAAAAATCCAAAAGGATTCAAAGAAATACAATGAGATAAACCCAACAAAATAGTAAAAGAAATAAGGTCAGATTCTCATTTGCGCCTGCATTCCAACATAGAATAGGGCTGTTATGAACAGTACACGATTTGGCGGGAAGAACAACTGTGAACGGATCGAGGCTCCATCACTGGAGAAAATAAACACACCAAAGAACGGGACACTCAAACCCAACACAAACAAGGCTGCAGCACCGAGATGACGGAGGGGGAGGGCTCCGCATCTGTTCACAAACATATTACAGTGGAAACAAAGCACTGAAGTGAAGCGACATTCAGGTGGTGAGAAACCCAGAGGGAACATGAGGGAAAGGGCCCAAGGCTTCTGTTGTGTGGCGATCCCATGGAATGATCCTACCTCCTCTCCCAGCTTGGTGGACGAGAGACTCATTTGACCTCTTCCCAATGAAGCAGCGTCTTTACTGCAGGAGGACCTGGCGGGCCAATCAGAGAGAAGTCCACTAATGAAGAACAAATGAAGAGAATCAGAGCCCCAGAAGCCTTCTCAGGACCCAGGGCGCCGTGACCCAGGAGCTGGAACACGGCTCCACCGTCTTTCACAACTTTGTACAAGGATCTTGCTTGTTTTGTTTTTGTTGATTTGTTTTCACTTTTTGGGCCTTAACGTAGCGTGCGTCCCGAAGTGTGGGGGCGGGGGGGAGGGGGATTTCAAGTTACACGCTGATTTATTTTTTTCAAAGGTCTTTTTTTTCAAACTGGCTCTTGGCACTGATTCCTTTTCGGTCCGGTCAGTGAGGAGCTCTGTGCAGGACGCATCATACATCTAACATGACACACACCATAAGAAAATAAACGCCAGGAGAAGTCCTCTTAGATCTGTACATCCACCCCTCCCCCACCTTCCTGAGGAGCGCCACACACACACACACACACACACACACACACACACACACACACACACACACACACACACACACACACACACACACACACACACACACACACACACACACACACACACACACACACACTAAAAGCTTCCAGACTGGGTCCGTACGCCAGAGCCCTGCAGCGGTGGGTGCTGGAACTGGGCAAGGGAGGGTGTGGCCCCGTGGCGCGGTGGGTAGTGTGGGGCCCCTGAGGGGGACGACGACAGCAGCCGGGCACCCGCCTGCAGCGCCCCCTGCTGCTGCTGACTGAGTCTACAGGCCTGGGAGGCCAGGTCCGTTTTGGCATGCCCACTGCCCCTGGAGCCCGGGGTGGTCGACCCCACAGCGCTGCTACTGCTCAGCAGGCTGGCCTTCAGGTGGTTGCTGCTGCAGCTGCTGTTACTCTGCTGGTGTAGAGGGCCGCCTGGCGGCAGGGGGTCCGGCCACGAGGTGGGGTGGTGGTGCCCAGGGTAGGACGAAGGGGGGTGGTCCTGGGAGAGGCGGGAGTAAAAGCTCTGGCCCGACGACGGACTGTAGGAGCCGGAGAACGGTGAGGGGCTGCTCTGCTGGTGGAACGAGGGGCTGTCCATCTGCCGCTGGCTCTCACACGACTGCACACAAGTGCACAGACAAACACGTTAGCCTGGCTGTCATCCTGCCCCATTAAAACAGACACGGTGGAAGGTGGAGCCTCACCTGCTGGGAGAACACGGAGGGACTGTAGCGGGTCGGGCTCCTGCTGGGAGAGCCCCGGGGCCCCTGCGGCTCGTATCCATCTGTAAGCCAGGGAGACTTAGAGACAACCAGGCCACACACAGGGAAACAGGCAAACAAAGAGCAGGGGAATGGCTTACCAACTTCCTTGTCCCCGTCGGTCTTCTTCAGGATGCGGTCCACCTTGATGCCGCCGCGCAGCACGCGCTCCAGCACCCCCTGGCCCTCCCGGAGCCGCTCCACACTGGTCGGGACCATCCTGAGGGGCAGCGAGGAGCTGGGTTAGATCTTCAGGTCATTACACCAGACTAGCTATCAGGACAACGTGTTAATCTACAGTGGCAGTTAGGACTTCGGACTTAGGGCGTCACTGTGATATGGCGTCAGGTATCATTAAGCACCGTCGTCTATCATCCCCAAGCTCCAATAAGACTGGCTGGTCTTTCCTGTTCATGTATGAGACAGGCCGAGGAGGGCAGCATGTTCACATGATCAACACGGCCCCATGCCGCCCAGCGGGCTGGACCGAACAACGCACCACCTTCAAGGTTCCTCACCAGTGGCTGGTGCTGTCCTGCGGAGGGCTGACCTCCTCTATGTGGGGGGTAGAGGAGGAAGAGGCGTGGGCCGGGGAGGAAAAGGAGCTCAGCGGGGAGGCGGGGGGCTGGTGGTGGTGATGGGGGTGGGCAGGAGGTGGAGGATGATAGGGATCCTGGCTGTAGTGGAAACCAGGCTGGTTGCCCAGGACAACACCCAGGGAGGAAGAGGAGGAGCTGCCTGGGTCAGGCTCGCGGCCGCTGCCCTGCTTCCTCTTGCGGTACTCCAGCAGAGACACCTGGTCGGGAGAGAGGAGCCGCCGTTAGTCTGCTGCTCCTAGCGCCCGCTCAGGGCCACAGAGACGCCCTGCGGCATTATTGGCTCAAGCTGTGCAGATGGCAGGCACACATGCACCAAGACATCGCCGGCATTTGCATTTCCATTCCTCCAACAGAGCCCGCATGTTGTTCTGTAAAAGGATGTTGACATTTATGTACATGGAGGTGCAACCTTTTCTTACAATTACCTGAGAATACTTACAGCGGGCATCTGGTTTGACAGAGGCTACGCAAAGGGCAAGGCATAGACACGAGACAGCACTGCACCTATGCAGCAGCCATTTCTATTTGGTTCAAATGTGGCAATGATGTCACCAATTTGAACCAAACAGAAACAACAGCCACAGTAACACCAGAAATGTCCCTGTTCTCTATAACATAGCTTTTAGTTAACGCTGGATTATGTCCAAACCAAACGCATAGCCAAGACAACATCAACAGAACCTTCAAATAGAAACATTGGATTTAAAACACAAACACAGTGAAGACAACAGAATGGCGACGCCCATCCCAAGTCACAGCCGAGACCAGGACTTGGGAGAGGGTAAGAGAGGGTAAATGGAGCGGGTTGACCAGAGAGAAGGATATGCAGATGGATGGACGCCTGAACCCAGGCCTTCTGAAGAGAAGCCCTGAGCCACGGGGTGAATGCTTTCTCCTGTTGCTCCATTCTGACCACGGTCTAGTGGTCAAAATGGAATGCACCATGTATATTTGGGAGATTCTAGTAAATAAAACGGCAAACTCTGTACATAATGTCCATAGGATGGAAAAAGTGCATCACAGCCTTCAAACGGTGTGTGCTAGCAACGAGCAAGCCAACAGTATTTTCTTGCAATTTAGAAACAGCACATATATGCTGCCGAACCAGAACAAACATGAGCACCAAAAAGGACAGTTTTGAGTGGATGCGTCCATGTACGATTGGGCTGGAGCCCTGTATTACACCGTACTTTGTGCAAACCGTTTGATCATTCTGTGAGCGGGCTGGCAGGAAAAGAGTCATGAATGGTATGTAGCAAATACAGAAGGGCGTTCAATTAAATTTCATTCAGGGCTGGAAGGCAACCAATGTGTTTACTGAACCTCACTGAAAAGAAAAGTGTCCACCACAGCAAATCAAAGTAAAACAAATGTAGGGGATCTCAGGAGGGGGAGGGGCCGTTGTGGATGTGGCGTTTTATGCAGATGCAAAAAACAAAATATTGACATGCACACTTCTAGAGATGTATTTGGATAGGGAGAATATATTCACCATATTCTGTACTGGCTTGTATTGACTTCTTACAGCTATAGCCTGGTAACCGGGCCTTCCTGCCAGCAGACTAATACCATGCTGATTGGCCCTCTGCCTTGGAAGAAAAGCAGGAAGAAAGACTTGGAAAAGGTTTCAACCATCACTCAGAGGGACGAGGAAGGTAAGGACAGAACAGGTATAGGAGGTATGCAGGAGGAAGAATAATATAGAGGAGCCATACATTCATAATCATTTCAGATATCCACAGAGCACGCACACACAAACATCTTAAATGGATCCACATTTGTAGTACATTCCCATTTCCTGGCCAACTGACCTAAGAGCCTGTTGATTCGGGACAAAGCTTATACAGCTGAAACTGTTACAAAAAGGTGGGCCTGACTGATGAGCTACAGCTTGGGCTGAATAACCCCAGCGCCACACAGGGTCACACGCTCAACCAACTTGCCTTCTTCTTTACTGGTGGGTGGCCAGTGTGGGGGGACGTGCCGCCGCCCGGGTCCCCAGCACCGTAGTGGCTCTCGCCGTAGGGGTCCCCAGCACCGTAGTGGGAGTCGCCGTAGGGGGACATGCAGCCCGGCTCTTCAGGGGGGCCCTGGATGCCTACGCCCCCAAAGGAGGGCTCCAGCGGGGAGAAGCGGCCCTCGGCCCGGGAGGGGCGCTGCTCTCCGCTCCCTGCCGTGCCAAGGTTGGCGTTGAGCGGGGAGCACGTGTATATGAGGTTGAACTCGGTCCTGAATGCAGGGTCTCGGCCCGGAGGCGGGGGGGCAAGGTCCGAGGGGGGGCAGGACGGCGGGGCAGGGCCCCCCGACGCAGGGAGGCCCTGGGAATCGTTTCCGTAGGGCACCCCGGGGAGAGAAAAGTCCTCTGAGGCGGGCGCGGGGCTGCCGGAGCTGGAGGGCAGTGAGAGGTCCTGGAAGAGGGGCTGCGGGCCGTCGGCCTCGCTCCGCAAGCAGGGCTGGGGACAGAAACACAGGGTTGGGAGAGCCTGATAGGACATGGGGGAAACAGGCGGGTTGGCTCTGTATGGAGAGATGATGACTCAGAAGGGGGCTGTGTGGAAGAGGGCTTACCTCAGGAGATATGGACTCAGGCCGGTGTACAGGGGAGGCCTCTGGGGACGATATGTTCTGCAGGGTGACCCAAAAAACAAGGACATTCATAGATAAATGAGACGATCATACAGGGCCTCTAGGACTAGGAGGGTTAGCTGTAATCTACACCAAGTCCAAGGCCATTTAATAGATGCATTATAAGGTCAGTGTTCTTTAACCAGTGGATGTGACTGAGCCACCTCAAACTGCTTAATGAAGTGTTCTTTAACCAGTGGATGTGACTGAGCTACCTCAAACTGCAGGGGCGTGTTGCAGCGGCTGGTGGGCAGCGAGGGTATGGGCGAGTACCCCAGGCTGTTGGGCAGCAGCAGCGGGCCACAGGGCAGACCCAGCAGGGGGTGCAGAGGGTCCTCGGGCAGCGGCGGAGTGATGGGCGATAGCGGGCGGGACAGGTGCTGCATGGGAAGCGGCACGGCGGCGTACTTGGCCCGGCGCTTCTTAAAGGGGGCCAGGAGCTCTGTGAGAGGGGGCCAAAGTTGGAACAAACAATCATCAATCAATATCAATCATATAGAAAATCTGTTCTAGTGATGCTCCTATATTAGCAGACATTGTGTTTTAGAACCAAAGAAGCCTGACAAACACACATGGGCTGTTTCTTACAAACCACTTACTGACCGTTATGGCACCACCCATTCAATAGGGTATACTGTTTTTTTGACGGGAAGCCGGTGGGTGTAACAATGGATGTGTGTGATACGTTGGGTCGGTGTGAGGAGAACATACCGTGAGACGTGGGGTTGGGGGTGGATCTGCTGCTGGTGCTTTGGTGTGACGAGGTGGACTCTGAGCCGTCCTCCAGGCTGGCTGAGCAGCTCTCGTCCTCCGCCTGCTTGATCCAGCGCTTCACGGGACAACACATTACAGCATGAGATGTCAAGGACACACAGTTCACTGAGACAAGTCCACACTCTCCAAATCGAATCCCTTTGCCTTTTCATCCACATTATGCCAGTGTTTTAAACCACTAAACACAAATGGAGCTTCATGAAAAAGTCTCCAAAGTGGATAAATCTGAAGCTGCCCACCTACTGTTGCTGTGTGGGTGAGAGAACGCTCCATTTATTTAATAAAGAGTACTCAGAGCTATGACTGCCATCAGTCATAGTGGTCCGGTTATGACCATGAGAGAAGGCCTGAACTGAAAAAGCCATCATGTTTTAGGGTGGGCCTTTGGTAAACTTTGCAAACAATTGCAACAGAGATTACTTCAGACGCAGCAGATAACAATTACAATAAAGGAATAGAGCTAGAATCAAAGTGCTTGACCCCAGCGTGGAGCAGGTTTCTGTACTCACCTTTTTGTAGCAGCCATAGGTGCCATCCATTTGCAGCGGCCGCGGGCGGTGGCGCTCCGGGTTGAAGGGCGAGCCGAAGCGGACGTAGTGTTTGGGCGCGGTGCAGATGTAGGAGGTGTGGGACAGGCCTGGCAGCATGTTGAGGGTGGTGGCCAGCACCGTGGGGTCTGTGGTGATGCGCAGCGGCCCGTCCGAAGGAACCTCCGGATGGATCTTCTCCCCAGCGGGACCTTTGTCGTTCAGCCACTCAGTCACCAGGTACTGGGGGGTTAAAGGAAAGTTAACATTAAACAATTGAAAAGCAGTGTGGTCCTAGTGGAAAACCATTCGGACCAAGTTGGTAAACCATCTGGACCATTATAGTGAAAAGATAATTGTCACTAGGACGTAAATCAACAATAAGTCAACTCTTTGATCCATGGCGTATTGATCTTGTAAAACAGAGTTAAGGTTGGAAAGATCTTGGATATTCATGCTCTGTAATAAAGAAAGCAATTTTTCACGAATTAGCGAATAATCGATAGAACTGGTGAATTTAAGTCCACTTGGAAAACTCAGCCGTAGAGACATCCCCAAAAGCAAAAACCTCTGAAAATGTCCCCCAAACCTTTTTTGTCTTGGGGTAGCGCAGGTTGCCTCTGTTCAGGCAGACCTCAGGGTCCAGGAGATGGGCCGCCCCCAGGCCGCACTCCCCCGCACTGAGCTCTGTGTTGAATGGTCCGTGGAGCCCCTCTTCCTCCGGCGCTGCGGCCTGGTCCGTGGCGGCGGTGGCGGCGGCGGCAGCGGCGGCCTGCTGGGCCAGGGCCTGCCTCTGGCGGCGGGCGCGCTGCGAAGAGCTGGAGCGGTACCGCGAGATGCGGCTCTTGGACCGGGGCTTGCTGGAACGGGCTGGCGGGGGCTTGGTCGGAGCGACTGGTGGGGCAAGGCCAGAGGCTGAGGATGTCGGTGCCTTTTCTGGCTCGTTCGGGGGCGGTTCCTACAGGAGCAAGAGGAACAACTCAAAGGTCAGTTGCTGGACCAAACAGGATGGATCTGATGGAGAAAGGGTTTTCATTCCAACGGACCATAACGTAGGTAGCCCGTCGGGTGCTGATGCACACGGCTGGCGTGTTTCCAGCAGAGGGGTTCACTGCTCCGTCGGTGGGCTCCACACACTCATCCTTCGGGTCCTCCGTTCCCATCGCTCTCCGTCGTTTCTCCATGGTGTCCAACGCCTACAGACAGAAGACAAACACAATTTAAAGGACCTTCTTTAATATTACAAAACAGGAATTTGAGACAAATGCTTGCTTTTCAAAAAGGTCCTCATATTATCTTGGTGTAATGAGCACCACTGTATTTATCTAAACCATTTCCCTAGAGTCCAAAGTGTTACCTTTTTACTGGAGCTGATGAGGCCATTCTCGGCCACTTCTCCCTCCTCTGCCTCTTCCAGCTTCACCTCATCCAGGAGGCCATCCTTCAGCACAATATATAGAACACTTTATAACACTATCCAAACACAATATTTTGAATGAAATGGGTCTCCTGAAACTACGATATCAATGTAATGTCATTTAAAACAAGTTTATGATGTTGTGCACCAACATCCAGGGTGTCCAACACCTTGGCCAACTGTGCGTGTGTGTGTGTGTGGTAGAGTGAAGATCCAAGGTATAGCATGTGAGAGTCAAGTTCGAGAGCACCTGATGCTTGGCCAGCCTACCATTGGCTACACAAAACGATATAAACATAAGATAAAACCCACAATGATGTTTGCAAAGCCCTTTATACTGTCACAAGGCTTTTAATGGATTGTTAACTTGTATATGGTTTTAAACTTAAGGAACTGTGACCGAGGGAAACCCCACCTCTGCGTCGCTGGCTGCATGCAGCTCTCCGGCCTCCGGCTGCTGGCTACCCTCATCGGAGGTGGCCCCCGTGGCGGGACCGTCGCCCCGCTCCTTCTTGCGGGCTTTGCGCTGTCGGGTCTCGGCCCCGGTCAGTGAGGAAGGGGCCGAGGGGGGACACGACGGGTCCTCCTTGGGGCGGAGGTTGTGTTTCTGCACGGGGCAGCTCTGGTTGCCCTTGTGGCAGGCGCAGTCTACTTTGTAGTTGCTGAGGGGGTTGGTGTCGAGGGAGGGACAAAGTGCATGTTGGTATATGCTGTTGTTTCATTTGCTCCTGCTAAGCTAGGCGATACCATAGTCTAATTGCTTTTCAAATTAATTCATCAATGACTTCTTTTACTGAACGTTTTATTGTCAATATTGCTTGCTATTGATATCCTAGTTAAGTCCCCCCCCCAGTGCACGGCATCAGTGCGAGGGTCACAAACTGGCTCAAACTGACTCAAATCATGAAGGAATGATGTTCAACAAGCAAACGCTTACTGACAAAGAAATGCAGTTTTAGGGAGCCGTGATACAGACCAGCTGTGGAACTCGTAGTCGAATGCGATGGTGACTTCAGCATCCTTGGCAATGTGCCCGAGGGCGTGGATACACAGGTGGAGCATTCCTTCTGCCATCACATGCCGAACCTTCAGGGAAAACACGAAAGAGATACAAATCAAGCGCAGCCCTAAACAAAGAAGCAAAGTAAATGACCTTGTAGAAATTGAATGAAGAAATAATCTTACCTCTGCATTAGGAGTGCAGGACCTCCTGATGAAGCGGGCGTCGTTACCAAACGTCCGCGCGTCCACACACATCTCCACTTGGTCGAACTTGGAGTAGAACAGCACAAACGGGTAGGGTCTGCAGAAACAGAGTAAGAATATTGGTATGTGGCACCGGAAGAGGACTTTCCTTTTGAGCATAATTTCTACTTATGAAGGTGACTTACTTCTTGAAAAAGTGCCCGTTCACCTCAAACTGTTGTTTGAGCATGACCTTTCCCCGGTACTCTATGATGAGGGTGCCAGTGTCCAGGTTCTTAGACGCCCTCAGAATCTTCCTGTTCTTTTGCACCCGTGTAACGCGGCCCAGCTGGAGCTGAAACAAATTCACATAGCAGCTCATAAGCACACAAGCTTTGGACTATGGAAAACACCGGCCACATAGTCACACAGTGGCCATCCCTCTGGCAGAGCCTTTAGCAAACTTGGGATAATTGCATCTAATGGATAGAGAGTGGAGTGGTCTGACTCGGGTTAAGCCAAATTAATTTCTCACTGATCTGGGCTTCAGATGAGGGCCTTTGGGATGGTCAATGTCAGCAACCTCCCTGAAGAAAACAAGTGTGTAGGGGGAGTTTGAGAAGTCAGCTTACCTGCATCTGGGAGCTCAACACTGCGTTGTTGCTAGCCGGCTCTGTGTGGTCGATGCTGTCCACGTCAACACTGAGATGGGTCGTCGCAGACGTCGTCGTGTTGATCTTGGACTGTTGTGTGGTTGCTGTGGCAATACTCTCTGTCTTTGTGTTGGCTCCGCAGTGCGACTCGAGAAGCGTCTGGACGTCTGCACTATACTGGTTGGCGAGGGCCTCGTCGTACTGGTCCGTCCACTGGCGGATCTTGGTCTCCCAGCCCTCTGCAGTATTCTCGTCCAGCACGTTGGCCTCTGTGGTCGAGTTCTGCACCAGGGGGTGAAGGAGGGCAAAGTGGTTATGACCAGTGACTGACCACAAGTGCATCTCAGAAGGGATGGAGGCAGCAAAATGCCTCAGGCTGGTTGACTGAACCAAGGTATGAATACTAAAAATAACAAAAGCATTCAAATCGTACCTTCATCCTCATGGACTTTCTAGAACCCTCTCTGAAGGCCTAAAAGAAAAAAGAAAAAAAGAATAGGAACTTTATGTGGATATACATTTACCATCCAGCCAAATGTCTGGGCAAACAGCAAGCACAATGGAAAGCATTGCCCAGCCTTTAAAAACATACCTTGACCTTCTTGCTCTTGGGCGTCCCGCGAGCCTTCTCCGTGCTCTTCTTCCGCTTCTTGGACTTGTTCCTCTTGATGCGGTTGACGGTGAGCGTGATGCTGGTGGGCGTGTGCTGCGTGGCCGTGTAAGACACGCTGGCCGGAGACACCTCCTCATCTCCGCTCTCTGTGGCACTGCTCTCCCCCACTATGCAGAGAAGGAAGCGTTTCATCATACTGTTTACAGAGGCACACGTATCTTTCAACCGGCCAACTCACCGGAGATATTCTCTGGCTTCCTGTGCTGGCCGTCCGGCGCTTTCCTCCAGTACACTCCCCTGCGGATAGGGCCGAAATAACAAGGTGAGGAGGAGAAGTGTGGATAAAACTGAAGTGACCACAATACAGGCGAGGCAACACACTGCACCGGGTCAAGAGACTTGCTCACCTGCAGTTGTCGCACTTGTTGAGCAGGCCGTCGGAGGTCAGGGTGCAGCGGCACCAGTTCTCTGGGTCCTCCGAGGACGAGCTGTCACTGTCCGCAGAGTTGTCCTCGGTGCCGGCACGCCGACGGAAGCGGTGGCCATGAGCCACGCCGCCGTTGAGCTCCATGCGGGGAATGATGGTTTGGGAGAGCGGGGAGGCGGGTGGGGTGGGAGGAGGGGGAGCGCCATAGTTGTGATCCTGACAACACACAACGGAAGACTGTTGCATCTTCAAAGAACGGGTGTTCAGGCAAAACAAGGAAAAAGTAGGGAGGGAAACGAAAAATGGAGACGAATGAAAATGAAGGCAAAACACGGTATGTGAAACAGTGCAGCAGTGGTAACTAAAGATTCATCGTAAAGACAGATTTTTTGATATCTACAGATATCTAGATATATAGATAGAGTATATAATAGAAATATAATGTAGTTAAGGCAGGTTAAATACGCATGGTTTGCTTTGTTCAAACAACACTTGTGGACAAGCAAGTAATGGATTTCTAATGAGATGTCTTGGTCATGTGTGAGGTACTCGTTTTCTTAATTTATTTTCTTTATATATTTCCTTTGTGTTGTGTTCCAACACAAATTCAGGACAGAGTCAAATCATTTAACCAATGACCCGTGAGCTCACCGTATAGGGCAGGCCCCGGTACCCATGGCTCTGTGCACTTCCACAGCTGTGGCTGTTGTAGTTCTTCTCATTCACCGCAGGACTTGCTTCCACTGACTCAGGGCTGTGACAAAGGCAAAGAGAATGACGTTTTCGAGACAGACACTAGATGGAGCCACAGCCCAAAACATCTCACAGTGAGCAGAGCCATTTAGGAAACTAAAGACACTCACCATCATTATTATTCTCAATTACTATCCCTCCCCCTGACAAAAGGAAACGGTAAAAATGTCCTTAAAACACAAAACAATGGGGTTTTGAGTGGGCTAATGTTTTGAGTGTGGATTGTAGGCAAGCGTGTCAAAGCCAGTTGCAATCCATAGAACCACTGTAATGCAAGCGCACGGTTGTTCATTACAGGTTGCTGCCGATTCCTGGTTACATACCCTCTCAGTACACATAGATACTGATGTGGAGGCCCGATAATCGCTACCATAAACAGACTGATCAAGGCTTTGTTTGGATCATAAATCACCAGTGAATTTAAAAGGAACCATGACAAGCTTATGGGTTTCACTCGTGTCAATTTGACAATTTGACAAACAATTCATTATCTAGGGCTGTAGTCACCCAATGAAAATTTTGGTAGACTGAATTCCGACCAATTGATTGATCGACCAATCTGCATGAAATCTGCACTAACAATCGGCAAATAAATCGTCAGGTTATCTTAATTTAATGGGCCACAGCACACTCTACCAGGTAGCCCGCATATCAGTCAGTGCGTTTACATGACACTCAAGAAAGTCGAATTATTGGGTTAGTCCAGCTATGATTGGATTACTAAGATGCATGTATACACCTTAGTCGAGCTAAAATCGAATCGAATTGGGTTTGTCATAGTCGAATTAAGACCCCTAAATAATTTAATTCATAGTCGAGTTAAGCGTGCATGTACGGAATGGGATTGGATTATGCGTTGAATTGCGTTCTGCGCATGCTCGAGATCTTTTCCCGTGGCCGTGAGCCGGAAGTAGAAGGAGACGATAGTTGTGTTGTTGTCGCCATCGGAAAAAGAGAAACGGCGATTTATTAAAAAAAGGTGCCGCAGAAGATGGAGTAAGCCGGTGAATGTAGTTACCCCTATTGTGTCCCGGCCGCGGGAGAACGCATGGCATGCTTTCATTAAAGGTGGAAGCACACGGACACTACGCTTCGATTTCACCCAAGACTGAATTAAAAGTACATGTTTTTCTAAATCTGGGTCATCAACGAGGTTGTAAAGTAGTAACTACGGGCACATCTGTCAAAATAAAAGTTTTTTTCTCCCGCCGTGTTTACGATCTTTATTCATTCCTTGCGATGCGGCGAGGAATGCCGTATACGGACGGGCGGCGGAGGGGCTGCTCCGGCGGAGAAATATGTTTTCAATAGACAGCTGTCAACTCACTTCGGGTTGGTGATTTATTTAAAAAGCTGGCGCAGAAGATGGAGGAAGCCGGTGTCGTGCCCATGTAGTTACCCCCTATAAGGAGTGTATCATCATCAACATGCATTCACTACACACTACGCTTCGATTTCACCCAAGGCTGAATTAAAAGTAAATGTTTTTCTAAATGTTGCTCATCAACAAGGTTGTAAAGTAGTAACTACAATCTTTATTCATTCATTGCGCCACGAACAAACTGACGCTGAACTGACGGGGGTATTCTCTGATATTATGAATCTTACAGACTGCGTCGGGTTCTTAGACTCTCTGGTACTTCCACAACAAGTAAAGACTTGTAGTGGGGGTTATCACGCCCATGGTGAGAAGGAATTAGGGGAAAGGAACTTTGGCTTTGACTCTCTGAAGTCCAGATTGAAACGCGACATGGAGGAGAAAGCAATGTTTTCAGTAGACAGCTGTCAGTTCACTTCGGGTCCAAATCATTTCTCCGACGCTCCATTGTTCCGACCTTGTATGTGGACTCCTCCGCCGGCAGAACCAGCTCCTCCAGCTGGAGTCGGCATACGACAAGAGGTTGAAACAATGGAGTGTCGGAGAAATTATATGGACCCGAAGTAAAGTGAACTGACAGCTGTCTACTGAAAACATCTTTCTCGAATGCAGGCGCCTGAGTTTGTTGTTGCTGGTGACATAAAGAGGTCAACCGGTGGCTCTATTACCACTAGTTTAAATGGGTACAGCTCCACCTATCGTACCGGGGAATGACATGCTTCGGCCAATGAATCAATTTACTCACCGCCATGTATACTCAGACAATTGCAGTTGTCAAATTGCAGAGCATAGTCGAACTATGGCTTTAATCAGATTAAGCTGTGCATGTAAACGTACTGAGTGCTGTTTGGAGGAAGTCAGTGGGTTTCAGATCCACTCTTGGTCAGAATATTACTGGTCTGAATGGATGAGGCTACAATGCATGCCAGGGTGTCTGACAGGTTCACACTAGGCCTGGGCGATATCGATAACTATTGATAATTTTAATTACCTAAAAAGACTAGGAATTACCATGCTGGATCCTGCACTTCTGTTTAACACTTAATATGAGCTTCCATTGTTCTTCATGAAAAACACTCAAATATTGTATGCCGTGTTTGTGGAACAAACCCAGCTGCTAGATTCGGTGGTCCAGTCTCTTATCGCTATATATTGAACATGTTTTATATTGATATTGATCAAAAGTCTATCACAATGCAATAATTTATAAAATGTTTTATTGCCCAGGCCTAGTTCACACTCAAAGCCTATTAGGTTAGGAGTTAAACACCAAAGTCGACAGAGCTTGACTGAAAACATTGAAACAAATACAATACACTACGCATTTTTGGAATGCCAACACATCTTTTTGTCGTCCTTTTAGCCAAAAGCCGCCACACCCAAGACGTAATCAACATAGTGCAAATGTTCAGTAAAGACCAGAAGTCATCAATAAGTTGGGCGAGTTCAAAGTTGTGAAAACTGGGGTGTTTTGACCTTTGAAATGCTTGCATACATCTGCATTTGACATTTTTACATGTTTACTTTATAGGGCTGGGCAAAGATGGTGCCCAGTCCATCCTTTGGACTGGGCACCAGTCCAAAGGACTGGTGTGTACTAGTAAAAATCTTCTTCTTCCAATCATCACAAAAGGAAATCGCTGCTGTGAACAGTGCACAATTTTTATAAAATTGCATGACAGGATTGGTGCTGTTCACCAAAGAGAAATCACACACAAGCTTGAGGGGCCTGGATCCCCGCAAAAAGAAGAACCAACATAGCTTCAATATGAAGGGTTAACATGAAGCATCAACGTGAAGCGCTACCAGGAAGCATTACTGTTAAGCGTTCACTTAAGCGGCTGCGTTAACTGGAGCATTAACTTGAAGTGTTAACGTGAATGGTTGCCGTCAAGCGTTACCGTGAAATATTAACTTTAAGCATTGACTTAAGCGTTGACTTAAGCTTTGACCTAAGAGTTGACCTAAGCGTTCTCGGACTGAAATGTCTCAGCCGCTACATACAGTATTCTATCCCTGGGATATCGCTCAGATATTCCCATGAAATGTAACCCAAGCATTCCAATACTGAATTGAGATTTGAATACCTACCTAACGAACAAATATACAAATATTGGAATATTTAAGATCAGCACTATTAAGGATATTCCCTTATAATGATCATGTATGAGGGTTCAATCGTCAGTGAGAAAGTTTAGTCCGATATCATACTTTAAATGTTCATATACCTCTGTGTAAGGACACTTAAGAATGGTCCTTTAAATTCGCAAGCATATCATGACATTTATCGATATCATTAAGAAG
This sequence comes from Micromesistius poutassou, assembly GCF_964030765.1. NCBI lineage: Eukaryota > Metazoa > Chordata > Actinopteri > Gadiformes > Gadidae > Micromesistius > Micromesistius poutassou. The sequence goes on from NC_140272.1 coordinate 9,851,150, forward strand.
TCTCCATAGTTATCTAGTAATAAATCTTCTCATATCACCCAGCCCTACTATTGCTAAAGTATTGATTATGGTGTATAGACTTAACATGTGAATGTGATGAATGAGTGCAGCAGTCTGTACTCACTCGGATCCAGCAGCCATATCGGAGTACGAGGTTTCAGGTGTGGTGACTCCCAGCGCGATTACTATGCTCATGACGTCCAGCGGCACGCGGAAGGGTGGGGGAGGCAGGGGAGGGAATAGAAAGAGGTATGTTCAAGAAATGTTAGGGGAGGAGGAGGAGGGGGGAGGGAGGGAGGGGAGGGGGGAAGGGAAAGGGGGGGGGGGGGGGGGGGGGAGGGGGTGGGGTTGGGGGGGTTGGTTACAGGGCCCCAACTGCAGTGACTGTCCACACCAGAGGGGGGGAGCCGCTGAGCCGCCGCCCACGGCTCACGGTCATGGGGAGACCTGGAGAGGAGAGAGAAGAAGAGAGGAGACCAGAGTTAAACAGGCTCACGTCATGAGGAGACCAGAGTTAAACAGGGGCTCACATCATGAGGAGACCAGAGTTAAACAGGCTCACGTCATGAGGAGACCAGAGTTAAACAGGCTCACGTCATGAGGAGACCAGAGTTAAACAGGCTCACGTCATGAGGAGACCAGAGTTAAACAGGCTCACGTCATGAGGAGACCAGAGTTAAACAGGGGCTCACATCATGAGGAGACCAGAGTTAAACAGGGGCTCACATCATGAGACCAGAGTTAAACAGGGGCTCACATCATGAGACCAGAGTTAAACAGGGGCTCACATCATGAGACCAGAGTTAAACAGGGGCTCACGGTCATAAGGAGACCAGATTTAAACAGGGGCTCACATCATGAGGAGACCAGAGTTAAACAGGGGCTCACATCATGAGACCAGAGTTAAACAGGCTCACGTCATGAGGAGACCAGAGTTAAACAGGGGCTCACATCATGAGACCAGAGTTAAACAGGGGCTCACATCATGAGACCAGAGTTAAACAGGGGCTCACGGTCATAAGGAGACCAGATTTAAACAGGGGCTCACATCATGAGGAGACCAGAGTTAAACAGGGGCTCACATCATGAGGACTGAAGGTGAAGTAGTTGCACACTTATTTGCAAATGTACCAGAAAGATCGAAAAGGGGAAAAAAAGAATATACCTGACCATATTTAAACCTTCAAAAGTTCTCCTATTTTTCTTTTTTGAATTATGGCTCTGACACACACACACACACACACACACACACACACACACACACACACACACACACACACACACACACACACACACACACACACACACACACACACACACACACACACACACACACACACACACAATGACTCAGCACATCGTATGTCATATTTATCCCCTCTCTGGAGTGTGATTGGGTCAGGGTGATGTTTCAAACTATCTACATCAGTACCTCGAAGAGGTGGTTAACCGTACAATACAGTGTTGGGTTACATCAATGCTAATCAACTGGAACATGCAGACCTTAATCATCGGTTAAATAAAGGGAAACCCCCAATTTCTCTGTGATAGTATTCTGTTTTTACTGACTAAAACATAATAAAACTAAATGGTCCGTCTATTGAGCCAAGACTGCTCACGGTTTCAACATATTGAAACCCTGTTCATCATCATGTTAGTGGATCAACAAAACTACCTGTGAACAAAAGTCTCATGGGAAATCATGCAAATCCAATCTCTAATAAAGTGCCCATGTTTTGCCAAGTCATCCTGACAAAGAAAGAATGTCTGATGAGAAACTTCCGGTTGAAATGAATAGCGTGCATCCTGTATAAGGCGGTCCCTGTCCACAGAGGAGTGGCAAGCTGTAAGGGCAGGGGGTTATGAAGAGCTGAAGTGTGCGCCACACACACCCCTCCAGTAGGGGGCTTCCTGACTTCCAGACTGCCCGGAGGGGTGAGTCATCTATGCCGTCATGTGATCCGGTCTCTGGAACACTGACCCACACTCTCTCCCTCCTCGGCAGACGCAGAGCTCAAGGCTTGCAGGAGGCACAACTCGTAACAGGGTGAAAAAAGGAAAAGAGTAGCAACTTCTGTGCTGCTTTCACACGCTCGGCATGGAGACTCTACGGCTTACACCAAGGTCATGTCTCGGCCGAACACATGTGCGCAAGCACACAAACACCCCCACACGCCTCCTTTCAAATATCCCATCCGACAAGCCAAGGCTTACAGAGTTCATATACGGAGTAGAAAACTGTAATTATACGTGTGAAAGAAACAACAATCACACATTAATGGAAGGCTTGTTGCTTACAACAATGCCTCCCAGAATGTATGACATTTGTGAGGCTGCCCCATGGTTACAGATGGCTGCTGCTTTCACTATCCAGTGCCAAGGCAACCATAGCAGGGCTGGGGGATTTCCAAAAACATGGTCAAGGTCAGTAAACCCTAGCCATTGTGCAACCAGAGAATGTCACTGGCTGCTAGCAGGACCTAGCTTGAAGGGAAAATAGAAATGTTCAACTGTAAAATACACACTACTGCCCAGTGGTTGACAAGCTGCTGTTACATGAGGAATCAACAGAAACACATGAGAGATTGTAATCAAGCCATATTCATATCCATATTGTAATCAGTATGGCTATTGTTAAAATAAAGTCAAATTCTACTAATTTAGTGGTATATAACAGCCAACATTATGCAACAAGATACAGCCAGATTAAGCTACATTGTGAAAGTATACTTTATTTTTAATTATCAAACCAGATCATACAGGACAATAATGTGGAATGTTCATATTAACCTCTTCAGGCCTCCGTCCAAAGCCACCCCCCCCAAAACATGTGATTAGCTTCAGGAAAAGGTATGCTAGTCTTGTGGAAGACTGGAGGGTATGTGGAGGGTAAGTGGGTAGACTGAGAGGTAGGCCACCCGATCATTCTGACCGAATGAAATGATTGGAGAACGGGCTTATTACAGGCATGCGAGAGCCACCGATTAAAGATTTCTGTCAGAGTATTTGATTTATTTAATGCTGTCTCGATGCAAAGAGAATTTCAACAAATATGAATACTAAAAATCCTTCTAAGATGAATGACCTACTCTAGCTATAAGGGTTGTTCAGAACATATCAATGAATGTATATCCTTGTGAGTAGTGGCTTCACCAAGAAACTATTCTCTTTAACCGGCTGGCGGTTTATCAGCTCTGTGGCGGCCTGGGCCCTCCCCAAAAATAGCTGCCACCGTCCGTTTGCTAAGCCACAAAAAGGGAGTTGCTGGCTGGGCCTCTTTCAAAAGGGCCAGACATTGCACTTGGGAGCCTTATTCCATAGGAAGAGAAACACGCCTCTGTTCACCTCCCCTCCACATGTCATCTACTTGTTGGCTCGTTCCTCTGGCTGTGAAAGAGGAGCTCAAGTTACTGACCGCCCCAACAACACCTATACACTTCCACTCCTAGAAGAGGCCATTTTGAGGACACAAACGTCTCTCTAGCAGTGTCTCCAATGCCCTACCATGCTATGTAGTGTCAATGCAAACCTCTTCCTGAAATTGTCTCATTTTAAAATGCAAAATCAAATCCCACCTATAATCTCACTTAGATGCAGAAAGTGTCCTTCTTTGATAGAAATAAGAGCAAGTCCTTCCCTTGAGTCGGCTTTAGCACCGAGGCTTATCCACGCCAACTGTGAATGGCAGGTGAAAGAACAGGTGAAATGGGAGAGCATAAGAGGATTCTCTTTCACCACAGGCCTGGAGGACAGTTGTGATTTTCCACTGGGAAAGCCCCTGCAGTAATGCAGACAAAAGCTATGCATGGCTTCTGTTAGGGATGGGTCAGAACAATCCAATTTTCCATTACTCGTTCACGAGGATCAAAGCCCAATGTTTACATTTGGACCGTTACAAAAACATCCCCATTCAAATAAAGACGAATTAACGGACAAAACAAGAGTTGGTTCTGTAGCCCAATTTGTTTCTTGTCATGCACAGAAAAACAATATACCCAATACACAAGCATAAATATTAATGTAAATGCATACACCACAAACAGCCCCACTAGGCTACTGAGTGCGGAGTGGGAAGCACTCTGACGTCATTCAAAACAGTGCATTGTGCAAGTTATGCAGTAGTTTAGATTGTGCCTGCCTATTCTGATGGTATAGGCTCATGGTATAACTCATGTATAAGTCCTGCAGAAGTACCACCTGGGCACACTTAAAGAATTCAAAAGACAATGTGAATAGAGGTCTGGGGCCTCTGCAGACGTGCAGAATAGAGCTGGCAACCATATGGGGGCGTGACGCTGGTCAGTGAATCAGAGGCTAGCTTGGGTTTAGAAACGTTTATTGGAAGAATAATGTGGTTCTAAGGGGAAACATGATACAACAAATATTAATTACAATTATTACACACAAGCAATTGAGTGTTCAACGTGGACACACAAGACAATACACACACGTCTATGAATGTCCCCATTATTAGGAGGTATATATAATATTATCATATTATCTATCTATGTAGCCTGACTATGTTGGGGGCTTGGCCAGGGATACAATCTCAAAAGGAATAAACAGTCTGACCGTATCAGATAGTTTGACGATTCTAGTCACAGATGGAACTCAATTCCCCTCAAAGTGCCAGTGACCTAATACAGGTAAACACAATGAAATGTGCCCTACTTTATATTCTACATGGAGCATTGTGCGTTTGAGATATTAAGTAATTTCTTGCAGATGATCCATGTTTGGCTTTGTGAATGTCGAATATTTGATTATTCCTTCATGCCACCCACAGATTTTCTACCATGAACATTTTTTGTTATTCACATCCCTACTGGCTATGAAGTCAGGAAGCTACAGGGACTACACACTGCATGTAGAATATAATTACAAAGATGGTTTCCCCTAGAATATTCAGGTCTGCTTCGGTCAGATAGAAACTGGCAGTCTGAAATTCATATTAGCATTTAAATGTTTGTTCATTTGTTCACTTGGTATATGAAGACTTAAAACAAAATGATCACAAGGATAGCATGACTTGGATAAAGTAGGGCTGTGCAATTAATCAAATTTGGGTCAAACGATCTCTAAACTCGCTAATATAATCGAGTTGCAATGATTATTATTATTATTTTGTGTATTTATTTTATTCATTAAATGTTTTATAGAAATTGCAGAACAGTTGGATACATATTTGTACATTATTTTCTATTCTAACATTTTGTGTATTTTTTTGAGGGCAAATTTCAAAGTTCCCAGTTTCACAGTGCTCCTACTGCATTCATAGTGGTGAACTACCTTCATATACTTATAATTATCACGATCCGTGATATGTATTGATGATCCATAGTGGTAAACTACCATCAGACCTATAATTATCATTATCTGTTATATGTATTGATCATCCATAGTGGTACACTACCATCATAGACATAAATATCACTATTTGTTACATGTATTGATCATCCATAGTGGTAAACTACCATCATAGACCTAACAACCGCTACAGAAAACTCCTTTCTGCCTGCGGGTTCTCTGCACAGAGAACAGACTTTATCTAATATAAAATATAATATAATATAAAATATTAGATAAGGTAATTCATCTGTTGATTGTCTTTAATGATCATCACACAAGTAGGAAGTGATTAGCAAATTCTGAGTAGCAAACTCAGATGTATATATACATTTTTGAAAATCACCCATGGAAATGTACATAAAAAAAATTGTTGCATCGAGATGCATCAATAATTGTTTTAGAATCAAATCGTTGACCTCTGAATCTGAATCGAATCGTGAGGTGCCAAGAGATTCCCACCCCTAATAATTATCACAATCTGTTATATGTATTGTATATGTGGACTCCCGGAGCTCTATATCTAAATAATATAATATTACATAATATATAGGTCCAGAGGAGTCAACTAAACCCGTCCACAGTGGATGATGTGCTTTTTTGTACAGCAAACTAAAGCAGCATGCCAAACATCAGATAGTGTAATTCCCCAGCGTTACATCTAATGTGTAATTTTCCTTCGGGTGCGGGTCGGGTGTCAATATCAATTTATAGCGGGTCTGGTCAGGTGCGGACTGTAATTCCCGTTACTGTCGGAACACGGTCGGATACAGTTTTTAAGTATTGCGGGTACGGGCGGGTGGGGGTTTGTAAAATAAGACACGTGTATTGATTCTCGGCCATGGTGAAGAAGGAATTGGGTGAAGAAACTTTGGCTTTGACTCTCTGAAGTCCAGATTGAACCACGACTTCAGATTGATGTGGAAGGACCAGAGACGTCGGAGAACCCAACGCAGTCGTTTATTCATAATATCATCCAGGCGCACACAGCTTTTGGCTGTGATATTATATATTATATTTAGTGCTATCAGTTAAACACGTTATTAACGAACCCATTTTAACAGCATAATTTTTTTTATCCTGAGATTAACGTTCTTTAATCTGCGGGGAAAAATGCCCAATCTGGCGACACCTGCTGAATGTCCTCACACTCATCAACGTAAATCAATGAGACCAACTGAAAACGAAGCCATATAAAACTTAACTGTGATTCTGAATAAAGTATAAATGATATCGAAATTCTGTTTTGATATTATAAAAAATATATATTAATATAGAGATTATTTGCTCCAAATGTGAATGACTGCTCCAAGTGAGAATGTTAGTGTGAAATTGAACACTACATTATATGCCAATGTTGTTTTCAATTAAAAAACATTTACACAAAGCAAGCCGAATAGACATTTAGAATAGACAAAAATGTGCGATTAATCCCGATTAAATATTTTAATATTTATATAGAACATGGTCAAAAGCTGTGTGCGCCTCCGGATGGTATTATGAATAAACAACTGTGTCTCTGGTACTACATCATTGCTTCTTTAGCGCTCGTGTGATCTACCGGTCACGTCAAAATCCATACCGTAGCACAAATTCACACCAGTGTACTCTCTATACCGTTCATACCATACACCCATAAGTCCCACACACTGGAACTAGTGCTTGTAGTTTTTTTTAAACTGCTTTCAATGACGCAAAAATCTTTATTTTGCGTCATTGTTAGCGTCAAAGTTGTGTTTGTCTTCAAGCTGGTTTGCTAAAGAGGCTAATGTAGCCAACAATGACTAGCCAATGAGAAACGGGATCGCTATAAGTGCTGCAAGCCAGGAAATTACATCATGTTCTCACTAGGCCTACACGATTCGGGGAAAAATATGAATCCCGATGTTTTAGTTTAGAATTTATATCGCGATTCTCTGCCATGATTTTTTCTCACGAAATGTAATGTTTATTCATGGCGAAATCAGTCACAATGAAGTGGACAGTTAGGCTCTGGACCTTAAATCAGTCGTTGCTGCAAAATAATCTGTTTCCTGCACTTCTGCCTTGACTACATCCCGCACTTTCTTATAGGAGCTGGCAATGCAACGGATGAAAAATTGTTGCGGGAGCGTATTGAGTAGCGTTTGTCCAATGTATGGATCATCTTTCGTAATCTGTCACGTTCTACGGTGTTTATTGGAACCATATCTTTTGCTAGATGGTAAGCAATTGCGTCTGTTATTTCCTTACTCCTACTGGAGTTACGTGGGTATGGGGTCGCATTGTGCAAGGTGTCAGTAATAGATGTCTGCGTTGTGCTGACATCTGCGTTGCGCTGTGCTGCATTTTATTTATTTTACAATTCAAAAATGAAAAAAAAAAAAAAACTGTCTTCTAAATTAAGGAAATGATACTGAGAAACAAATAATACCATTATAAGCAACGAGTGAACTTAATAAGCAATCGAAATACTTTTTGCAACCACCGCCTCTTTCCCATGACATTTAGTTTTCACCTTAAATATGAGACAGATGTAATTAAGGCAACCTGGTCTTACAGGAATCCGGGAAATGAGTCGGTCTATGTCCCGTTTGCAAAAAATAATGCCCATAAAAGGTTTCGGAGTTCGGAGTCAAAGCCCTAGTCCATACACTGGTAAACAGTGATGGCGTTTGTTATCTCGTTCCACTGCTGGCTTTTTTTGTCGTAAGCTTTGGAAAATGCCTGCAGAAGCGATGTCTGAGATGCAGAGACAGCTTCACGCTACCAGTGTCTGTCTCGTACGGTGTGGAATGAGAGCTTGTGAAGGGACACAGGCGCGCTTGCTGCGCGGCTGTGTGCTTGCGCAATAGCATACTGCATGAGAAGGCAGTATCTCTGTCAAATCTGTCCCTGAGAAAAGTAACGTTGCGCGGAATTGAAAAAGGAACTACGTTTCGTTAGTATTTTCCCATATATAGGCCTACCATATTTTCAGTAGTTACGTGTAACTTGACTTTGAACAAGTACATGAACAAGTAGTTACCTAACGCGTTACACACAACCCTGTCTACCGTGTGTCAGTCGGCTCATAAAAAAAAAAGAGAATCGAAGTAATTTAAAACTTAAATTGCGCACAGGGGTGAATCAAGATCGATTTTATAACAATTTGTCGTGTAGGCCTAGTTCTCACTAGAGCAGGTCGGACGTACCGACGTTCCGTACAAATGGATTATCTCTCTCCGTCGTGCTGTGCCTCTGGCTCACACAGTGTTGCCAGATTGGGTAAAATTTCCCACACAATCTGGCAATACTGGCTGCAGCGTGTTGGTCCCAGGGTTGCCAGATTCGGCGGGAAACCATGCCCAATCTGGCAACGCTGCTCACACACACTAGCACACACCCCGGCCCCGCTCTTCCACTCACGTCACTTTTTAAAATCCCCTTCAGCGCGAAACATGGAGACTGTCAAACGCATTTGCCACATCCTGCTCCAACAGTTTTTGACTCATTAATTTGAAATTGTTTAGCTACCCTGGCCTACACCCAAATTTAGGATTGAGTTTGCAATCAGCATGGAAGGTTAACGGGCACAGCAACGCAGGCAGGTGGGAAATGAAAGCACAGCGGCGCCCCCAACGTAGAATGACGAGTTGGAGTGCAGCAACCACTATGTTATTGCGTCAACAAATATCGATATATATCTTATATCGACATTCTGCTTGAAAATATCGAGATATGACTTTTGGTCAGCCCTAAGCGAGAGTAAGGGTGAGGGTGGTGAAAAGGATGCAGTCTTCTTCACTAGACTATATAGGTTGAGTAGGCCACCTGTCTTTTTCACCTGTGCGATTATATCGGAATATGCCACATATTCGCATCACGGCTGATGTAAATGTGTTTTTTAAACGCCGTTCTGACATTTTCGCATCATTAGCATTTGATACGCATCTGGTGTACAAGCACCTTGAGCCACAACTTTTCTCTGCAAGTTTTGCAGATTTGATATCCATCGTCTTAAACAACCCCGGTCATACTCCCACCCTGATGTCCACAGCCATTTGGGTGGTTACAAAGCTTCCATGCTTCTTCGCTCAGCAATTGTTTAACTAATGTAAGTAAGCATCCCTAACACAAATAAGGGAGGAATCGTTTTCGTTCCGTTTGCAGTCTGCAGGTTGCACCAGCAATTGCTATGTTTGTATCTAAATTTGTATGTAACTTCTCACTGTACAACCGTTGTTCATAGAAAATTAATGTACCAATATCCCCTTTTGAGTGCGAGACCAGAAACACTTGGTGTAGCTAAGCCTTTACCGTTAGTGAAACGGGCTAATCCCTACAGACCTGACGTCCCCCTACAGACCTAGACCTGACGTCACTCTACAGACCTAGACCTGACGTCACTCTACAGCCCTAGACCTGACGTCACTCTACAGCCCTAGACCTGACGTCACCCTACAGACATAAACCTGACGTCACTCTACAGCCCTAGACCTGACGTCACCCTACAGCCCTAGACCTGACGTCACCCTACAGCCCTAGACCTGACGTCACCCTACAGACATAGACCTGACGTCACTCTACAGACATAGACCTGACGTTACCCAACAGACCTAGACCTGACGTCACCCTACAGACTTAGACCTGACGTCACTCTACAGCCCTAGACCTGACGTCACTCTACAGCCCTAGACCTGACGTCACTCTACAGCCCTAGACCTGACGTCACTCTACAGCCCTAGACCTGACGTCACTCTACAGACATAGACCTGACGTTACCCAACAGACCTAGACCTGACGTCACCCTACAGACATAGACCTGACGTCACTCTACAGACATAGACCTAGGCCTGTCGCGATAAGCAATAAATCAATTAATCGCACAATAAATTCAAATGAGACGATAATTTTGCCGTCCGTGATAAATGAGCTTTTTTTTAATTTTTTTTTTTCGTGTCTCTCTCTATCAAAGAGACTGGATGACAAGAGTTTTCACTCCGGAGCATCGGCCTCGACAGACCCCTCTCGCTTCCTTGACGTAATGAGGAGTGTCAGTCAATGGTCAGCCGCATGGTCTCTGTGTGGGGAGGCGGAGCCCTGGCGTTACACAGAGTCAGAGCCCGTCTATATGCCCGTCTTCCTAGACATTCTCTGCCAGAGTGCAGCATGAGAGCCCCGTGAGGAGTAGCAAGCCAGAGAAAACGCTAGTTGAGATTTGGAGGAATGAAAAACAAAGATGGAATTGGTTTCAAAGCCGAACACGACAGATGCTGTGCGGGAGCACTTCAGGTTCAAACCAAATGACCGTGGTGAACCACTTAACCTGTGCGAGCCGGTATATCGCATTTGTTGTAAAACGGTAGAAACTAAACGAGCCAATACAACAAACATGCATCTGCACCTAAAGCATAATCATCCGATGCAGTTTTCCCAGCTGCGAAAAAAAAACAGATCATGGAACGTCTCCGTCTTCAGTCCACAATCACTGGGGCGTTTAGTCGACAAAGTACAAACAGGACAGTTCAAATGGTGTGCACTCACTGACAGTTGTAGTTCGCTTCATGTAGTTTTATTTCAATTTTATTTATCGTTTTTGGTTTTGTTTATTTATTTTGGATATTTAAAATGAAGGGGCAGGTGAGTTTGCCGGAGGCTACTCTCATTTTTTGCGACGCTGCCCCATTTTGCTAGCCTATAAATCCAGACCCACATCTAGAAAGCTGTAGGGTCTGGCAACGAGTAATGAAAATGGCCCAACTCGAGGGGCGGCACCAAGCATGCATTTGAAAATATCACTGCACGCAATTGGATAATACTACGACCAATCAGAAGATTACAAGGGGTGACTTATCCAGACCAGTGGAGCTAACCAATAGATAAGACTCTTGCCTAGGGTTGGGTACCGAGGACCGAGTGGTACCGGTGGCAACATGGTTCTACCCGGACCGAATGACCGGACCCTCTTGTGGTCGGAAAAATTGCAGAGCACTTTCCTCCCCTGCTGCCCAGCTGCAGCCATCATGTCCAAAGTAAAATGCTCTCGCCTTACTTTCCTAAAACAAAAAATGACAAAAAATGAGCAGCACATGTAAGTGCAATACAACTATTTTGTGTAAGGGGGGAAATACCTCCAATTTGATGAAACACTTAGTGTTTGGAATAACGTTGTTTAAATGAACGGCATTAGGTAACGCCGTTATTTTTTCAGTAACGGGGTAATCTGACTAATTACTGTATCTTTTGTTACAACGCCGTTATCGTTACTGAACGTTAAATGTGGTGCGTTACTATGAATTGATTGAATAAACTGCGTAATCCGAACGCACCCCTGGCTCCATACACAAACTGCTAGTGAGGAGACCGGCTGGTTCAACAACAAGATAAGCGATTATGATTGGCTACGGCAGAGTCATGTTTCATGGTAGCCAATCGGAGCCAGTGTTTTTACACACAAGCCAGGCCACAAGCACCACACACACACCAAACAGATTCGAAGAAGCAGCAGAGATGGTGAGTCCGGAGCAATCCGATGAAAAGCTGGCATTTTCAAGGTGGAGATATAAGCACTACTTCAAATTCATTGACATATAGCAACTTTTTTTTTTTTTACAGTAACACAAATAGTTACTTTCCCTGGTAACTTTTATTTTAAAAGTTAAAGTACTCTCGTTACTTTTATTATAAAGTAATTCAGTTACTAACTCTAACTAATTTACTTTTTGGAACAAGTAGTGAGTAACTATAACTAATTACTTTTTTAAAGTAACGTTCCCAACACAATATACTTACTGAGTTAGCAGCACTAGTAAAAAAGGCTGCAATTACATGTGATGGGTGGACCAGCCTCACTACATCACAGTAACAGCACACTATGTTAGCCAAGGTACCTCTGAGCAGAAAGTGCTTCACACCAAAGCAGTGTATGAAACTATAAACAAAGAGACAATTTTTTTTATAACCTACAGTGACAATTTTATTTGTTTAAATAGGTCTATACCTTTTCGCAAAGCCTAAGTTGCTCATGTCTTACCATTTTTAATAATAATTAAAAATGGAATAATTTCAACAATTGAATCAGTTGTTTGGTCTTTATTTTAAAGAAGGTGTCATCTTGGTTCTGGTACTGTTAGGAACTGGTACCTTTTCAAAGAATCAGTGTTGGCATGGCATTTCTATAAAAAAAGAAAAAAGTACGGAACCGGAAAACGGAACCGTTTAGGAACCGGCATCGGTTTACAGGAATCGAAATCGAATCAGAATCGAAATATTTAAAACGATACCCAACCCTACTCTTGCCGTATCCGTCGGTGAAACAGCAACGCTTTTGGTCCGCCTATATCAGATACACCAATGTGATTGGTTAATGTTCTGGGCCAGGGGAATCGGGGAGTGAGTATATTGCTTGTTCCCAGAGTGACCCGCTGAACAAATTCAAATTGTGCTCTCGCGAAAATCCTAGATTTCCAGGGTACCATTTTGCAACGCTTAGAAACGGCGGTAGCTTTCTTAGCTTTTCTGACTCTGCGCACACAGCCAAGAAGTCCTGAATAGATTCTCTCATTGAATCTGTGGATGCGCTACCACTAGTGCTAGGTGGTTTGAGGAGGCATGCTCTGGTAACAGATATTTTCCTTGTTCTTCACATGGACAGACTTTCAGTGGTCATCGCAGGTATTTTTTACAGGTTCAATCTAGGGATGGGCGATATGGCCTAAAATCCATATTGCGATATACATTGCAGCCTCTTGCGATAACAATATATATATCACAATATATAAATCATAATAGAACCATTTCAGAACAGGTTACATAGACCTTAAGGAAAGCCAAACTGCTAAATGTATTTTAAAAAAACGAAAGAAAGAAATATAGAATATCGTTTTGAGAACATTTATTGTGCAAAACTGTAATCCTACAACATAACGTTGCAGATAAATAAAATCTGCACACGCGGAAACAAGTTGGAACTGCACCATTTGGACGAATGAATTCAGCCAAAACTACAATATATTAAACAAACAATATGCAAAGGAAGCGTATACTGTATTCAGGTTATCCTGTATTCGCGCTACACACCGACTCTTTGTGACGTCCGTGCCCATGAAAGGAGCACCATCTACAGCTTCTCTCACCAGCTCAGACAGGGGGGCCCGTCTGAATCCCCCCGCTTCATATTCTAGGAACTATGTTGACATTAAAGTACTATGACTGCAATCATGATGTACACTTTGGTTACACTGTTTTTTAGAGAGATAATTACATTGAAAATCTATGGATGTGTGAATAAGGTCAAGACTAGGTCTACGACTTTTAGTGCAAACCTACATAAGAAATTCAACACTGGGAGAATGAAGCCCACTCAAAGGCAGGCTGGTTATTACATGCTATAAAAAAAAGAATCAACAAAAAGCTATTTCTTTGGTTGAGTGAAATTACCTTTATTGTAGGTGAAGATTAATTATGTCAAAGTATGATAACCTTAATGATGGCGCATCTTGTGCACAATACTTTTTGAGTCACGTGATTGGCTCCCTGCATTTGTCAAATTCAATCACTGATCACATGTTTAGGGCGCATATCAGCCGATAAGGATCGGTGCCAGATCAATCAGTGCGTCAACAGTATTTCCAAGCTTCTTTTGTGCATGCGCACATTCTGCAAAGAAGGACATTGAAAATATCTGGGGTTTTGCAGTCAAACACGTTTTTAAAGTAATATTTTGAAGGGCGCAGAGTGATTCGTTCAGACGGTGTCGCCGTGCGCTCTGTTTTTAGTGTTTAAGAGTGTTCCGATAGATAAAACCGCCTTAATATCAGTGTACGAAAACCCAAGTGCAGGACCCTATGATCTGGGGGTTTTGAGAAGGGGTTTCGGTTGCATCATGACTTTTGAGAAACATGTCAAAGAGGCCATCTAAGACGGAACAGTCCTCTTAGAAACTAAAAATGATCGACCCTAACCCTAAATTCAGAGCACAGCAATGCCGGGACTATTATGAGTCAGGGAATAAACTGTTACAAGAACAAGGAACAGCACCGTGTTACCAGAGCATGCCTCCTTAAAGCACCATATATGAGAGCAGCCTCCGACAAACTCACCTGCCCTGTGTGTTCAAAAGGGCCATTATACAGAATATCATTCTAAACATAGTCATCAGTGATATTCTAAAAGACAAGCTATCGTGGTGAATTATAGCAATGATTCCAAAAGCTGTCTGCCTGTCAACCTAGCTGACGATCGTTCCATAGTTCCAAATAGTGTACAATAGTATAAAAAGATACTTTGGGTGCATCCTTAAAAATATACTGTTATATCTTATTCAATTGTTGACGTTTTATTAATTCACATAAGTAGACATCTTTCTGATGATAAAATTAGCACAAATCGTAAACAAAAACTTTTTACAGATTTAACAGGGCTCTACAATTGTTGATCATCCCTTAAATCACCAATATGCGATCTGATCGCAAAAAGATGTTGATCAATAAATTTCCCTCCATCGGTTCATTTTCTGATTAAAATCGATCTTCATTTAAATGTTCCAATATCGATTAATAAAATCCCATGATCGATTTTTTTATCCATCCCCTTTCCTGTGGAAGCGTCAAGTGGCCGCGTGAGAGACGTGCATTACAAAACAAATAAAAATGCATGGAGCCAATACATACAAAGTTGTATGAATAGAAATGCTGGCCAAGCAGGTGGCACAAATGGATTAATTAATTATTCTACTCGTGCGAAACCTTAGCTCAAGTTGAAATATTTGACCTTTCCCCGCAAATTTCCCATGATGCTTTGTCGTGACAGCCTATCCGTGTACAATCCCTTAAGTCCAGATTGAACTCCAAAAAGGAGGAGAAAGTGATTTTTGCGGTCTGAGGACTCCCGGAGCTCTATAATATCTATATAATATCACTCGCATTGGTGGTTATCTCGGCCATGGTTGAGAATGAATTGGCAGAAAGAAGTATTGGCGTTCAAAAGATAGCCCCTACTCCGATATTCTTCAAAACACTTGGCAAGTGTTGAAATTCACGCAATCAAACATGTGTACTCACAGCCAAGCAACAGCCAAGCAACTTGGCTGTTTCTTGGTTCTTATTGAAATTGGAATACAGATTGTCTTTTTGAATTGTTTCCAAACGTTTAAGAGCGCCATAGGTTCATTGTTTGGCTTTTACGAGTGCCGCATAGGCCTACATTTGTTATTATTTTCAAGTAGTTGTTCACTTAAAGTGGTTTGTATGATTATTGTTGGCGATAAGTTCTTATTCTGTAATACAGATTATGTCTTTTTGAATCGTTTCCCGTGTTTAAGAGCGCATTGTTCAGCTTTTACAAGCACCGCATAGATGCACGGATGAGCTGTAATGTCATCCACACACGCTGCTTAATATCAATAATCGACCCGCCACTCACCTGAAGCAATGTTTTTTTTCAATTGATACCCGCAACCCGCCCGATCATAATTCATAGGGTGACCACTAGGGATGGGCATGATTAATCGATGATTGATCATTGATCGTTAAGAATTTTGTTGATTACGTGATATTTTTATTGATCAAAAGGAGATTGTGTTGCATAGTGGGAGAACGGAACAGCCAAGCGGTTTAATACAGATTGTCTTTTTCAATTGTTTCCTGTGTTGAGCGCATTGTTCAGCTTTTACGAACATTGTGCTCAAGTTAACAGTCTTGTATTATTGTTGACCTATAAATACTTGTTGGAATCAGGATTTCATTTAGAAAAACATGCTGCATTGTGTGTTTTCTAGCAACGGGAATTTTTAACAATATATATAATATATATATTGATGGCACTGTTGCACATTGGCTGTTTCGCGCGCACACTAAATTTAGCCTCACAAGCAGCTCTCACATTATTTATTTACACTGGCTGCCTGGTTAAACATTTAAGTTGTTCATAATACACTGAAAATATGTGTACATGATTCATATATTCACATACTCTCTCAATTCCAGGGTGCTGCTAAGAACTGTTCGTTTTTGATGAGGGTGTCTGAGAGAGGGTTGGGCCTCTCAGTATAACGCTACGGTGTATGTGGATGTGTGGGGCTTCATCTGAGCAGCGGCTCATTCTGATGTCCGTGTCCCAGTGAGGGTTAGGCTCAGTCTAACTCCACTGTGTGTGTGGAGTCTTTCATATAGAAGACTGCTCGTTAAAGCGCTCATACACAACAACGGTACTAACAAAGAATCACAACGTTACCATTGCTCGTAACAACCCCCCCCCCCCTTCCTTTTCAAAATACTTATTATTTTTGCATAAAGTTAGTGTTTGAATTCCAGCTGATCAGCAGGTCCACTCACACTTAACGGAGCTGTGGACCCGCCCAGTTACACAGAGTACTCAGTTGTTGATTGGTCATTTGGAGATTTTTGAAACTTGAAACAGAGGGGTTTTATATTTGTTATTGTACTTATGTGTTTTACTGGCTGCAGTACTGGAGATTTATGAAATGGACTGATGTTTTTTTATTTTCCTACTCCTACTAGCTCCTGAAATCTTAGACTTGAAACAGTTCTGCTCAAAGTCACTTCCAAACAAAAGGAGAATAAAGTGCCTTTCATTTGTATTAAGGTGACAGGATTATTAAAAAAAAAAATCATAATGCATGTGGTTATTCTGGGAATTGAAAGAAAATTAACCATATTGTGATATATATCGTTATGGAGATATGAAATGACCCATATTGTGTTATATATCGTTATGAAGATATGAGATGACTCATATCGTGATATATGTTGTTATGGAGATATGAAATGAGTCCCATATGGTGATAGGAGGTTTTGTCCCTATCCACAGCCCTACACTATAATGTGGTTACATGGCCCACTCAAACAGTCCCACAGTAGACATGGCAAAGTCCTAGTGTGGCCTTATCTAATGGATGTTGGTGTATAGTTACATACACTAGAATGTGGTTGCATGACCCACTCCAATACTAACAATAGTAACTAACAATAGTAGTAGAAATCGTCTTACTGGCATGGGCTGTCTGCTCAAATAATCACATGACTCACAGCTGTCTGGTCTGGCCAGCCCGACCACTGCATCTCTCTCCCTCTAGTCCAACCCACCAGAAAACAGAACTACACCATCTGCAGCAGATGTTTCTCTAGCGAGGCCGACAAGGAAATACACAGCTCAATTCAATCAAGAACGGAATCAGTTGCAGGCCATTTTAATTACACATAAGAAGCTGAAAGAGGAGACCTGGACAACAGTTTGATGCAGCAGGTCTAGCCGGAAGTGGATAGATGCAGAGCAGCGCTCTCCGTGTCCAGCAGCAGACATGGCGAGTGCCCTCCTGACGACTGGGAGCGCCGCAGCCCAGCATTAACACAACAATGTCCAGCTGCTTGAATGGACCAGGACCAGGACCGGGATGAGAGCCACACAATGGGGGACAAAGGGCTGGGTTCCGGGAGGGATGGGGGCAGGGGGGGAAAAGAGAGCCAGAGAGAGAGAGGTCGACAGAAGGGCCAGCGGGACACAAAAATCAATCATTTGTTCCACAGCAAACAAACCAGCCAGTGTGTGTGTGTGAGGCGACCAGTAACCTAGAAGTGGATGAGCATGTGGGTGGGGACGAAACCTGATCAGCTCTATCTGGCTCGCTGCATCTCTGGACTACACTGAAATAAATAGGCAATAGGCACAACATTTGCTTCAATAACTATTCAAGACAATACAGGCACTGTGCAAACCGGTTTTCTCCATCCGCTGATGATATATTAGTGCTGTAATGTTTCTTTTGGGGAAAAAAAAATTTCATGAACTTTAAATTTTTGCTGATTCTTTTGCAATCCAATGACTGTCATTACCATTTTGGAGGTGTACTGGAAAATGACAATCATTAGACAGACAATTATGTAATTAATGCAGTGACTCAGTTCTTACCAAATAACATTTCTTAGGCTGCTCCTAGTTGACTGAATATGACTAGGAATTATGGGGACCCGCATACGAAACATAGAACTGCATACATAATCTTTACCATCTTTATCTCTCCCCCTCTCCTTGTCTCTCTCTCGTTGTGTTGCATCACAGAGCAAAGCCATAGAAATGTACAAGCAGCCATCTTTGTCTCAGTGTCTATTTATACATCTATGGCTTTCCCCAGACTGTTCCCGCCAGGGGATGTCTAGCAATGAGAATTAGCCTCTAATCTTAAAGCTAAACTTAACCTATGTTCATATCCTAGAAAAGGAGGCATAACTGCCCGTACAGGAAATGTGGGTATGACAAAAACAACACTTGAGTTACCTACGTGTACATTTGAATCACGGTTTCTGGTTGAGAAGAGATCTAGGGTGGGAGATCATACACAGCTGAATGGGTAGAAACTAGTTTTTTCAAGATAAGCAACATTTTTTGAGAAGTGCCATGAGGTAAGCTTACACTTTGGCCCAACAGACCTCTCCCTCTCTCGCCCCGTGATCCGTCGCTGCGTGACAAAACACATTTACATAACATTTCCATTTCCTCCTTTTGCCTGACGAGTGCAAATGCGAGAAAGAGACATAAGGCCCGGCCCTGCCTCCACATTCAAGCTAGAGATGTATGCTGTGTGCTAGTGTTTGATCAGTCACACCCAATCCTTTAAACATGCACACACACGGTTACCATTTTGAATTTCTACATCATTCACTTACTGCAGCCAGGGTCCTACCTGCATGAGAAAGAGTCTACCAGCCAAGCAATTGTTTTGATATGTTAGCCTAACATAGATTTACTAGCTAAAACTAAGCTAACTAGCTGAAAATACTGCATTTTTTTAAATATCAAATAAATAATGTACACTGCCTTTCTGACAATATGGCTAAAAGTTTTCTTTGACAACATTTTTGTTTCATGTTAAAAGAAAACAACTTAACATGGAGATGTGAAAGGGATAGGTGGTGTTAGGCAGGACAAAATGGCTGAGTGGTTCTTTTCACCACTATTCCTCATTTGCTCCCCTTCATTTGCTTTTCTCTCCCTCAACTACTTTCTCTTTTCCTCCAACTGACAACACCCTTTGAGCAAACACGCTGAGTATTATGCCAATAGCATTTCTGACTGGGTTTTACCTGACCCTGGGTGCATTCTGGCAATGTGCTTGTTTATGTATGAGGTGGACGGAGAGCGAGAGGCTAAACCTAAAATGGCTTCCATATGTTTAGAACAAGGTAAAGAAAGAACCATTTCATTTGGATCGTTCTTTTCTAAGCAAAAAGGTAGAGCGTAGCTCCCATCATGAAGCCAAGGAGAGAACATGGCAGTAGGAGAAAAAGACTAAGGCAGAGAGGAGCTTATTACGTAGCTCGTCTGTCCCTCTCTGCCCCAGCCTTTTTTTTCCCAGCCTCCTCCTCCTACATTATTCTCCCAAGAAGCCTTGCTGTTCGGCACATAAAGAATAAGCCTGCAGAGCACCCTGCAACACGGCTCCCTGAGCACTGAGGCAGTGCTGAGGAACGGACGCGCCCCATTGGAGCTGCTCCAGCATGCCTGGGCCAATAGGAATCGGGCAGAGGGACGGGCGTCACACACTAGCTTGTTTTTTAACCTCATTGTGCAAGAAGACAAGCACGACACAAATGCAGAAGGTAGAAGCCGGGATCAAGATGTTTTTTCAAATATGCAAATAGAAATACAAAGTCCTAGGACCCCCCCACCCCCGACACACTCCTGGTCATTACCAATACTCTAAGACAATACAAGCAACCTTTCAGACAAATCTAAAGGGCTTAAAGATATCGTGAACCATGTCAACCAATAACAATATTAAGGGAAGTTAAATAATATCCAATGAGTCAAATAGATGATTCATTGGTCTTTATTGTTATTGTTATTATTATTATTATTATTATTATAATACAGGCATGTTGCATGAATTCCCTTTTTCTAATGAAGAGGATTAGGAGTAGAACATTTAACCACCGGCTAAGGCTTAGAAGTCTTGAAAAAAACATTTTCAAAGTTGATACATTTCATAAAAGGAAAAAAACGGATATGGTGGCAGATTACAGTGCAGCCATCTGAATCAAATTAGATTGTTGAAATTATTACACCTACATTTCCAATATCAGCAAAATAACTCTTAGGTAATCTTCATTTTGTCCTTAGCCTCACAACTGTGGATTTGTGACGTTGTCTTTAAGACTTGCATAATCACAGCACACGCACACCAACACCGTCTCAATTAACATGTCAATAGCTACACCTGCTTTTTCTGGATAATGATACAGCATGGCATCAGCATGCAAATGGGAAAGGCAGAAAACAGGGCAGCTTTCTCCTCTTCCCATTGCTAACAGCAATCCCTCTCCAAAACGGTCTTACTCCACCTCTTCAAAACTGTCTGTGGCCAGCTAAGATCCTGTCTTCCTCATCTGGAAACGGGCCAGCATCCTGCTTCATTTCCTCTCCAGGAGGTGCTCACGCACATACACACAGTGAATAATTCGTATCGGGTCTCTAATGATTTGGCTAAACGAATTGAACCAAAACTGGATGAATGCAATGAGTATTTCCTAACTAGTGATCGTACATACATGTGGGTGAGAGATAAAGAGAGCCAGAGGGACTAAGACCACTTCCTTAGCAACAGAACCGGGCCAGACAAACATGACCTGTCTGCAAATTCCTTAGATTTTTTATTTGTCAGAGGCCCGGCTTTAAGGGACAGGAGGAACTCCTAGCCGTTAGACTTAAACTCAACCCCTGGATGTTCACTAACCCCTTAACCTAGGTAACAAACAGGTTTGTTAGGCTGTTGTTTTGGATATTCACTCACCCCTTTAACTTAGGTAACAAACAGGTTTGTTAGGCTATTGTTTTGGATATTCACTCACCCCTTTAACTTAGGTAACAAACAGGTTTGTTTGGCTGCTGTTTTTGCCTTTATTTATTTATTTTTTATTATTATTATTATTATTTTTTTACAAAGAGTTGAGGAAGTAACAACAAAAGCAAACCCCAACTAGCCTCACACTGCATTGACAATCTTTTCCCAGGGTATAGCAAGTTGGGCTGAGTAAGAAAGCTCAGCATTGTGTGCCCTGCCCATGTCCCAAATTCTCCTAGCATTTCTTAGAGAGGACTGTGTACTTGTCTTTGTCTCTGGTAAAGAACCCAGCGTTTGTTCTAGATAACAAGAGGGGTCAGGCAGGGGGGGTTGGGGAACTGGGGGAGGGGGTTCTGTTGGCCAAGTTGGCAGGCTGCAGTGCACAGAGGCTATTAAAAGATGTAAAACATATTCGGAGAATGTGGGTTCTAACCAATGAAAAACATACTGGCTAAATCGCATATGGCAACACGCAGAATCCAGGGGATCCACATTTCGTACCGACAGACTTCTTTCACACTTCAGCAGGACGAAACTACACAAACGCAGAAGAAACGAAAATTCGCTGATATTACACTGTTGAGCATGTTTAGACGATTGCTGTACATCTATACGCAATAATGAACACGTATCAAACTTGTATCTACAATACATACAACACATACAAACGTACTACATTTTCTAAATAAGAAAACGTTCGACGAAATGTGACACGCTGTTCCTGAATGTGTGGGATTCGAGATCGCTGGAAAATAACACTATTGACACGTCAGACATCAGTCGGACAGAAAGCGTCCGTCGTGTGGAGGTCGTCGCACAGTCAGCCAGGCAGAGAACAACACGTCTCGGTCCTCGTCCCGGGCGGAGGACGCTGGGTCTGAGCTCAGCAATGCGAACACAGCGCAGGCGGCCATTAGTGCGGTTAAGGTGTGGGTGAATTCCACCACTAACATGCGGACGGGAGAAGCTTCCAAAACACGAACACGTTTTAAAGATGTAGCAATTAATTTAAACTTCTTACACGAAACAGGAAATGCCTCTTCTGCGTTTTGCTACATATCTAAATAACAAAATACTGTAAAATGGTGTATGGCTGTGCTCTAAACATGTCTTCATCGGGAAATTCTCGAGAAACAATGTCAGTTATTCACACGTTCAAATAAAAGATGGAGGCTAAAAAAGGAAGAACCAAACACTGGTGTTGAGCGCCAGAGGTGGGGGTTGGGAGGTGGAGAACAGCAAGTCACTACTCAGGAGATCTGCTCTCATTGATCCCACACTAAAACACAGCGTTTCATTCACTTCCCTCGCCAGCAGAAGTCCAGTGTGTGGCCACTGCCAGATGGATGTTGTTGTAAACAGTAGCCTCAGTTACACGGTTCAAATATTCTATGTAGAACAATTGTATTTTTTATTTTGTATGCAAGTTATAAATAAACACATTTGTCCACTAACCAAGTCGTACAATGATGTGTTAAGAAACTGCCTTAATTGTGTTACAACACATCAAACATCCAAAAAGTTAGCCAACTGGCTAGCATAGGCTTGTCCCCATGTCTGCTAACATGTTGTGTGTGTGGGGGGGAGCGCTTATACTGAGCTGAATAAGGCCGTTATTTTCTAACCTGTGTCTGCTAACATGTTGTGTGGATTGACCTGAATAAGGCTGGGCTTTACCAACCTATGTCTGCTTACATGTTTTGTGGAATGACCTGAATAAGGCTGGCTTTACTAACCTAAGTGTGCTAACATGTTGTGTGGAATAAGGCTGCTCTTTACTAACCCATGTCTGGTAACATGTTGAGTGCACCGAGTTGAATAAGGCTGCTCTTTACTAACCCACTTCTGCTAACGTGTGTGTGTGTGTGTGTGTGTGTGTGTGTGTGTGTGTGTGTGTGTGTGTGTGTGTGTGTGTGTGTGTGTGTGTGTGTGTGTGTGTGTGTGTGTGTGTGTGTGTGGGGGGGGGGGGGGGGGGGGGGGGGGGGGTATACACCATGGAGCTAAAAGGCTGCTCTTTAGTAACCCAATAGTGAACCACATTCAGTCCAAACCTTCTGATCCAGCGGGTTGTTACCTGGCCTTGTGCTACTAGCTAATCACAGAAGTTGATGTCGACTCCTGATCCATTTAATGTCAAAATATAACTATCTTATGATGTGAGCCTCATATCATGCACTCATGTTAAATAGTCCAACTGTATACGTTGGGCATGCTATAGTTGATCAAACCAAAAATACCAAATACCAGCTGTAACGTTGATTTACATGAACAGCACCGAGACAAACACTTAAAATAGAGGAGGCGGAATGACGTTAGACAGGGTCATTCCTTGTGTGTAAATCTTGAGAAATAATGACGGAATATAACCTACAATTGATTAACTTCTTCAATGAAACTCCAGAAAACTGTTGCATAATAGCGTAATAAGCTTAGGAGGAATAGGAGCCGACATGGAAACATTTAGGAGTATTGAGCTAGTTCATGGCTGGAGCAACAAGGACTGGGAAACATCACACGAGGACCTGATCACAAACCAATCGAAGATCAATTCAGAGAGCCACTGCAGCCTGGTCTCCTACAGGAACATTATTATCCAACATAGGAAAGACGAGACCAGAAGGGTACTGCCTAAAGAACGTACATGAAGTCACCTAGCTAGCAAGTGTTTAGCTGGTTCACTTTACAACAGGGATGGTATCTTGTAAATATGTTAAAGGTGACATATAAGTGGTATAAACATATAGTAACACAATAAAGCACTCACCTAAAGAGACATTCCCACCAGTGCAAACACGTTAATCGAATCAACAGCCAGAGGAGCCTTCGGGTATTCCAACATCAATGCTCCAGCCCAGCAGGCCCGTGGCTCGACCTCGGCGTCTCCTATATCCCTTGCCTTTAAAAGTAGCTCCCTCTCCAGGGGTAGGAAACAAACTTCTCAATGTCTTCCACGCATTGCCATAAAGTTAAATCCCCTGTCCCGGTCAGGTACAGTTATTCCATTGAGTGTCTGCTATAGGTCCCGGTTGCCTGATCCATGTATGTTAGTGTTTTGTATATATACAGTCGGTATTATAAAGGGTATATGCTGCTCTATGTGTTCAGGGCTCTGACTCTTTCTCGGGTCCTTACGTTCGCGTCGGCGCCCATCCCCCTCCTCACCGGCATCGACCGCGGGTCCAACCAAACTGACACACAACCAAGCAACGGGGTTTCCCGGTGACCAAGCAGGGGCTTCTTTGGTGGGGGGGCGTTGCGCGGATATCATACCCCTCACATCCCATTGGTCAGAGATGTGTTGGTAATAAGTCAAATAAAAAGGAAGGAACGTCATTGGTCCGCTAGGCGACTGAATGTTTTGGTAGTCTACGCACAGAGGGGCGGGCGCCATATGAAGCGGAGCTTCGTGTCCTTCGCAGTACTTGTGTTTGAGCCATTTGGAGGAGGAGAGCAGTACAGTGTGGATGCATTCGGAAGTAATTGTATATGGATTTGTTTCACATTTTGGGAATGTCGTTATTAAATGCAATTACCCTGGAACTAATTTTATCTCAGTAGTGGAATTATGTTTTTGTTTGATTTGACGTTGTATTATCTATATGGAGGAATCTAGTGGCAGACGTCAGCTACACGGGGTCTCTGTGGCCCGGTTCCAGGGACACGGGTCAGGCCCGTCAGGCCCAGTAGAATGAAGGGAGTAGGAGGGGACGCTCCTGTATGGTCTGGTAAGGGATGGGGCAGGGGAAATGACCAGTAGGTTACATCTATTCATGAAGGTCCCGCCTCGTTTACTCACCTCTTCCCAAATCTTTGCATTCGCAGATATTTATGAACAAATTCGCGTTGTAAAGCGGAAGTGTGGAACTTTAAAAAAGCGAAATTTTAACTTTATTAGGCTTTGAAGAATAGCTGTAATTTCGAGGTATTCATATGTTTCCGGTCTAAAAAGCATTTTTATATTGATATTTTTGATTATGTTAACGTCAGAATGTAATATATTGTCCTGAAGCGTGATTGGATTCTTGTCAGGTCACGGGACCTGGGATCCGGGTTATGATTGGCTGAGGTGTTCAACGTCATTTGTTGCGGTGTTCTGAGGACCAAGAAGAAAGCCGCATTGTACATTGCTATATTATGTCTGATAAGGGTTCATAAAAATAAAGGAAACATTTATGGATTGTTAAAACTTGATATATAATAAGATAGTGAAGGCTTGTAGGTCCTCATCGTAGGTTCGCTGGAGCCCCCAGAGACAAGAGATGAGATGGGGATCTTCTACACACCTTCCCAGGACTGAAGCCGCTTTAATTAGATATAGCAGATATTTATGGTTTACCAGGTTCTGAAAGGGTCGCACTAAAACAGCCTGATTCAAAGCGATCCATCATGGCCGTCTCCCCGAACCTTCACAATGGGCCCGTTGTCGCAGCGTAGCTAAAGAACTATACGGCAATTCACCATGACGTCACACTATGTTCTTCCGGGTGGCAAAAGCCGATGCATTCTCCGTTGGCACCACTAGTAAACAAACCCTTCCACGATCGAGAAAAACAGGGTAAATGGCTTGAATTAATAATTTTCTTCTTGCGGGGTGCTACGGGACGTCTCATTAATACATATATATATATATAATATATTATATTAATATAGTTTTCGTCATCGTTTCAACTTCAGATCAACAACAATGTTTTGTTGACTGTGTGACAGTCTTTGTTATTTATTTATTATTATTATTTGTGTTTACAGCCGGCTGGATGGCTTCTGGTCAGTGGTAGCCGCTCGTTCTGCCACCCGGAAGTGTCGTTACGGCTATTGTTTACTAACATTCTGAAATGCCGTATTAAGGCCACCGTCATAAAATACCTACCACGTCATATGAGGTCTACCCAGTAATGTAGGCCTACCTCGTCATATAAAGTCTAGTCTCTTAAGGTCTACCTCGTCCTATACGGTCTACCTTGTCATATAAGGCCAACCTAGTCATTTAATGGTGTGTTCCAGATGCCTCGGACACCAACCTTCTGAGTTTCACTTGTGACGTAATTTCCTGTTATAGCGTTCCCGTTCGTCTTTGTGATCGTGTCATGTCATTGGCTAGTCATTGTTAGCTACATTAGCCTCTTTAGCAAACCAGCTCGAAAACGGACAACACAACTTTACATTGTATTGCACGCACAGCAAGATCGTGCAATGCATACATTGGTGACCGGAATAAAGTAATCAAGTGTGTAAGAGCATTTAAAATCGACATTAAAATGACCAACGTGTTACAAATCCAGAGTAAATAAATCTCTTCACGGGCGCAGCCATTTTTGTTGAGAGCGTCATCACATCGCTCGGACTACTCTCAGAATTCCGAGGGGGCACGACCAAAAGGGGGCGTGCCTCCGAGAAATGCCGCAAGAAAGCTGGCAGATTGGGAAATCTCCCACTTCCGAGGCATCAGGAACACACCATAAGGCCTACCTCGTAAAAGGCCTACCTACTCATTTAAGGCCTACCTCGTCATATAAGGCCAACATCATTCAACACCGTTCCTTATCCTACATTAAAAAAAAACTCACAATCTCCTGAAATCGAATGTATTCTCATTAACTGGTTAATGTTGGATATGGAAAACAAATCATTCAGTTTGAATGTTTTACTTGCTGCATTTAATAGTCAGTCTTCTGCAAAAAAACTTAAATAGCTTGCTATTACACAGGGTATTCAGTGTATTAAAGTGTGGAGCCTACATACAAGGATGAACATTTAAGTTTTCCAAGCATCTTATACCGCATGCATGAGTGCCATGTTAAAGTCAACGTCAAATCTGTTACATTTAACCCCGTCCAACACTGAATATCGTTTCCCTTTGTTGCCAGACAGAACAGACACATACGTTTTCAATGCCATTATGGAGCAATACATGTACTCTGTTAATCACTCAAGTGACAACACATTCTGCATGTTGTTTGCTCGAGTCTGAAGCAATGCGGACGAACAAGTGTAAACCATTATCCACGATAATAAACCATCCAATGCAGGACGGCCTTTTTCTAGCTTTTTTTTTGTTGTTTTAGTAGGCCTATATGGAGTCCTGCAAATATAGGAAAGTAAATCAACAATACCAGACAAAATTAAATGTGGGCCCAGCTACTGTACAGAACATCAAGGACAGCACATCACATATACAATATATGGCCATAACAGATATGTAAACAGAAACACAGCATTTTAAACAACGTGACCATTTCTATGGGGCACAAATCTTTGGGCAAACAATTGCATACCATATACATTTTAAACATCAAAAATTACCCTTTGTAGGGTTAATATGTCATACCCTTGTTCTAGCATTTATTTCATGAAGCTTGTATGAGCTTTCATCAGCTGCAACACTAGACAAGATGGTGTGGATTATATTAACACATAAGACTTTCTGTAACCCTTATCGACAATTGTGTGCCAGAGAGCATGCAAAGTTCCAATGCAAACAATCTTACTTCCACATTATAGCGCCACCCTTCTTTAGGCTGCAGTGGTTGAACTCATCTGAGGCATTTCCTAGATTAAGATATGCATTAGCATATAATGTTATCTTAAGATGGCTCTGGGGCCACCATGTGACAATGATACATTGTGACAGGAAAAGCAACAACTTCCTGTGGCGTTATCATTGTTCTTTTGTAGGGGGCCCAATTCAGTTCTATGTGCTTTCTAAACGTTTACATATTGTGGCTCTGGCAAGCAGCTAACACAAAAATGGTTGCGTTTTGGGTGGTCTGGTGTTGGGAAATGTCTTTAGTCGATATGCTCGGTTGTTGACGCAGCGCCTTTGTGCGAAACACACCCTTCTTCTGGCGAATGCTGCCCTCTGCTGGTCGCGGATTTAGCACTGCATATAGCTATGCTGTTCCACAGAGGGTAGCCAATTCCTTAGAGCAGTTTCAAACTCCCAGTAACATTATTGACCATCTCATCCTCGCCCATTATGGCCAGGACAGTGCGTGATCCGGACTCCACCTGCCCAAAACATAAAAGTTTAACGGCCTTGGAAATAATGTATTTTGCATTTTTGTAGTATGCATTTTCTTTATTTAGGACACATTGTTATGACTTGTGTTAAGTTGATAGTAAAATACATCTAAAAACTTTTTTTTTTTTCAGAAGATGGTCTCTTAGGAAACACTCCTTACGTCGTTCGTAAACGGCGCTGTCCAGAAAGAACGTGCAGAAATCGATTGCTCAGAGATCGATTTTCCATTTCATGCGCAGGTGCATGACAGCATTCTAAAAAATATTGCAGTATTTGCGAATAAAACATTGCTCGAAATCCTTCTAGTAGGCCTAAACATTTATTTAACCATGGGTGAACATAGCATAGCCTACACTGATTAAAAAAAAAAAAATAGAAAATATAGAAACAGCGCAGGAGATTGAGGAAATCACATCCTTAATTACATCTGTTGCACCTTTACAAAAGGTTATTTATGAAAATAGACATGAAAGCTAAATTGAAATGAAAGCTACATTTTTAATAGTTTATTTAGCTTGTTATATAATACTGTTTATGCTGAGACTGCTTTTCTTTTTGCTACCTTTCTGTGTGCAGGCTTTGCGCACCATCAAGGAAACGTTTTACCCACTCCAAAGTACACCCGATACAAACCAATTATAATGCCAGACTATCGATGTAAATGTCTGTGTTGATAGAATAATATTAGAAATAAAACTATCCTTGTATTGAAATGATCACATTACATTTTGGGGGACTACTTTCTCAGCAGTGGCGGAATTTCACTTTGCTCCGGTGTAGCAACCAATTCACTACAGCAGAAGGTAAACAGAGAAGTGCACTCCAGGTAATATCAGTCCTCCGCTGCAGTAGCTTGCTTCCAACTACAGGGATTATAAACTAAATGCAACGTGATGCAAGGGTAAGTTTATTTCTAACACTATTCTATCAACACAGACATTTACATCGATAGTCGGGCATTATAATTGGTTTGCCTCAGGAGTGGGTAAAACTGTTTTTATTGGCAGGCTAGCAGTTCCCCTAGAGTTGCGCTAGCCTAGCACCAGCGATTTCATCAACTAGAAGGACTGAATGAAAAGTGTTGAAAACGGTCTCCAATGATAAATTTTATAATTGAAATGAGACCCGATGTCCAAAATCCCTGGACCATTTACCATTTACAACGCAAGTGGCTAAACTTTTCTTACTCTCTTAGTGCTATTTATCAGAAAACAGCAGGACCCTCAGAGGCCAGATGCCAATACATTTTCCATGCGTTTTCTTTCTGGCCGCGGCCTTAAAGGTGCAGTGCTTCACTCACCTGGGTAAGACCTGCATCCTGCACCAGGTAAGTAGGCAGGCTGAGGCTCATGGCCAGGGCTTGCAGCTCCAACAAGTGAGCCATGTTGGTGCCTTGGACTACCACTTTCTTGGCCCTGGGATAAACAGAGAAAAACGTATTCAATTGGAAATTTCTGAAAAACATCAGCCAAAAAAAAAATCCACTTAGGGCTGTGCGATTTTTTCTATTTAATCGATTAATTAGCATTTTTACTTTCTGATTTGGCTGGGCCAAATCGCCCAGCCCTAGATCCACTTTAAAAGACTGAAGAGCAAACATTGACATATATCCTCTTGGAATAAAACAATTATAATTAAATCAGTATAAAACACTTACAAATAAACACATTAAAAAAAAAAAAAAATATATATATATATATATATATTTCAGATTTCTAACAGTAACACATCATTCTTACCCACTATGGTCCCATTTCCATGCCATCTCTCTCCAGCTGTTCTTGCCTTGCAGAGCCTGATACAGACCAACGGCTGCATGGCCCACCTGGGCCGCTACCTGAGGAACACCACACAAAGAAACAACTGCTACTGTACTCACTGCTGTCATGATGCATATACAAAAACCCACTCTTTAATATTATAAAGTTGGATTTTAACTTGGTATCCGCAAGTATCAAGGTTGATTTTTGGATAATTCTCTTGGACCTGGAATGGGATCTACTCTGACCAACCCTAGAATAGATAAACAAGCAACATCAAAACCAAAGGAACGTTGAGAAAAGTGAGCCCTTCTGTGTTCATCAAACACAGAGCCTTCCACTACAGTAAGCTCCCACTCAGCATCTAGCAGGACTGACCTTTCCCACGCCCATGGCGAGATCCATGTTCACTACGAACACCATCTTGAAGGCGAGGTCATCATCGCCCTCCTCCTGGGAGACCAAACAGACACAAGAGGGGAGGAGAAGGGCTCAGCAGCGGTTGGATCCGGCCCAGTGTAACCTATGTCCCAAGGTGTACCTGTGGGGACTAAGGCTATGGTAAGGGCACCTCGTTCTCCAGCTTGTTGAAGTAGTACATGGCTGCCTCCTCGGCAGACACGTTCCTGGTGTGCAGGAGGGCCTAGGAAGAAGAAAACACATTTAAGTTAAACCCATCTACAGCACAATGAGAAGAACAGGTATGGGAAGAAACCACTGGCCCGCTGGGATTACAATCGCCTGGCCTGGTAATTAAACACTTTATTTCAGTGCTACATGCTTTTATGCATGGCGAACCTTTGCAGATGAAAACACCAATACTGTGTACTAAAATGCTACTGTAGAAGGTGCCTGCCCATATAGTAAGAATGTATGGCATTCAAGATGCATCTTTCCCAAAACATTCAAATAAAGACATTTACTCCATGCCAAATCTCCAACAGTTAATTGAAACATGTATTATTATGAATGTATTATCCCCGTTTAAGAACATTTTATGTCGATGGTCCAATGACAGAATACGTCCATGGCCTGGCATTAGGGAGAATAGGATCTGAATCCTCATCCTCGTGTTCTCACCTGCTTGGCGGCCTCCTCGGGGATGTCCAGCTCCCGGAGCTGCTGCAGGTAGACGGGGTTGACCTCCTGAGCGCCGGCATCAGGGCCTGATGGCTCCAAGGGCTCCATGTGTGGGCTGTGGCATACATGAAAAAAATATCTTTACTGAACGGTAATGACAGCTCACACCAGAAACCGGCTAACACTCTATAATAATCACTCACTATAATAATGCATTTATATCGAGGTATACGGCTATAATACGGCTATATTTCTGCCTTGGAGCGGAACATTAAAATATGAACCGACCACTTATTATGCTTTCTTGAGTTAAATGTAATTACCCAACACGACACATTCATGCACATCTAATGCATTAGTAACGGTATGTCTCGACTCCCAAGGCCATAAGTATACTGATATAATACAGAACAACAAAATCCACCGGGCTCAACACAAGTACATCTTAGTAGTTCACCACCTTTAGCACCTCTGTTTCCTAGCTGATGGAGCGGGAGTGGGAGCAGCTGAGGCTATGCTAGGAGGTAGTGGAGGCTATGCTAGGTAGCTGAGGCTAAGCTAGGTAACGGAGGCTAAGCTGGGTAGCGGAGGCTATGGTAGGTAGCTGAGGCTAAGCTAGGTAGCTGAGGCTATGCTAGGTAGCTGTAGAAATGGAGGTAGGTTCTACCTGAGCTAGGCAGCTAACGTGCTAGCAGGAATCCTCCAACACCAAACACAGATCTTCTCAAAGTGCTCCTATGGCGACAGCACGTTCAGATCGCTAAACGAGTACAGTCCACTGGAGGATGACAGTGCTTACTCCATTTTGGCCATCAAATTGTGATTTTCCTACCGGATACCATCATTGTAGATGCCGTAGTAGTTTCCGTTCCTTGCGTCAATGCAGCCCTGAACACATCTCATCGTGACTTGAGTTCCCGACCCAAACCAAGTCGACCAAAACACTTATTCACCCCATAAAACACTGATTGCAACGGATGTTGTTTCATGAATACTTTATTACATCGCCGTCGACAATTTTCGCTTTTATTAAACATGTTATATAACTACAGTAACATTATTAAACCATTATGTACAATGATATTAACATAAGGTAAGAAAACTCCTTTAAACTGCTCTTTGCAGAGCCTGCTCTACATAGCTGAATTTATACAGTCTAACAACAGTTAGAATCTTCCCTCAGATGGCCTGCCTCAAAAGTTTTAGGCTTCAGATCTGTATGACAGCAAAAACCATTTCCACAATAATTAGTCGATGTTTGTTAGATAGGCCTACTGTAGTGATAACCTATGGGTAACATTCAGACATTCCTGGGCTGAGACACCTATAGAGCATTTGGAGATGCGTACGCAACACTAGAGGCTCATTATACATGTATATAATTTTACAAACTTTAACCTTTTTCCCAATCAGGGGTCCTTTGGACATTAATTAGATGGACAGAGATTAAGCCAATCTCTATTTGGTCACTAAAATGTCAAGAGTGCATCACAGCTTTTGACATCAGGCAGACATACAGGAGGTATGAGCAGGCATACAGTAGGTATAATCAGGCATACAGGAGGTTTGGCAGGCATCAGCTCCACATGTGTTAGACTGCTGTTGGCACGGAACAGTGGAAGAATTTCATGTCGTCAGCAATAGATCACAATTGCAAATAAGAAAGTGATTTCCAAAAGGTCGGGTGTGAGATGAATAATAGTACCATTAAACAGGGCTATAACATGCTGTGTAACAGCCGTGTTGTCTCCGCGTAATCACAGAAAAAATAAATTAAAATACAAGATACACTCCAGCACATAAAGCAAGAGTTTGGACGATCTTGGGGGAGACGTTTCAAACAAAGCGAGGAACTTCAGAATGTTTTGAAATGGACACAGCGTAAGCAGTACAGCATTTAGAAAATTTTCTTCGTTGAAATTGTGAAAAAAGGAATGTGAAAATGTTTTTACAAAATTAAAAGACTCAAATAAAAACAGTTACACAATAAAAACACCTTAATGAAACATTGATTTCCCCTCTAAGATCCTCTCCAGTGATGTTTACCTTTAAGGGAGAAACAAGGGCAGAAGCCCACTCAAGGGTCCTCACACAAGGGGTTGAGAACCAGACACACGCTAGCCAAAGGACCAGGGTTCAATGACATGGGTTAAAGGGGCACATTGTTAAAAAATAAAATGTATAAAAAAAAAAAAAGTTTCTGTGTGTGGGATTTTCCAGCATTTGGCGATGTTTATACCAGCCGTGGCATTTTAGGAGGACTGGTATGGCTATGGAAATGGTCAATATGGATGAGATTTAAAAAAAAAGGAACAACCAATTCTACTGAGGTGCCTTAGCCCATGGGCTGAGGTAGAGCGGCAATAACACATTGAACTCCTCATCGATGTGAAGGAGCTCGTCTTGTTCACCTACAGAAACTGGCCTTTTTAAAGAACCCAATTCAGTTCCCTATTTTGCGTAACCTGCATAAACAATAATGGACCAGATACTTAAAAAATATGGCTAAGTTTACTTTCGTGGTGGAAATCAACGCACCATAACATCTCCAAAATATACGGGTTCACAACAGGACAAATTCCATTTCAACGGCTAGAGCCAACTGGTTTCCCATGAAGGCATCATGACATCACAGGCTGATTAAAAAGGGGAAGGTGTGTATTACTGCATCTACACACTTTAGGTGGACATCGGAAACCATAAGCACACATGCCAAACACAAATACACTAAAGGATGCAATGCAAAAGGAGAGGGAATGATTTTTTCCACCCTACACAAATAAGCACAAAATGTTTGTTACAAATAAAATAAAGAGTAGTTCTTAATTCAAAATAAATGAATGACCATCACTGAATAGAGCACGCACGCACGCACGCACACACACACACACACACACACACACACACACACACACACACACACACACACACACACACACACACACACACACACACACACACACACACACACACACACACACACACACACACACACACACACACACACACACACACACAGGGGGGCGGGGCCAGTATGAGAGTATCAGAGTCCTTAGTGCCGGTCCAACAGTCCCATCCAAGAAAGTCTGTCTGTTGGTGTATCTCTCCTCCCTCTTGGGCTCTCTGCCCTGCAGACGCACGCTCCTGAGACAGCCGGTGGTGGGTGGGGAGGTTCAGGGCCAGGGCCAGATCCTGAAGGGGCTGCAGCTCGGCCCATCGGCTCACAGGTCTGTCACCTTGTTTTCCACTGCCGCCGCGATCTGCTGCAGCCGGTAGCCCAGCTGCATCTTCTGAGCCGTGGGGTCCTCCTCCAGGGCCGTGATGATCTGAGGTGGACGTCAACACAGGTCAGAGGAACACAACCTCCACCAACAGGGAAAATTAAGTGTTTTAGTGGACACACACACACACACACACCCACACACCCCACCTGGTCGTAGTACTTGTTGATGTACTTGTACAGCTCATGGAGGGCTACAAGGTAATTCAACTCTCCTGAGTAATTCTGTGAGGGGGGGGGGGGGGAACCACATGATCATGAGACTCATTTCATGATAGACTTTGCTCATCATTTCTATGCGTTTCCTTTACGCAGAGGCCCTTATGTAAACCCAGTTCTGCTCACCCTGGACAGTTCGGCCAGAGCAGAGTTCATCTCCTGGTCGCTGGCAGAGATGGTCTGCCTGATGTCGGCGTAGTACCTGCGGTGCGGGGACAAACCAGGCAGCCGGTGAATACTGCTTTACTTTGGACTGGGATGAAACAAATGCCTCCCTTGATTGGCATATCAATGAAATGGACATACCTTTCTACCATCTGCTTGTACCGGGGAATGTCTCTGGCATACAGCAGCTTGTTGATGGGTGAATCCTGGTGGTGTGGACGGAGGCCCAAGGTGAGACAAAGGAGAGGGAACACAGTGAGACTCAGCACACAGCTTACAGCACAACTATGGTTCAGCCCCAAGAGGTGCAGCCCCAGGGGGTGAGCCCATGGGGTGAACCCCAACACAAGGGGGTGCAGCCCCAGCCCCAGGAGGTGAACCCCAGGGGGTGAGCCCACAGGGTGAACCCCAACCCCAGGGGGTGCAGCCCCAGCATCAGGGGGTGGGCCCCAGGGAGTGAACCCAGCCCCAGGGGGTGAACCCCAGCCCCAGGGGGTTCAGCTCCCAGCTCACCCGGCCTAGCTTGTGTTCAGCGACGGTGCAGGAGTCCATGAAGGTCTGAGCGATGACAGAGAGCACCGCATCCACATGGTCCGAGGCCTGCACATCAAAGATGAACTGGGGGTTCTTCACTATGTTGATCCAGAAGCGCAGCGGTAGGCTGGAGAGGAAGAGGGAGAGAGGAGGAAAGTGGTTAACATCTGATGAATTGAAATGTGTGACGCAATGCAGAGAGCCAGCAGAGTCCCGGGTCAGTAAAGGTGTCCCCTGTTGGTCTACCAGATGTGGATGGTCTCAGGTGTGGGTGTGTACCTGTTGGTCTTCCAGATGTGGATGGTCTCTGGGTCTGTGATGCCATGGTGGGCCGCCTGGTCGTCCAGCAGGTCAAAGAAGTATTTGACGGCGAGCGGGACGGGCCGGCTGGTGCTCAGGATCACGGTGAACAGGTCGTCCACAAACTTCTGCAGCGTTCCCTGTAGGACCGCGGGACACGGTGCGGATTCAGTTGATCTGGGTTTGGTTTTGGTTTGACACTTGGCTCAGTAAAAGCCCCACAAGATAGCAATGTGGGGAAAGATAAGCCTGATTGGTTTATCCGTCTCTGGGGGTAGGTCTTACACGTATACCAAAGTTTGATTGACACATTTAAAGCCAATCCTTTGGGAGACAGTAGCCCCGGTATCCGGACTACCCTGACTGCTCACAGTAAGCCGGAAGGCCGGAGTGTTCTGCTCACGGTATTCCGGACAGGTAAGGAGTCATTTCTAATATTATAAAACACATTTCGTGTGTGAATCCCTTAAAAAAATCAACAGCCTGCTTTCATGAGAGCAGGCGGCTCAGCAAAGCCTACCTTCATGGCCCAGTAAAGCCTACCTTCATGGCCCAGTAAAGCCTACCTTCATGGCCCAGTAAAGCCTACCTTCATGGAGAGCAGGCGGGTCAGGTATATCTCTGGGATGGCCTTGGCCCGCTCCCTCTCCCTCAGGCTGCCCCGCCGGTGCTTGGGCAGCTCCGGCTCCTCGCCCGCCTTCACCAGGTGCCACAGCCGCACCCCCCCCTCGTCCGCGTCCTCCAGCATGGGGGTCTCTGGCGGGAGGATGGACAAGCATCACACACCCAGCGTCGCTCTACTCAACACAGTAGGATTGTGTTGGTACATGTGATGTTCACTTCAGACTATTAATGACCAGCTTATTTACACCCTTCACAGAAGTGTCATCTTGGTATAAAAACATGATGGATCTATTCCTCTTCTGTATCGTGTACCAGGGCCCAGGTAGAAGACTTAGCTAGTGAAGATAAGCCTACTCCCTGTGTCCTGCTACATCAAAGCATAGACCTATACACATTGAAGGGTCGCATTGACTGCTGCGACCCGTTGCTTGGTTACGTCACCGTTAAGTAAATAACACCACAAACTGGCTGGAGGAGTTCTGTTTAGAGGGTTTGTCCAGCACAGCCATGCCTTCGCAGGGGACCCGCTACTATCACAGAGATCACACGGCTCTCCTGGGGACCTACTCTCTCCTGCCACGTAGTCATGGTTGTCGTGGTGAATGTGTTTGGTGTGGCGTGGAACCAGCACCACAGTCGCACCGTCCGGGACCTGATGAGCAAACGACAACACAACTAGCATTACAACTACACACTAAATGAGACAACAGTGCATTGTGTGTTATATGTACACTTGTGTGTATATATATGGGCAGTACATCGCAGTGATACACACAGACCTTGTAGTGTTGGAGTGTGTTCAGGCGTTTCCAGTTGCCCTGAACAACAGACGTGAGGTCTTCGTCCGACAGGATGAGGTGACCGGCCACACCAGACCGCCATTCTGAAACACAACCAGTCTGATGAGCTGGGACCAGTGCATGGAGTGAGGTGAGGTGAGTGAGTGTAGGGATCCTCACCCAGGTCCAGCGAGTCCACATGGGGCCGCTGGGAGTAGGTGGTGCCCTTGTAGACCTGCTCCAACAGCTTCTCCTTCACCTGGCTGATGGTGTCGATGTCCAGCACCTTGGAGGGCAGCGGCTGGCTCTCGTTCACGCCTCCGCCCTGGGTCAACACGTTGAGATTCTGGGGGACACGGAGCAGCCGGTCACAGCCTGTTTCGGGGTTAGTGCGCTGGCCTCTGAACTAGTCAGGGTTGGGAAGGGGTGACCAAGAGGGTTGTGGTCATAGTAACCATTGGCTAGGGACAAAATCTCCTATCGCGATATGGGTCATTTCATATCTCCATAACAATATTATCACGATATGATTCATTTTCTGTCGATTCCCAGAATAACCACAGGCATCATGACTACTTTTTTTTAACAATCCTGTCACCTTAATACAAATGAAAGGCACTTTCTCTCTTCTCCTTTTGTTTGGAAGTGATGTTGAGCAGAACTGAACTGTCAGTACTGTTAATAAATCTCCAAAGAGATCCAATCAGCAACTGAGTACTCTGTAACTGGGCGGGTCCACAGCTCTGTTTATAATGCGTGAGTGGACCCGCTGATCAGCTGGAATTCAAACACTAACTTTATGCAAAAATAATAAAAAATCTTTGAGAAGGAGGGGGGGGGGCGTGTTACGAGCAATGGCAACTTTGTGATTGTTTGTTAGTACCGTTGTTGTGTATGAGCGTTATAACTAACAGAGTTTTCTATATGAAAGGCTCCACACACAGTGGAGTTAGACTGAGCTTAACCCCCACTGGGACTGCTCAGACAGCGCGCCACACATCCACCCACACCGTAAGTATAAAACGAGCCACTACCGCTCTATGGCTCTTACAGAGCTAGCTACATGCACACTGCCTTCAGCTGCAGACACACTGTGGTGCATGCAGAAGAAAGAAAATGTCCACAAAAGGGTGAAACCATGAGTCATATTCCTGAATTTGGTGCAGAGGAATGAGGAAGTGGCACAGAGTCTGGCTGCTGGTTGCTACGCAGTGGCTGAACATGTCCAGATCCATCCCTCATTGGCTGGCAGCAGGCGTTCAGTTTGGAGACCTGATGAAATTCATCAACGAGTCTCACCAGAGTCTTGTACTCCACGTCCTCCCGTAGCAGTCTGTTGTCATTGAGTGTGTATTTGGCCTTGCCCGTCACGGCGTCCACAGGCCCCTTGTCCACCTGGTGCTTGATGGCCCGGAACAGCATGTAGAGAGACTCCCCAGCTGAGTCCTGCACACACACACACACACACACACACACACACACACACACACACACACACATGTAGAGAGACACTCCAGCAGAGCCACCAACAAAGGGTAAAAAAGGGCATGGCTCTTTCAAAAACTAAAAACATCAGTTGACAAACATGACCTGCTTGTTCCCCCAGGAGTCTCAAGAACTCAGGAAGGCATCAGGC
The DNA here is from genome assembly GCF_964030765.1 of Micromesistius poutassou. Taxonomy (NCBI): domain Eukaryota; kingdom Metazoa; phylum Chordata; class Actinopteri; order Gadiformes; family Gadidae; genus Micromesistius; species Micromesistius poutassou. Next base: position 9,889,708 of record NC_140272.1, read on the forward strand.
CTGAGTCTCACTACAGAACTCCCCCTCAACAAGGCATCAGGCCTGAGTATCACTACAGAACTCCCCCTCAACAAGGCATCAGGCGTCTTAAGAACCCAGCCTCAGGAAGGCTTCAGGCCTGAGTCTCACTACAGAACCCACCGTCAGGAAGGCTTCAGGCCTGAGTCTCACTACAGAACCCAGACTCAGGAAGGCTTCAGGCCTGAGTCTCACTACAGAACTCACCCTCAGGAAGGCATACAGGCAGATTGACATCCAGTTGGTCAGCAACTTTTCAACCACGGTCTCCGTTCTAACACGAGGGGAGAGAAGACAAGCAGGTTAAGTTTGTTCGAAATAAATCAAATAGTACAGATTCAACACACACACACACACACACACACGTACCTGCGCAGCATGAGTTTGGGGTTCTTGGCCACGTATTGCTCTACCAGGTCGTTGAGCAGGGTCTTCAGGATGTCTGTGAAGTACTCCAGCTTGCCGTGCAGAGCCACGGTGAGCAGGGAGGCCACGTAGGCGCGGTCCCTGGGAGAGAAGGTCCTCTGGCTCTCCAGGGTGTGGATGAACTGGTGAGAGGGTGGATAAACAAAAACCATATCATTCATGATGTTAGAAAGATGATCATTCTTACAGCACGCATGCTTATTATAGAGTGCTTTCCCCTGGGTGCAAAGGAGCGTCACCGTGAAGCGTTCCATATCCCTACGATGTTGTTCATTCTGGAAAAGGAGCAAGGCGGGGTCGGCATGGTGACAGAGACACAGCTAAACATGGCGCCCGTACCTTGGTGAGGAAGAGCTTGCTGTTGAGGAGGTTGGACAGCTGCACCAGGCCCTGCTCCACCGTCTGCCTCCGGCACTCCTGCACGTCCAGGTCGCGCCTCAGCGGCGACTCCCGGTGGCCGGGGAAGAAGATGCGCTCGGCGTACTTCCGGTAGTCCAGGAAGGGGATGCCCGAGCCCACAAGGTCACTGGACATGTCCATCATCTCCGTCATGAGGTCTGGAGGAGCAGGGGACAGAGGGGGGCTGGTTAGCAGGTTAGCCAGCTAGCTAGGACAGTGGCTGAGGGGCTGCCAACAATAAACTATCTGTAGAACATTTACTCAGCCAGAGAGTGAAACGATGAAGTCTAAAGTGAATGTGTAAGGGGTAAGAAGGCTGGTGTATATTTGTATTGGTCAGTGAAGCGAGGCTTCCATTAACCGGCCTTCCCCCTGTACAGTCGCCTCGTTCTACTCATTTGGGCTAGGAGGTCTCTGGTCTCGGTGGTCTGACAACAAGGACTACATAAAGGGCTATCCCGGGGGCCCTGCAGACCGACCCTGGACAGGGGCGTGTGGGTCTGTGCGTTCCTCGCTTCAGCCAATGAGGGGCCTTGTAGCCTCAGGCGGCCTCACCTGTGAACTCCTTCTTGCAGCGGTCCCGCACGCTGGTCTCCAGGTTCTCCAGCTGGATCTGGACCTTCTTGTAGTCCCTCAGGGCCTGCTTGCTCTTCCTCCTAGACACGCCCACGGGGAGAGAAGCCGCCGGTTACAGTGGGAAACAACCATCTTTTACCCACGTTTTATACGAGTAAAAAGTAGCGAGTTTTTTCGAACCACGAGTTTTTACATTTTACATTTAGGGCATTTAGCAGACGCTTTTATCCAAAGTGACTTACAATAAGTACATTTGTCATAAGAAGTGAAACAATATATTGCTGTCGGTACAGTAAAGATGTTCATAGAACCAAGTGCAAGTACTAACAATAGCCAGGCTAACCCATTCCCCGTATACAGCCGTGATAGCTAGCTACTGCAGATGCTACACAATTAAGTACATGCTACACAATTAGGTACAATGAATGAATACAACGTGGAGTTTTTCACAAGTGGATAACATTACAGATACAAAATAGCAAAGTGATATAGTTAACATTTATTGAACCATTTGAGGCCACTGCTCCTGGTTTGGAGAATTTCCAATAAACCAATTTGTTGTTATACCCTTCTTACTTGCTGCAAATAAAATGTTATCAATCAAAGATCCTTTTGATCACATCTTGAATGTTCCCAAGATACATTGTATGACAGCTATTGGGAATTCCATATTCCAAAACATTCCCCCAATATAACCATATCTTAGTACAATTCCACCAACACCTCCATGTCCATGAAACCTGAGAGACACACACACCTGTAGATGAGCACTATGATGAAGACGATGAGGGCCACGATGGAGGCCCCTACGCCCACTCCAATCCGCGCCTCCATGGGGAAGGTGGCCAGGCTCAGCGTGTCGTATTGGACCTTGCCTAGAGAGAAGTTGAGGTTGCCCATCTGGACCTGAAAAACACCTTGCTCAAATCAGAGATGGTTTCTGTGGTTTCATCAAACACCAAGCAGTAAAACTGTCAAACCAAAGCCAATCCGTGGGGGGGGGGTTAGGGCTCCCGGGCTTCGTCCCCAGCAGGTAGAGCTCACCGTAAAGTCTGGCAGGCTGTCAGAGCCCTCGCGCTTCTTGCCGTGGGGTCCCGGGCCGGGCTGCTGGGCCGGGGGCTCGCAGTACAGGTGGTTCCTGGTGAGGGTCTTGACGGCACACACTCCCTCACCCACCAGGACCACCACCTCCTCCTTGGTAATGGCCAGGTCCAAGTTCTCGCCCTGGGCAAGGAGAGCATGGGGAGAAGTTGGAGAGAGAGTCATTTATAGTACACTTGATAATAGGAGCTCACGAGACCAGGGACAACACGTCCTTTCGTTTAAATAGGAATACGCACACACACACTCACACACACACACACACACCCCCCCCCCACCCACCCACCCACCCACCATGACATCACAGGCTGATTAAAAAGGGGAAGTGTGTGTTACTGCATCTACACACTTTAGGTGGACATCGGAAACCATAAGCACACATGCCAAACACAAATACTAGGGGTGTAACAAAAACCGATTTGAATCGGAAAATCGATTTTGATTTAGAAGATGCAAATCTTCTGAATCGAACTGAATCGTTCCATTTAAAAAAATGTATCATTCCTGAATCGTATCGTACCCCATGTATCGAGATACGCATCGAAACGTCTTTCATTGGAGAGATGCACACCCCTAACAAATACACTTCTTCTCTAGTCTTTGATAAATCTTTTTGAAGGAAATGCCACATTTACAAGTTAATTCATTTTGTGAAATGATTGTCTACTTTGAACAAGAAATCCATTGCATCATACCCTCTCGAATTGAGCCGTGCCACATCGAATCGAAATCCTTCTGAATCGAATCGTTCCATTTTTAAAATGTATCGTTCCTGAATCGTATCGTACCCCATGTATCGAGATACGCATCGAATCGTCTTTTATTGGAGAGATGCACACCCCTAACAAATACACTAAAGGATGCAATGCAAAAGGAGAGGGAATGATTTTTTCCACCCTACACAAATAAGCACGAAATGTTTGTCACAAATAAAATAAAGAGTAGTTCTTAATTCAAAAGAAATGAATGACCATCACTGAACAGAGGACGCACGCACACACACACACACACACACACACACACACACACACACACACACACACACACACACACACACACACACACACACACACACACACACACACACACACACACACACACACACACACCGCCCCCTACCTCCAGCTGGATGAAGCTGCCTGGGTTGTAGCGGTAGGCCTTGAGGGGCTCCTGCTGGTTGAGGGGGTGCAGCCGGGGGTTGGGCTGGTAGTGGAAGGGCTGTGCGCTGAGGCGGCTGAAGGGGAAGCGCAGGTTGTCCAGCAGGAACTCCACGGTGACCTCTGACACCCACACAGACTCGTCCACTGCCGGTGAGCGGCAAAGGATCAGGGAGGAGGAGTTGACCTCACAGCGCTCCGTGAACTACAGGACATGGAGAGAGACCAGTCACTAAACCTCACAGCGCTCCGTGAACTACAGGACATGGAGAGAGACCAGTCACTAAACCTCACAGCGCTCTGAACTACAGGACATGGAGAGAGACCAGTCACTAAATGCCAGTATCAAATCCCAGCACTTTATTGATTCAAGTGGGCTTTTGGAAAGAGAGTTCCCTTTCACACAATTTTCACCTGAGGTGGCACTGTTAAAGTAGATTGTACAGGTCGAATAACCTGTAGATAAAAAAGGTCTCTTAACATCGCAAAAAACAACAACAATTGACCTTTCACACACACACACACACACACACACACACACACACACACACACACACACACACACACACACACACACACACACACACACACACACACACACACACACACACACACACACACACACACACACACACACACACACACACACTACCTGTTTGACATAGCAGAGAGGGTCACCAGAACAGACAGGGTCTGCTACCATTCTAGTCAGCCTCTTGAGCGGGCCTCCTCCCTTTCGCGACTCTCCCCCTCCTCCACTCCTCCTCCTCCTCCTCCTCCTCCGGGTCTGGCTGATGGGGTCCAGGGGAGCGATGGTCACCACCATGCGAGGCTCCTGCACCACGTCCAGGCTGTGGCCCCACACATAGATGAGCCGTCCTCCACTGGGCCAGATGGAGAGAGAAGGATTCATTCATTCATTCATTTTTATATACATCGCAAATGACCCAGAGCACTTTACATACATGTATGTGTGCGTGTGTGTGTTGAGGGTGGGAGAGACCGGGGATGATTAGGGGACCATGTTAGTACATGACTGAGGACCCCACTCTAGTGATGAGTGGGTCAGACACTGGGGTTAGCCCCCTACTCTAGTGATAAGTACAGACACCAGGGTTATCCCCCTACTCTACTGATGAATACAGACACCAGGTTAGCCCCCTACTCTACTGATGAGTAGAGACACCGGGGTTAGCCCCCTACTCTACTGATGAGTGGAAGTAGCTTCCAGCTACTTCCACTAGTAGTAGCTTCCAGCTACTTCCACTCATTTCTTTATCGGTTTACGCTTGCCCATCAGGGCCCCTGTTGCACCTGTTGGCCCCCTACTCTCTGTTCAGGCTCCAGGGCTCGTCCTTGCCATTCAGAGGGCTGAGGGTTAGGGGGGCTGTTCTACAATGCCGCCTCTGAAGCCCTCGAGACTGAACTGTGATCAAGGAACAACGACAATAGACTGAACATAAGGGAGAGGAAAACGCCATGTTTTGTGTTGCCGTCCAACCCTTGTGCGACCAAAACACAGGATGTTTGTGGCCCAATGTCCAGAAGTGTGGCAGGAAGGAAAGAGGAGAGCGTCCCCCGGTCCGAGAGGCAGCCGGTGCCGTGCCGCACTTTGGCAAGAAGGTCTACACACCGACATCACTAGTAGCCAAACACAGACACATACAATCCCAGTCCCCCACACACACATACACACAACCCCAGCCCCCCCCCCCCACACACACATACACACAACCCCAGCCCCCCCCCCACACACACACACAACCCCAGTCCCACACACACACAACCCCAGTTCCACACACACAACCCAAGTCCACACACACACACACAACCCAGTCTCACACACACACACACACAACCCAGTCTCACACACACACACACACACAACCCCAGTCCCCCCTCCCCCCCACACACACACACACACACACACACACACACACACACACACACACACACACACACACACACACACACCCCCAGTCCCCCCTCCCCCCCCCCACACACACACAACCCCAGTCCCCCCACCCCATACACACACACACACACACAACCCCAGTCACACACACACACACACACACACAACCCCAGTCCCACACACACACACACACACACAACCCCAGTCCCACCCACACCCACACACACACAAGGCCTACTTCAGGAAGCTGCTGGCGGGGGCGGCGTGGGTGACGTTGGGGTTGGGGGTGTAGCGGTAGGGGCTGGTGTGCAGGTGGCGCTGGCTGGCGCCGTAGTGTAGGGTGACACGCTGCTCCCCGCTCCGGTTGCTGGCGCCCGTCACACACACCACGCTGGCCTCCTGCACCTCAGACAAACTGGGAGGCGGGGGGGGGGGGAGAGAGGGGGAGGAGAGGGAGAGGAAAGAAAGGGAGAGTGGGAGGAAGGTTGAGAAGAAAGGAGCAGGGAGCCACAAAAGAAGAACTTGTGATTCCTGACGTCTAAACAGGGTTCTGAATGGGGTTTGATGATCCATTTGAAGTCCCGCTGTTCACAATGTGCATGCAGGGTTGTCAGTGAGTGCGAGTGCTGCGTTGACGGTCTGTGGTGCTCACATGCTGCAGGGCACCCCGCCCACGGTGATGGCCAGGCCGGAGGGCCGTCCGGTCAGCAGGTGGCGCCCTGTGATGGTCAGCGCCGTGCCCCCCGCTTTGGGCCCCCTCTCTGGGGACACGCCCATCACAAAGGGGTCCTGGGTGGGGCAGAGTTGAGGGTTCGACTTCAGGATGAATAACTATTACTGCTGTTATTCGATAGGGGGCCAATGTTAACAGCCCAGATTGTTACCAAAACCAACATCTAATACTAACAACTGTATTCAAGTGGTTAGGATAGGATATGGATGTTGCTCTTTTTTCAAGTCTGACTTGATTATGGGCTGTTGTTAACATGAATCATGTCTTTATGTCCCTCTAGAACTAACAGATCCAAGCAGCTGCTCTCTGAGTAGATTGAAGGGGCGTGATCATTTGTAACGGACATCTTTAGTGTGAGCATAGCATATAACAGCATGTATGCATTGTGTTCATCACCTGGTAGCTGAACATCTGGCTGGACAGGCCAGGCTCTCCGCTGACCTCCACCGACACCTGGCCCACCTTCTCCCCCCCGCTGGCCTGGGTCTTGCAGACGATCCTGGAGCGCAGACACAGTGTGTTCCATCAGTGGACTGGGACCGTCATGTTCTCAATGAGGGCCCCCCCCGTGGCTCCGGTTTAATTAATCAATTAATCAACTTTTAGTTTATTAATCAACAATTAGTTCAACCAATACAAAACAAAATAAAAAAGGGTTGTCTGACTGAAAATTTTATATATTCTTACAGCCCACCAAATCCTCTCCTTGGTATCTACACAGAGCCAGCCAGGCTAGTAGCTGGCCGGGCTAGTAGCCGGCCGGGCAAGTATTCAGCCTACCTGGTGGAGATCTGGTAGAGGCTGGGGATGACGGTGCAGGGCACCCTGACCACCTCCACAGTGTGGAGGACGTCCTCTGCCTTCTGGCCCAGGTTGGAGCCCCAGATGGTGACCTGCGTGCCGCCCTCCAGCAGGCCGGACAGCGGCTCGATCTGAGGGCCGGGGAGCAGGAAGGGAGGCTTTAAAACAGCTCTGGACTAGTGTACACCAGCTACTGAATCAGACCATCACGCCAGCCTATAATATAGGCCAGCTGCGTTTATGTTGGTCAAGAATCAAATAAAAAAATTGATTTTTTTATTTGATGTTTTGACAACTCTAGGCAGAGCCACAGAGCGACAGCAGGTAGGTTAAAAACATCAGTGGGCGATTCCCCAGAATACAGACCCTGGCATACGGGCAACAGGCCAGCAGATGGAGACAAAGTGCAAACATAGTTAGCAACATGTTTCCTCAAACCGTCCCTTCAGGGGGCAGAGTACGGATGAAAGCACTGCCTGTGAGACGTGTGCATGTGTGTGTGTGTGTGTGTGTGTGTGTGTGTGTGTGTGTGTGTGTGTGTGTGTGTGTGTGTGTGTGTGTGTGTGTGTGTGTGTGTGTGTGTGTGTGTGTGTGTGTGTGTGTGTGTGTGTGTGTAGACTCACGTTGTGTATGAGCGGGGCGGGGCATGTCTGCTTGACGGCCTCACTGCCGCACGACTCGGAGTAGAGGCAGCTGGCCCTCTGGCCGCCGCACCACACACAGTCGTACTTCCTGTCCACCGTGTGGCAGCGGCTGCAGTCGGCCCGGCCCGCCGAGCAGTTGTACAGCGTGACTGAGGACAGAGGAGGGCTGTGGTTAGCTGGTCTCTGTGATGGTTACACTGCAGGGTTAACACAACGCTGGTCTCTCTGTGATGGTTACACTGCAGGGTGAGACAACGCTGGTCTCTCTGTGATGGTTACACTGCAGGGTGAGACAACGCTGGTCTCTCTGTGATGGTTACACTGCAGGGTGAGACAACGCTGGTCTCTCTGTGATGGTTACACTGCAGGGTGAGACAACGCTGGTCTCTCTGTGATGGTTACACTGCAGGGTGAGACAACGCTGGTCTCTCTGTGATGGTTACACTGCAGGGTGAGACAACGCTGGTCTCTCTGTGATGGTTACACTGCAGGGTTAACACAACGCTGGTCTCTCTGTGATGGTTACACTGCAGGGTTAACACAACGCTGGTCTCTCTGTGATGGTTACACTGCAGGGTTAAGACAGCAGACACATACTCAGCCGGTAAAGTGTCTGAAAATCTTTCTGACGGAGACAGAGACCGAGACTGAAAGAATGAGACAGAGACAGAGAAAAAGAGACAGAGAGACAGTAAGGGTGATAGACAGATAGAGAGAGAAAAAGAGAGAGACAGCAAGAGTGATATACAGAGAGAGAGACAGAGACAGAGACACAGATGGAGAGAACGCGACAGAGACAGAGAGAAAGAGACAGACAGACAGACAGACAGACAGACAAAGACAGAGAGAGGGACCTAATGTGGGTGTGTTTGCTTTCCTGATTGTTGTGTGTCTGGGTGGGTGTATATTTATTTGTTATGAGTTCAAATCAACTAGAAAACCCCTTGGTGGGACTTAAGGGCTGATTATGGTCCCACGTTCATGCAACACAAGGGGGTTACGCACCCGTTATGTCCTTGCGGACCCTCCTTGCGTCCACCGCAAGGGCCTGACGTGCGCCTCCCAAAAATTGTAACCTTCCGTTGAGGCAACAAAGCCGCAAGGGCTGTGATTGGTCCGCTCACTAAAACCCAATGCAGAACCATAAAGGTTCACAACTGCGTCGAAGCGTCTGCATGGTCATTGCATTGCGTGAACTTGGGACCATAATCAGCCCTTTAGTGGTGAAACACAAACAAAGTCCATCTTTGTCCAGCTTACCACGTAGATACGGAGCGCTGTCCACATGGAAGGTGTCCCTCCTCTTGACGTACACCAGAGCGTTGTACTCCTCCACCAACGAGGAGTAGGAATACTGAGGAAGATACAACATGTTAGTCTCCACCAACCAGGAGGATCTGCTGCTATTTTATAATGTTTTATTCAACTTATTTGAACGATTTTCTGATGACATTCAGTAGCCACGTCTTTCATTTAGAGCCGGATTGTCAAAATGTTAATTTACTGTTTTTATCAATTCATCAAATTTGTCATCAGAAGTTGAACATAAAAAGGCACAAAGATGGTCATATTCAAACAAATATAAAATACAAATAATATACAGTATAAAACAACAAATATTAAAAATTATATCAAATCCAAGTATCCAAAGTAAGGAGATCTGCCGTCTCTCCACTCGGCGGCTCTGCCTACAGCGCGGTGGCCCTAAATCAGCGTGCAGCGTGCTGACCTTGTGCTGCTGACAGGTGATGTAGAAGACGGAGGAGTTGAACTCGTCCATCTCCACGTAGGCGTCCACCACCACCGTCCGGCCCTCGATCACTAGCACACACTGGTACTCCTTGTCCTGCATACGCACAAAACAACCATCAGGGAACATACACACACTACCCCCCTGTTGAGCTTATTTATATATTCTGTTAACATAATTATACCTCACTTGTGTGTGTGTGTGTGTGTGTGTGTGTGTGTGTGTGTGTGTGTGTCTGTCACTCTTGTCATTGTAGTGGTGTGTGTGTCTGTCACTCTTGTCATTGTAGTGGTGTGTGTGTCTGTCACTCTTGTCATTGTAGTGGTGTGTGTGTCTGTCACTCTTGTCATTGTAGTGGTGTGTGTGTCTGTCACTCTTGTCTTGTGTGTGTACCTGGTAGAGGTGCAGGTTGCGGGCGAGCAGTGTGATCTTTCGCTCCACTTGGACAGGAAGTAGCGATGAGCCCTGGACCTTCTCCACACACGGGCAGGCGGAGGAGCCCACGCTGACGTAGGAGCCCTCGTCCCCCTACACACACACACACACACATACACACACACAAAATAAACCCAGCCCTCAGAATGCAGAATCCTTGGAGCCGTGACAGCCAACAAGATGAAGAGACGGTAAAGCCATCGCTGCGCTGAACCACGGAGGTTGTGTTTGAAGGTGATCTCAAGCAAACGCACAAAAAGATCCCAAATGAAAGAGAAAGACAAGGGGCCGAGGAGGAGGGGAGGGGGGGGGGGGGGGGTCTGAGGCGGCCGGGAGCCCCAACACAGGATCAAGGAGCGATGGAGGAAGAAGAAGGACGAAGAGGAGGAAGAGGAGGAGGAGGAGTAGCGGGCTGAACTCACCGGTAGGAAGCCATCGCTCACGTCATACTGGTAGTCGGGCTCCGAGTCCGTGTCCATCAGGCGTGGGAACGAGGCGGCGGGGTCGCGGCCCCCCTCCCCGTCCCCTGACAGCAGAGTGGCGGCCGAGAACGTGCTGACCGTGTCGTTGTCGCTGGCCACGCCCACACTGGCGTCCTCCCCCGCCTCCCCCTCTGAAACCCCTTGGTTGAGGTCCTCCTCCTCTTCGTCCTCCTCCTCGTCCTCCTCCTCTGCCTCCGCCCAGGGCAGCAGCTCTGGGGCCCCGTCGGTGGGTGGGGCGCTGGGCGGGGCCTGGACGGTGGGCACAGGGGGGCCCGGCCCCGCCTGCTCTCCCTCCTCGTCTTCGGACTCCGGCGGCTCCACCACGGGGAAGGGTGTGGGCAGGGGGCGGAGCCCCGAGAAGTCCCCGGTGACACGGGCCCCGGGGGCCTCCGTCGGACCGGGGCCCCGCTCAGCCTCTGCCGGGGGTGGGTTCGGGGGCTCGCCGGAGGGCGGCGCCGTGCCCACCGGCTCCCACGGGGCCGTCTCCGTGGCGGGCCCTTGCTGGGCCTCTTCGGCCGGAGCCGCCCCGGTGACTGGCTCGAACTCGGGCTCGAACTCTGTCTCCACGACGACGGCGGCGGCAGCGCTGGGAGTCGTGGCCGGCTCCTCGCTCCCCACGCCGGTCGCTACGACGGCGAGCCCTCGGGTGGCGGTGTCTTCCTCCGGCGGGACCAGGGGGGGTTTGGGGTCCGGGGCGGCGGGCGGAGCGGTGGGAACGGGGGGCAGGGGCACAACGGCCGGGGGGGCGGCTGTGGTCTGTGCGGGGGCCGCTGGTTCCAGAGTAGTGGGCGGGGCCGGGGTGGTGGGTTCCAGAGCGGGAGCAGTCGTGGTGGTAGTGGGAGGAGCCCGGGGCGGCGTGGTTGGGCCGATGGGGGTGGTCACCGGGCTGCTGGTGGTGGTGGTGGTGGTGATGGTTGTGGTGGTGGTGGTGGTGGTGGTGGAGGTGGCGGTCGTTGCCGGGATAGCCGGCAGGGTGGGGGCAACAGGAGGGGGTCTGATTGTGGGTGGAGCTGAGGTAGGAAGTTTAAACTGGGAGAGGAGAAGGTTCAGGAGGGGGGGAGAAGCGAGGGGAGCGGGGGAGGGAGGGAGACAAAAATCAAAGCAAAAGGCCAAAGTAAAATAATGACCAAACTCAAAGGTGGAAATGCAAATCAAAATGCAGCGTTTTATAACACATAAGCCAGCGTCATGGTGTTACTGCCGATGAGGACTCATGAGCCTGATGGTGTGTTCTGTTCAGACTGATGTCTGCACGTCCTGGATCGTTGAGGGCAATGAAAACACAATCGTGGACTCAAATGCTCTCTTGTCAACCAACAAAAAAAACACGTCTACTAGTACCAGCCAAACTCCTGTTCCTAAAACACAGAGGGCATCTCAACGGCTCTCAGCTGTAGTTGTTACAGGTTCCACTCACATGCTGGTTGTAGATGACCACACCCTCCTCACAGCTGGACTTGTGGGTGCACAGGTGCTGATGGACGCACCAGTTGCAGCCCCAGCGACTCAACACGCAACCCTGGCACCTAGAGGAGAGGGAGTGTTTGGAAATGTCATACAGTGGGCACTGCAGGGCAAGAATGCTCTGGTGGAAAGAAGGAGCACACGAAAATAAATAGGAGCCTTGGAAGAGGAGGCGGAGGCAGGGAAAGGTTGAGGCAAGGTTGATTAAAACACAGAACGACAGAGACTCCCATAATTACATCTCGGAGCAGGCAATCCGTTAGAGGGACATGTAGACAGGAGGAATTGACAGACTGGACAGAGTGGGACAGACAGCGAGCGAGAGAGAGGGAGACGATGTGACGTTTGACGCCTTGCAGATTATTACAATAGCAAGTTCTGATCAGGGTAGTGTGGTCAATAGGAACCATTTGACCAGGGACGTGAGGAGCCAGGGCTGGGGAACAGCCCTGGTGACACCTGGTCACCAGGGCAGTGGAGGACAGGGTGGGCTGCACAGGAAGTGATTATTAAATACAATGTCAAATGTAGATCAAATGTAGATCAATAAAATATTGTTTTAAAAAAACCAAAGAAATATAGATCATATTCGTATGACGTATTTTGCAAGTGAAACTGAATAATCAGGGACTAAATTGTAAAAAAAAATGCCACGGGAGAATTTGTGTGAGGAATTGAATTTGATCACCGAACGGTGCGAGAGACTTCTCATTCTCGAGGGGCTGTTAAGCCTGCCAGCATGGACAATTGAAGACAGAGGAGGTCATGTTATTGTTATTGGTATTGGTTATAGATCTTCCTACATCAATACAGTCCTGTTTGAATTACCTTACAGGGCCCTAATGAGTCCTAAAGCGGTAGCGACAACGCGCTTCTGAGAGGCAGGACAGAGGCAGGAAAGAGGTAGGATGGAGGCGTAGACAGAGGTAGGACAGAGCCGGGCGGCGGGGCTGTGCAGACAGAAGGCCATAAATCAGGGTGTGGGGGAGGTACTCACGGCATGCTGCCTGACAGCTGCTTGACGGCTGTGCAGTCGTAGAAGGTGAAGTCGCTCTGGGTGACGCTCACGCCGCCGAAGCGGACGGACAAGGTGACCGTGACCGAATCTGCAGTGGGAAAAAAAAACATGCACGTGAGAAAGAGAGACACATTAAAAGGCTTACCATGAAGGGGCCCCTGTTTCCTAGAGCGTCTACAGCCTACTGCTACGATGAGCCTTTAGTTAACCCACAGCTAAAGCTTCCTAACACAACTCTTTTCCTGTGGCAACATATTCCTGCATAACACTGTGTATCCCACGCCCTGATGTATGTCCGTCACCTGCTAGGCTAATGCTAAGGCTAGGCTTATGCTAAGGCTAGGCTAATGCTAACCTAGGCCGGAATCCAAGCCACTGAAGGACGTGTGTGTGTGTGTGTGTGTGTGTGTGTGTGTGTGTGTGTGTGTGTGTGTGTGTATATATGTATGTGAGATAGAGATGGAAAGATAAGAGATTAGAGCACACAGAGGGAAATAGATAGAGGAACAGAGACAGAGAAAGAGAGAGAGAGTGACAGAATCAGAGACAGACCGAAACAGAGAGAGAGAGAAACAGAGACAGAGATACAGAGAGACAGACAGAGAGAGACAGACTGAGACAGACTGCTGTCGTTACCTATTGGGATTACCATTGAGTCACTGCACTTGTCTTCCCATGTTTACAAATGGACACCTTAATTATTTCTTTCAAGCCCACTGATCTACTTGCATCATCACAACGGTGACTTACCCAAACCAATTAAGTGCCCTGAGCCAATGATAAACAACCCCCCCTAGAGGTGGACTGTTGTTTTTGCCCACCAACAGGGCAGACTGGCTGACTGTTTGCTTGTGTGCACTGTTTGCTTGTGTGCAAGGACACACACACACACACACACACACACACACACACACACACACACACACACACACACACACACACACACACACACACACACACACACACACACACACACACACACACACACACACACACACACACACACACACACACACAGGAAATGCAAGACAGCGAGGCCAAGTCCCTCCACTCTCTGGAGTTGAAGAGTTCAGTGCTGCCCGTCAAACCCTGGAGACCAAGGCTTCACCCACCCTGGCCCGGCTGCACCATGGGCACCCTGGCGGGGTCCGGGGAGCGGCAGGTCACGCCGGTCTGGGTGGTGGTGGCAGCGGTGCTGGTGCCGTCTTGGAACAGGCAGGAGTAGGACTCGCCCTCCCCCAGGCCGGGGAGGCCCGGGACGGACAGGGAGATCTAGCAGGGCGAGAGATAGAGCGGTGGTGATGAACTGAGCATCAAATGTTTTCAGGTCCTGTCGTCTGCGTGTCTCAAAACCCAGACATCGGCATGCCAGGAACGACAACAGTCCATTCAGAGCGAGAATAGAAAGGCCGGGACAGAGCTCCAACTCTTATCTTCTCTATAAGATCGTAAAGGATAGTGTGTGTGTGTGTGTGTGTGTGAGTGAGTGAGAGATAAGAGACTTCCATGGGGGCTGTGTGTTTTGTCCACAGCAACATGCAAGCCTACAGTGTTTGGATGCGTAGTGGATGTGTAGTGGATGTGTAGAGGGGTAAGGAAGAGCTGTAGCGTGGGATTTCTTAACCTGTTGAAACTCTTTGGAGTAGGCTGTGTTCATTCACACAGATGCCATCATGCCTGGGAGTCTCATTCAGGGGCAAATTATTGTTTTCACTATTGTGCGCTCTTAGGCCAATAATAACACCTAAAAGAAAGCGTGGGATTAGAAATCACCATCGAGGATGGCGTCACCCTAGCAGCCCAAAACAACCTTTTATGCTACATGCATATGCATGTGCACACACTGTTTCAAATAAGAGTTCTGCACTCTAAAGACTATACGGGTCTGTCTGTCTGTCTGTCTGTCTGCTTGTGTGCCTGCGTGTGTGCGCTTGTGTGTGCGTGTCTGTGTCTGTGTGTGCGTGTATGTGCCTGCGTGTGTGTGCTTCTGTGTGTGTGTGGTGTGCGTGTCTGTGTGACTGTGTGCATGCGTTTCTGTGTGTCTTGTGTGTGCTTGTCCGTGTGCTTGTGTGGTGTACATGTCTGCGTGCGTGCATGCGTGCGTGCGTGCGTGCGTCTCACCGTGCGACTCTCGTCCCGGCTGACGTTGGAGGGCTGCAGGTCCTGTACGGACAGACACTGCTGCTCCATGTCGAAGCTCCACAGCCACTGGCCCGGCATGCCGCTCCGCTTGCACTCTGACCGCAGCGCACAGCTGCAGGGACACATGGGGAATGGCTGTGGGTTTACATTGTAAATCAGTCAGACGTTCACACCCGAGTCAGGTGGCGAACCCTCCTCTTCTTCCTCCTCGCTGGTTGCTTACGCTCTCCGCTCCAACGTTCTCTCAAACGCCACTTTTGCTAGGTATGAAATACCACTGCACTCTGGGCAAATACCTGGTATACACTAAATGGATGACGTTTCTGCGGCTCATTACAGGTCTAAGTAAGCTTCCCTTGTGGATACATTTCACATGTGTAACCTTTTATACCCTTTTACCTCTTGTTGATTTCATGAAGCCATTTGAAATAGTCACTGATCGCTACACGCGCAGTTCAAGACCGCAGCGATAAAGAGGTTCTAGTGATGCAGCGTGAATCCACACTGCAGCGAGCTCAGCCGTCTTAAAAGAGGGGCAAATAGACTAGCCCCCCTCACCTGTTGTTACACCCTGTGAGTTATGGCATCAGAATAATAGTGCTTAAACTAGTTGTAATGTTTTCTTTGATGCCTTTTCTTTCACGCACGTGTAAGTGTGATAATAAAATGACCCGCCTTCAATTTGTAAATGTATTTGCCGACTGACTTTACACTACAAGTCAAACCACACAATAGATCCTTCTCACAGATGTGTCATGGCAGGATAAACACAGGTGTCCCTCCTGACACTGATTAGAGGTCTGCTTCCTCTCTGTACCTGGGCCCAGGTAACGGGCTTATCTTCACTAGCTTAGGCTTCTACCCGGGCCCTAAAGTAGCAGACCCATGATTAGTAGGATGATGTGTGACACAGTGTTTATCAGACTACGATATGACGGTCTATTGCTGCTTTGGGTTCTAGATAGCAACGACTTCACCACAGTGTGTTTGACAGAGACAGGAAACTGAACTCACCTGCCCTCCAGAACACACCAGCCGCAGTATGGGTCATGGCCCTGCAGGCAGGAATCACAGTCGGTGTGTTTGTGGCACTCGGCTACAGGCCTCTTCTGGAGCTGGGAAACATAAGGTCCATTGCATGTTAGAGTTTGTGGTCCTGTGTATGTGATAATGTGTGATAATGTGTGCCAATGTGTTACCATTTGCAAGTGTGTGTACGAGAGAGCGAAAGAGAGAGAGAATTTCATAGTGTGTGTTTGTTACCATTTGATAGTGTGTGTGTTTGTTACCATTTCATAGTGTTTGCACTATGAAATTTGTTAGTTTGTTACCATTTGATAGTGTGTGTGTTTGTTACCATTTTATAGTGCGTGCATGTTTGTTACTATTTGATAGTGCGTGCGTGTTTGTTACCATTTGATAGTGCGTGCATGTGTGCGTGTGCGTGTGCATGTGCGTGCGCACCATGGTGGAGGTCATGATGAAGAGGTGCTCCTCCTTCTGGTCCAGAATGAGGTCTGAGCTGATGGGGGTGTTGGGCTGAATGGGGACCACAGCGTACTCCTCGACCTCGCCGTTGGGTCCCAGGTACACCTGGGAAACATCAGTCTCATCATCATCATTCTACTGTGTGTGCACAACTCCACTGTGTGTGTGCACAACTCGCAGTTATGTCAATCATTAGGGATTGACTTGCAATCAGCGTAATGAAAAGGCTCCATGTTGTCATGGGTTGTGTTGGGCAGTATTGGCTCACAGCACTATATTACTGGTATTAAAGGGGTAGTTCATAATTTTGGACATTGGACCTCATTTCCAAGTGAGCCAGTGTGTTATTTATCATTGGAGACTGTTTTCAACATGTTTCATTCAGTCCTTCTAGGTGCAGAAATCGCTGGTGCTAGGCTAGTGCAAGTCGAGGGGAACTGCTAGCCTGCCAATAAAAACAGTTTTACCCACTCCACAGTACACCCGAGGCAAACCAATCATAACGCCTGACTATCGATGTAAATGTCTGTGTTGATAGAATAATGTTAGAAATAAAACTATCTTTGCATCACAATGATCGCATTACATTTTGAGGGACTACTTTCTAAGCAGTGGCAGAATTTCACTTTGCTCCGGTGTAGCAACCAATTCACTACAGCAGAACGTAAAAAGAGAAGCGCACTCTAGGTAATATCAGTCCGCCGCTGCCTTAGCTTGCTTCCAACTACAGGGATTATAGACTCAATGCAATGCGATGCAAGGGTAGTTTTATTATATTACATTATTATATAATATTAACATTATTCTATCAACAGACATTCACGTCGATGGTCTGGCGTTATAATTGGTGTGCCTCGGGTGTACTTTGGAGTGGTTAAAACTGTTTTTAATGACAGGCTAGCAGTTCCCCTCGACTTGCGCTAGCCTAGTACCAGCGATTTCTGCAACTAAAAGGACTGAATGAAAAGTGTTGAAAACGGTCTCCAATGATAAATAACACACTGGCCGTGTCCCAATTCAGGGGTTGCATCCTTCGAAGGACGCATTTGAAGACCGCATACGTCACAGCGGCGCGTCAAGTGCTGTCCCATTTCGAAGGGTCCTTCGAATGCGGCCGAGATATGCAGCCTTCGTTTCCTGGATTTGAAGGACGCATCGGATGCATCCTTCTCGGCCCAACGTATCCCAACATTCATTGCGCGTTGGATATTTTTTCAGAAATGGCGCGGAGAGAGCAGAAGCAGCAGCTGCAGCGAATACATATTTAATGACAAAACTATGTAAAAACATTTTTTTAATATAAAAGTAAGGTTGGGACCATTTTAAATATGTAACTTTATTGTCAAAGTTCAATGACATTAACGTTAGACATATAACGTTAAACTAATTAACGTTAAGCCAACGTCCTCTCTTCCTTTTCACCCGGCGGTGAATCTTCTCCCACTCCTCCAATAAAAGATAAAACATAACCAATAAAATTATGATTTCTGGCTCCATATTTCTCCTCCGCTGTCCGGTTTAAACCGCAGCTGTCAGGGTTGCTAGGAGACAGGAGCGGCGCGTGGTCACGCAAGGTAAAGGACGTTAACGGCTGGTTATGCAATCCGGAAATGCTCCGTAGGCTAGACCGTCCCATTCCACAACGCTCGTTCGGCCTTCGATGCAGCCTTCGCGGTCTACGAAGGACGCGTCCTTCGAAGGATGCAGCCCCTGAATTGGGACACGGCCACTGGCTCACTTGGAAATGAGGTCTGATGTCCAAAATTCCGAACTACCCCTTTAATGTTAGTGTTAGATTGAAGGGCAGTTTGTCTGTGATATTTGTCTATCTATCGTAAAACTGCATTGTGCACAACAAAACAAAAGAAATCTCTAGTCTCTCTAAAGTCATTCTAGGAACGTGTAATGAATGCTAAATATTTGGCAGCTTTTGAGCCACAGTGATGGGTTGCGTGAAAACCTGGAGGAAAGACAATCCAGTAGTTTCTACAAAGATATGTGGGGAACTGTGTGGCGCAAGACCAGCTTTTTGATACCATCGCATCCTGACCAGGCAGAGAAATAGAGAGGGGAGGGTAGGAAACCACAACACAGTAAGAGAAATAGTTGATATAGAAAGAGATGTTATCAGGGAGTCCAAACACAACCATCCTCTGTTCTCCCACAACCACGTTCACCAGCTGAACTCGACAATACAAACGTTGAAAAGATTATCCAAACACTATTGCTATTCTTGGGTGAATGGGGTTGCACTTCTTTATTTTCAATCATAAACCCTGACATTCCCAGAATATTGATGTTTTGCCACCAATGCCATGGTAATGAATTGACCCCGTCTTCTTGTGTCAAAGAGCTGACAATCAGCATCATCATCACTGTCAATAAGCCACTGCCACCAGCACATACAGCCTCCGGTGTCATGACTCCATGAAAGAACACCCTATTTAGGGCTGTGCGTGAAACCAGTACAGCGATGATGACCGCATGTATCAAGGAGCCAACACTGTTGCTTTTCATAATGCCTGGCCGTGGCCAGCAGCGATGCAGGCTCTGTGGTTAAGAAACGTCTGAAACACGGTTAATGGCGGTCATTGTGCCAATTCTACTGCTGCTGCCGAGGTCCGGCCCGCAGGCAGCCATTGAGAAAACAGCCACAAAGGGCCAACTGTCTGTGAGTCTACCCACAAGCTGTGAACAGAGTTCCCTAGAGGCCAATATATGTCTGCTGACAGAATGGATAGGTGGATGTTGTCTAGATTATCTCCACTTGTCTCTTTCTGACTTTTGTTTTTCAGACCAATGGCCACTCAAAGGTCTTCGCAATCATTTCCTCACATTCACCCATTCATTCACAGATACAGACACCAATGTCAGGGTTATGCAAGAGGACAGCCAGCTCACCGGGAGCAGTTAGGGCTAGGTCCCCTTGTCACTCCGCTAAGAGGAGATGGGGATTGAACCGGCAACCTTTCGGTTGCAAACCACTCCGTTGCAACCTCCTGATCCACTGCTGCCTTTTGTCCAATGATCCGGTGAGTATCTGGGGCCTTGTCTGTGCTGCTGCTACATGCATATGCCATGCCTGAAGGGTTTCAGAGCCAGTGTCTGGACGTACTCCTGCAGACCAAGCCCATGGAACCAGAGGTAGGAGGTGACAGTGCTCCCCCTAAACGACTCACTTCAGGCCTTCATACTGCACAGCATGCCAACAAAACATTCCTCTGGTCTCCTCTCTGACCCCCTACTGACCCTGAATGAATCACATCATATTCACACGACCCAACAGTGACCTCTGCTCTGCTCTGTTTGGGACCCACCTTCCCTTCACAACCACAGCACACCCCCCTCATGACTGCAGCGATAGGACCTTCACAGGGATGTTCTCTCTGTGTCAGGCCATGGTCCATGGGCTGTGGATGCAATGGCAGCAGCTACATTGTTACTCTAGGGACGGGTGGCACAGAGTGGAAGCAGGGGTTGTCATGGGACCAGCATGACGGCAACAATGGGGCCATGCCATTGGTACTTTCTCCTATTAAAGGATAACTAAACAGATAGAGAGACCTCAAGAGTCTGTTTCACCCTAACCCTGGCCACGGTGGGAGAGGCTTCCAACAACAGAGCACATGCAGAACTTGACATGCAGTTTAAAGACACATAAGAGCAGTAAGGACAAAATATAAAAATAGAACGACATTGCACCCAAACTATATACGTATAGACAAACGTATGCAGACATGTCTACAAACCGAACTTTAGTGCTGACATGTATATGTATTAATAATCCATTGTTTCAATTGGTGACTGAAAGATCTAGAAGTGTTGTCTGATTAGATTTTCTATTCTACTCTCTTTAACCTCTGACTAAAGTGCCTTTAGCCAGGCTGGCTGAAGGTACTTTAGTCACCTCTCCTCCACACTTTGTATACCAAGCACAAGTTTGCGTGTTTCATCAGTTCATCCCAGAATCGGGCAGTGATGGAAGTGATTGGATTTTGTATCCATCCATCCATCCATCCATCCATCCATCCATCATACTTTGCTACCCTATACAGGTCTCTAGCCTGTAGCGTGTGCAGGTCTCTAGCCTGTAGCGTGTGCAGGTCTCTAGCCTGTAGCGTGTGCTGGTCTCTAGCCTGTAGCGTGTGCTGGTCTCTAGCCTGTAGCGTGTGCTGGTCTCTAGCCTGTAGCGTGTGCTGGTCTCTAGCCTGTAGCGTGTGCAGGTCTCTAGCCTGTAGCGTGTGCAGGTCTCTAGCCTGTAGCGTGTGCAGGTCTCTAGCCTGTAGCGTGTGCAGGTCTCTAGCCTGTAGCGTGTGCATGTCTCTAGCCTGTAGCGTGTGCAGGTCTCTAGCCTGTAGCGTGTGCAGGTCTCTAGCCTGTAGCGTGTGCAGGTCTCTAGCCTGTAGCGTGTGCAGGTCTCTAGCCTGTAGCGTGTGCAGGTCTCTAGCCTGTAGCGTGTGCAGGTCTCTAGCCTGTAGCGTGTGCAGGTCTCTAGCCTGTAGCGTGTGCAGGTCTCTAGCCTGTAGCGTGTGCAGGTCTCTAGCCTGTAGCGTGTGCAGGTCTCTAGCCTGTAGCGTGTGCAGGTCTCTAGCCTGTAGCGTGTGCTGGTCTCTAGCCTGTAGCGTGTGCAGGTCTCTAGCCTGTAGCGTGTGCTGGTGACAGTCACCGTACCTTGTGCAGGTTGCCCTTGGAGTCCCCGAGGAAGGCGATGGTGTGGCGTTCCCTGACACTGACGGCCACGGCGGTGAGCCGCGCCGACGGGCTGTGCAGGATGGTCTCCGCCACCACGGGCGTGCGGCTGGCCATGGGGCTGGGGGTGTGGTCCGAGCCACAGGGGTAGGCTTCCAGCGTGTTCTGTGAGCCGGTGGGGGGGAACACCAGGAGTTATAAGAGACGGCAGGCTGACACATGACTTTGTGTGTTAGTAAAACCCTAGATGATCATAACCTCTGGCCCGGTGATCAAAATAAATAATGCTGAATAATACTTGGAGGAGAAAACCGAAAATATTACGGAAGGTGAGATTTGTAAGAGTTATGCTCAGTGTGTTTGTGGAAAAGCTGGAGGAGGGGGTCAAAATACTGGAGGAAGCGCCAACCTCCGGCTGTGACCCAGAGCTGTGTCCCTCCCCCAGGCTGGGGGCCTGGGCTGCTACAGCGCTTTGCTTCTACACTTTGGTTACGCACTGGAAGAGGGAATGTTGTCTTTTGTTCTGCAAGATTTATTTTTTCAAGAGAGCGTTTGAAACTGGGTCATGAGGTTAGCAATAGGAAGGCTGAGGCAATGAACCCAGAATCTCAGTGTTCAGGCTCCTGTAAGAGGCCTCCCTGGAGTTGGCTGGTTGGTTGGTGGAAGCCGCTGGCCTGGGCTTTGAAGTAAAGTCTGCTGGAATACCAATGTTGACACCACTAACCCTAACAAGAGCTAAATGTAGGTTCTAAAAAAAACATCACCTGTATCAGGGAAACTGTGTGTGCAACGCATACAACTCAGATATGAACCTCATGATGTCCAGTCTTGAACCATAACCAAGACCGGACACCAAATATTAACTCTACCACTAAGTCCTCTGGATGCTCCCACACCTGGCCTGTATTCACGCAGCCCAACGGCTCACTGGAGGAGTGTGCGTGTGCACGTGTGTCAATATCCTTCCTGTTGTGCTGTTCATCTTTGTCCATTCCTAACCCAAACCAAGCTTATAATGACTATTGAGTGTGTGTCCGTGGAGGTTTGGTGTTGGACCGCAGATGACACACTAGACAGAAACAGAGCATGCTGCCCTCCAAGACACACCAACACACCTGCAATTGTGTTTGAGGGGATTCCCTCCAATCCCATTATGATTGCAATAGGGACGTTTGGACGCAAAATGAATACAATTTGCACTATAATATATCACTGCTAGCTATGGAGATATACAGTATTTGTTCTAAAGCTAAATCCCAACATATACATTCCAATACACACGTTGGGTGCTCTCCAGTCACTAACGGTTAGCATCATTCCTCCAGAGCTGAGGAAATCCCACAAAGCCCCTCCCACGGCGCATCTCACCTCAGGCAGGTTGGCGCAGTTGGACTTGACGTCGTACTCAATGTAGGCGGCGTCGCCCCCGGCGTCCCGGCCCCCCGCCTCCCGGCCCGACTGGGTGTAGCACAGGTCCCGCGTGGCGTTGATCCGGTGCTCCAGCTCCTCCAGCCGGAAGGTGCAGAGCGCAGAGTCCTCGCTGGGCCGCGCCGACGAGGCCAGCCGCGTGGAGAACACGCCCAGCAGCACCTCCGAGCCCCCCTCCTCCTCCGCCGCCGCGCCCCCGCCCAGCCGCACCGCTTGCAGCAGGTTGTACACCTTCCCCGCGCCAGAGCGGCAGGTCAGGGGCACCTCCACGTAGGAGTAGTACGCCTGGTCGTCCAGGCACACGCGTGACACGTAGCTGCGGTACTCGCGCGACAGCGACTTGAGGTCCCGCCGGTAGAACAGGAAGTAGACGTGGCGGCGGCGGGCGAAGGACGCCACGAAGTGGTGGTCGTACTCCGAGAGGCGGCCCGCCACCGCCAGCTTCGCCGTCTCCTCGTAGGAGAAGACGGGCTCCTGCTGCAGGTTGCGGGTGGAGATGGGCGGGTGGCCGCTGGTGTAGCCACGCCCCACGTACAGCACGGGCTGCCGCTCGGGCCGCGAGCGCACCACCAGCCCCACCGTGCTGACGTCGGGGTCGTTGGCCGCCACGTACTGCGTGTCCACGGGCCGCTGGGCCGAGAACAGCACCGTGGCCACCGAGTCCAGGCTGCGCTTCTGGCAGATGCCCTGGTTGACGCTGCCGCACGCGATCAGCTCCATGGAGTAGGGGTCCACCAGCAGCAGCTTGTTGTGGTTGCTGGTGAGCCGTGCCTGGGGGCAGTTGCCCTGGGTGACAGGGGGCAGGCACTCGCGGCTGTCCGTGACGGGGCCCGTGTTGTCCTGCATCTCCAGCACCAGGGAGCGGTCCAGCTGGTAGAGGCGGTCCCGCCCGCCGACGTAGACCCGGCCCACGGCGGGGTCCGGGTGCAGCGCCAGGTGCTCAAAGAGCGTGTCGTTGCGGCTGAAGGACGGGTAGGGGGGTGTGGCAAGGGCGGAGGCGGCGGCCAGCAGCAGCAGCAGCAGCACTAAGAGCGGGCCTGGGGGCCCCGCGGTGCGCTGCACCATCCCCGGAGGCATGGCCACAGAGCTGGAGGGGTCAGATAGGAGACACGTCAGCCCGGGCCCCCACCCAATCGGGCTGGGACTTCACCGAAGAGAGTCATCTGCCCTCACCTCTAGGGAGTAGCCATCAGGTCATTCATGCTATGAACAATTAAAACCATCAATAAACATAAACAAACATATGCAGATTGGGGCTGACAGATGTGTGGCCTCACCATTTGTTTCCAACGCTGTGTTACGGGGTCATGTCTCCTGCAGCAGCCCAGCAGGCACAGGAATAAAAACTAGAAGAGACGCTAAAGAAACAAACGGCTCCTTCCGAAGACGACCTGTGACACATGGGGGGGAGAGAGGTTAGAATACAGACCCACATGGGGGAGAGAGGGGCTAGAACACAGACCCACATGGGGGGAGAGGGGTTAGAAAACAGACCCACATTCGGGAGAGAGAGACAGACAGGGTGAGAACACAGACCAAATGGAGCCTTCACAAGTCAAGCGTATCACACACTATCCGCAAGTAAGGCTTGTTGTGATGTTGGTCTTTTAATCAGCGACTACACTTTACACGTTGTGTTAGCATGCGGTCTTGTGGATGTGGTGCAGCAGGGCACTATTTCATATTATCCATGGGGTGATATGAGGTCACATAGCAAAAGGTAGTCAGATCTTATCCAGTGATGAAGAGTTCCACTAGCTTGATAAGGATAACCACTATTGAATATCACGATTTTATGCTGAAAGATACTAAGTTAAAGTTGTTGATGTATTGCTTTTCAAACATATTTCATATATGGACTATGTTTGGCATATCCAACATCTATTCCACATGCATATTGCCTAGCTCTACAAATAATAATGGATTTCCTAATCATTAGTTGTCAAAGCCAGTGGGAATGCTCTTCCTAGTTACATTTCTTTCAGAATTCCCAGGCTTGCCGCTGGCTCTTTTATGGATAGTGAAACCTTTGCAAAAACCAAGCAATCAATGTCAGTCAAAGAGGGGCACTCCCCCCCCCCCTCACGCACACACATAGACAAACACAGCATATGAACCTTCTATATTGCTAGGGTACAAAGAGTTAAATAATTAGGCACCGGCAGAGACTGTAGTAGGGGTGTGGAGAGCTCTTGTCCTGTCAGTCCCCGGTCACCCATATGCTCCGGAGCGGATCTACGCGTCTGTCTGCATACAGTAATGGATACCTCCTTGTGGCTTGTGCTAAATTATACCCCCTCTACCCTTTCCCTCCTTCTGTTACCCTTTTATCCATCTCATTTCTGCTTCCAATGGCGGCATCCAAGATTCATATTAAATAGGTTGTGTTCCACTCCTTAACCACGGGTGGATGCAGGGTGACATCTTTGAAAAGGAATTTATTCCGTAGGAATGAATTCAATCATAAATTAATGGATGCTCTTCCTTAGGTGTTATCCGTTTTAACTCAACTGAACTACAATTACAAAAAGAATGGCAACACTATAATTACTATATGAACCATTACATGAACAACATTTACTTTCATGCAAATTAAAATAAATTCACTATATTATATATATTTAACAAATAAACAAAAGCACCTCTTCTCAATAAAACATAGTTTATATAGAAGTAGTGTTTGCTGACACTGGCACATACCTGTAGGAATTAATTAAATTCAAAATGAGTTGTTGACAGATCAAACTGTCATGCCCTTCTATCGCCATAGCAACACGTGTCCACCGTCTCTAATGAAAGCCCGTAAATAACAGACACCTCACGACGCAGCGGCCGGTTCTGGTCCGCCGCGCGAGCAGCGGCTCCCAGAGGGGGGGGGGTCAAGGCAAGAATTCCAGGAGGGAGGGAGGAGAGGAGAGGAGAGGAGGCCGTTGGCTCCTTCTCCCTGAAGACGGTCATGACTGCTCAGCCCCCGCCCCCCCCGGCAGAGCCTCTAAACACTGTGGGAACGAGGCTCCAGGAACAGAACCCCCACGAGGGACGGCAAACCAGAGTGCGATTGTGGGATAAGAAAACATTTACCAGAGCAGAACAACAACCATTAATCTGCATTATTAAATGAGACCCCCCACCCCCCCCCTCGCCCCTCCCCCCCCCCCTGCTGTCAGACTGCTTCCTGACCGCCACGTTTCCGCTCAATAGCAATAACCAATGCACAACTAATTCGGGCTCTTCTCTGTAGTATTTTTAGCGCTAGCTGTGGGCCGCCGGTCCGCACAGGGGCGCACAGCAAGCTACGTACAGTATGAACGCCATGTCTTGGGTTTGCCTAGCAGACATGTGAGCATGTGAGCTGCTGGAGACTGGCGAGCGGGTCGATGGAGAGGAACTCTCCGGCAGATGGCTGACAGGATGGCTGCTCTCCAGTGAGGGACATTTAAACCACATGTGTTCTGATTCATCAAGGGAATCCCCCAAACTGACCCTGGGCCCCCTCAACGACCCAATGCCCCAATGTTCCTAGATGGGCCTGCTGGGAGAATAGTGAGCTAGTGTGCATTTTATGTTGGGCCAAGTGGTGTGTAGCAGAAGTTATATAGAGTTATATTTACGTTGTTCTGGCCACACATTTCCTCATTGAGGGATTTTCCTTTGTAAAGCTGTACCTTACATACATCCCTCGGTTCCATGACTCTGACTTTGAGTAGGACTAGCAGCAACCATCACCTTGTAATAAGGGGACACGATGACTTTAGTTACTGCAGTAAACCTCATTCTTTCAAGACAAGCCCCATTGTTCTGATCTTCATTGAAACGGGTTCCATGGTAAAGTCATGCCGACAGAGGCCGGTTTGGTAGAAGGGTTCCCCATTCACAGCGGTGAGTAATCCAATCACACTCACACTCATACTCATTCAGTGTGCTCAGACACATGAGAACAAGAGAATGGACCGATGATTCAATTCTCCTGTTTGGGAAATCACATTTAGTCTCCAGATGGAAGTTCATCTCCATTTGGTTTTAGTTCACGCCCCATCACTTCACGCAGGCCTATGGTCTCGGTTTCACTGGAGTGTTTATTGGTAATGAATTTATCTGGAAAGATCTGTCCAACCATAGGAAATGGTTTGTGTTTGTATCACAATGTAGCTCATGAGATTGTAGATCACGACTTCAGCTCACCTATAAATGCCTTTTTAACTTTAGACCTATTCAACTTTTTTATTACAATGTAAGCAAAACCTTTTCCTTGCCATTTTTCAAAATATTAAATATTGCAATATATTTTTAAACCCACAAGAAGGTATTTTAATCCGTAATATATTGATGGCAGGACATCAAACCAGCCGGTGCAACAGAAGCTGGACAGAAGTTGTGATGAACATCACTGTGGATAGTGCTAACAAGTGTTCCATGTTCCATGAGACATGTTCCATGTCTCATGGCCTGCTGCCTCCCTGACCACAGCAGCCGTTACCACACAGCACAGACCCTCCACCTCCGGGCTCAGGACCAGCAGAACTGGGGCTGCAGAGGGAGGGAGAGCTCCGCTTGGAGGGCTGAGCCGGGAACAGAAAGGAAAGAAATGGGGGCACCGGAGAACAATAGAGAGAAGGGCTAAAGAGTGAGCAAGCGAGAGAGCGAGAGGGGGGGGGCGAGGGAATAGGCGAGGGAAATGCGCAGCAAACAAGTGCTTGCAAGCCTCAGTGATCGCTGAGAACTGATGGAATGTGACTAATGATAATACGCCACAACACACACAGACAGACAGAGACAGACAGAGACAGACAGACACGGAGCGAGAGATTTGTGTGCATAATATATATTTGTGTATATATATATATATATATATATATATATATATATCTATGGATTTTAGTGTCATCCTTGATCCCTGCTCTTTCGACCACTACCTTCCTAACGATGGACGTTCTGAAACAGTCGGGGGGTGGGTTTTACGGCCCGCCGCTTCAGAACAGAGAAGAAGGGAGTCCCGGTCATTAATTACAGTGTCGCCTACCCATAATGCCTCAGTCAGCATTCAGATTCACAGAATGTAGCGGCAGAACGAAGCAACTTTTTAATTAGGGACGTGAGCATGTGTGTGCGGTTTAACACACACACACACACACACACACACACACGCACGCACGCACGCACACACACACCAATAACAGCAGGTCGTTCTTTTAGAGATGTTTGTTTGTTTCTGCTGCACTAACAAGCTCACAGACAGGAAGGCAGGACTTATCTGGCCTTTGGGGGAATTACAAACCATCTGCAATCAGTCATGGCGTAACATCAACAGAACCATGTTTACAAAGGATGCTTTAGTGGCTGTGAAGAGCGGGCGGTGTTCCGTTACACAAACAGTGGCCGTCCGCGTTCTCCCGCCGGCCCCAGTGCCACTGTATGCGCTGATATACGAGCTGTGGAAACCATTAGGGTCCTCTTGTAAACGGGGTCTGTTGTTTCCGGGGCTGCGGTCTGAGGGGCGGTCCGTATAAAACCGACGCTCCTCGCCTGGACCTGGCGAGAGGGGAGACGTTGTGTCGTGGTCATAAAGCAGGGATGGGGAGGTAGGACAGGAAGCCAAAGGCCCTGGTTCATTGAGACTAAAACGTGTAGGATTGACCAAATGTTGTTGCTGTCAATACTGTAATAGGGTTTTTGTCGCGATGCATTTGTGAAATAAGAGAAAATACAAATAACCCTAACTGTACAGGATATATAAACTGATGACTGACACACACGCGTGTCAGATATCTCGAAACGGATGGATGGATGGTGTGTGTTTCTTAATCACAATACTGGGATCAAGCACCATTTGCTAAATATGCATACATTGAAATGTACAGAATTGCCATACGTACTCTTCAACTCTGCAAGACACTCTTCAAGACACGTGTGTCTCCTCTGCCCCCAGCTCTTTTAATAGAGCATTTATCAGAAGCTAATAATAATAATAACACACACATTAGCCGTAGCATTAGGGACGGCCCGTGTTTGATCAGCCATGTTTCTCTGACGGCCTCCAGCTGCTGGCTGGGTCAGTCTCGGAGCGAACATCTCGCACCAAACGCTTACATGGGACGGGTTTGTGACCTTTTGGAAAAACTTTGTTACGTCTATTTATTTGAACATCTGTATTTCTAAACTTTTTAGGACATCAACATTTGATTTGTGAGGGACTGACTGGTTATCAAAGGGCCTCATCACAGTTTCCCAACCTTGGGGTTGCCCAGTATTCATACGGGGTGGTGGGATTTCGCAGACTCACAACTCATGCCTACAGGAGAACTACAAACTTTAGTTTGGCTTTAGTGTGGCTCCATGTGCATTCGTTGACTGGGACATTGGTATTACTGGCAATTGTTTAAAACAATGTGTGGGGAAGCAGATGCACAGAAATACAACATAGCAAGAGTTTTCAGATGCAAAATCAGGTCACGCTACATGGTAGGGGGGTGAATTGATGAATGGGTATGTTCAAGATGACTGACATTACACACCAGTCCAACAGCTTCATGTTGCTCACTGTACTCTGGAGGGCTTAAGCCGGGCTGAACTGGTGTTATTAGCGCTCTGCTGCTGCTAACTGCTCTCCCTGCATGAGCTCGGCCCGTCTAGTCCGCTGGCGCTAGACTGGCCGGCTGGCTGGCTATCAACAAGTTATTTATAGCGCACACCCCTCAGCAATCACTGAACAGATTCCACTGCCGCAAAGTTACGTCAGAGAGCGAAAGCTCCAAGAAAAACGTTGCATTTCAGGCCAGCCCTTTATTCCAGAAAGTTCTCCGACAATAAATGGAAAAAAGTGGTCCAGTTGCAGCTGTTAGACCGCCCCAAAGGGGGAGGGCCCCAGTATGTCTTTCTGCTGGACATGTTCCCTCAGTCGAGGGTTGAGGCACTTGTCACTGGGGGGGGATGAGTGGTGGCGGTTTAGAAGGAGGAAGTTCTCAGGAGCCGCTAGACTTTTTAGCTCTGATTAAACCGCCCCAGAGGAACCAAGGATGAGCTTTAATACCGCTACTCTGCTGGGGGAGCAGTGACAACATGGATACAATGTCAAACACTTCAAAATGGAGGATATGTACCATCTGGTGTACAGACATTAAAGCGGTCAGCACCTCAAAGCAACTATAAAAGAATGGAGCTGTAAAATACAAGAAGCTGTTAAAATATGTTTCAACGTTTCTCTGGGTTGTGACTCAGGAGTGATGGACCACAGGTGCAACATCATGAAGATCCAGATAAGCAGACCGGCATGAGGCATCACAGTGACTCCTGGGTTGATTAAGGTTGTGACATGGAGCAGGTCTAGGCGTCAGGCCCTCATGGGTCACATGATGACAGGAGGGTTCAGCAGCATGCTGTCACGACAACAGGCCTCATGACCTATGCCCTCACCTCTATCCCACCCATCGCTCTCACTATTGATTGGCAAGAACATTTTGGTTGGACTAACTTACTCTACATAAGTGGACAAAATTAAATATCTGTCTGGAAATGAATGAAATGCCCTTAAATGTAAGAAAAAGATTCAGTCCATGTCCATTGGGAATGGCTGACTTGTGTACGGCATGAGGAAGTAAGCAAATCCCTTCCCCACACTGGCAAACACAAAGAGGTGTGTTTAAGGCAAGTGTATCATTTCATTGTACAGGGAAACCATTGTGGAAGGCAGCTGTCTGTATGATCAACCTGTCAGCAATAGTAGTGTGGAGGTGACACAGACAGCAATCACACATTTTCTGACCCGATAGCTGATACCAGACACCTGGTATCAGCTTTTCTCTGAAGAGTCACTGGTTATGATTTAATGTTCCAAACACCCCTTATCCAAACCAAACCGTCACCAACCATGGAAATGAAGAGACAAAGTAATACAATGGAACAGAACAAAACTCCTTGACGCAAGGCAACCCTTTGTTATCATAGATGGAAACCATGAAGAGAGACTGAGATACATAGGAACAGAGTTTCCACAAAGTCTACATTAAAGGTTGTTGTAAACAGACATATTGGTAAATGGCATGCACTGCCAGTAGGGGGCTCCTCACCGTGTACTTTCTGATTTAGCAACTGGAGTCAGAGCCACATGGGCCATTGGAGAGAAGGGCTTTGCTGTTCGACTGAGCTATGGTGGTGTGGTCGGACAAGAATGAAAAAACTAAAACGACACAAAAGCCACCTTTGACATTGGTTGGTCGGTGTGCCGTTATAAACACTATAAACACCTGGCCACCGCAGGACAGGAGGGCAAGGTATGGACATGAACCAGGCTTCCAGGGGCTTGTGGACATATCACAGTTTTCCATAATAAGACAAGTATTGGCCACCTTGGTCCTAGGCTGTTTTGAACGGTCAGTGTGTACCATGGAGGCCTTAGTGCCTAAGCTGTTCTCTGCACAGACTAGTCCAGGAGTCCCACTAGGTACCTGCCATGGCAACAGCTGGATTAGCAGGCAAGCCAGAAGCCACAAACACGCGCACAGACCAAAGGAATACGCACCCGGAGGCACAAACATGTCTGATCACTGATAATCCTGCACTATTAAGGCAAAGGCCCAACCTGCACAACCCTCCACAAACTACCAGACTGTTTTAACAAAGCTTTTACCACAAAACATGCGTTCTGGTAGCCAGTGTATGGCTGAATTGTGTGCATTTAAAGTTCATTCAACCATGTATGCATTACCAGTTGAGCTAGACGGGAACACATAACAGAATACTAGCACTACGTACTCTTATCAGCAAACTGTATACAGAAGCTTTTCAGAGGACCAAACGCCTCAGATATAGCCTGGAGATAGTCATGTTTTTAGGACTCTTGAGGCAGTGAAGCAGCACGTTTCACACGGTTGTGTCCTCCCTGCTCATCATGCTCACATAAAACATTTTTACAAGAGAAATACTTGTATGTATGTATGTATGTACGTACATACGTATGTGTGTGTGTGTGTGTGTGTGTGTGTGTGTGTGTGTGTGTGTGTGTGTGTGTGTGTGTGTGTGTGTGTGTGTGTGTGTGTGTGTGTGTGTGTGTGTGTGTGTGTGAGAGAGAAAGAGAACGCCATAAGCATGTGTGTTCAGTGTGAAATTAGAGCTTGTGTGTGTTTCTTTAAACGCTTATGTCAGAACTATGACCACATTACTGGAAAGAATGCAGAACTTTCTTAAATCTTCCCTGGGAAGGAACAGCCATAGCGTCCTTTGGCCAGTGAGTCATGTCTTAATGACATGGTTACGTAGGAGAGCTATGAGGCAGCCATAGCCAGCCATTAATGAACAGAACTGCTGTAGATACTAATATTACGTTCTCGTTTTGACTCGTCATGTAAAAGACAAAAGAATAACAGAACAACATTAGAATAAACTCTATGGCCGTTAGACTTAAGGGCCAGCAGCCGCTTGGGGAGGATTTACAGTTAGTGGACCAATTCAACCGTCTGGTGACTTTATGAACAAGAAGACCGTCACAGGGACAATGACTTCTTCTTCTGAACAAAGGCTCAGACTCTACCGAAACCAGGAGTTTACCGGCCGCAACATGTATTCATTGTCAAGTTTAATCCCAGACAGCATTTCTTTGAGTGGATGAAGGTATTGGTTTGTAGCCGAATGTGCTTTGAAGGAGTTGAAAGGCTGCGTGGCATGGGCAATATGAGGAGTGCCAAACAAAGGCTGTCCTTAAAATAAAGCACCCCAGAATCTCTCTCTCTCTCTCTCACACACACACACACACACACACAGTTTGTTTGTGTCCTAGATTGGAAAATCCCTCTCCATACAAATATGTAGTTGAGCAAACTCTTACATGGTGGAAAGTATCTTCCCTGACACTGTAATCATTCACCCTCAGTCGAAACTGGAGCTTTGACCAGGATAAAGCCCCACTCCTGCTCTACCGCCAACGTTCCCAGTTCAAAAAGTCCAGAGTAAAAGATTAACGGAGGCACTTGGAAATTAAAGTTTGTTTTTGCAAATTCACTGCTAAGAAGAGGTCGGGACACTCAATATCAAGAGGACATCAGCAGCATAGTGAACTGAAAGTCCTCACAGACACTTAATATCTAGAGGACACCAGCAGCATAGTGAACCAGAGAGTCCTCACAGACACTTAATATCCAGAGGACACCAGCAGCACAGTGAACCAGAGAGTCCTCACAGACACTTAATATCCAGAGGACACCAGCAGCACAGTGAACCAGAGAGTCCTCACAGACACTTAATATCCAGAGGACACCAGCAGCATAGTGAACCAGAGAGTCCTCACAAACCAGCCAGACAAAATAAGAAGTGAAAAGACCATGTAATCTCGTCTCCAGCTCTCTTGCTGTGGAAATATTGATTCACAATGTTGTCATCAATACATCATGTAGTTATTATTTTTACATCAGTTCAAAACATCAAAACTCCAAACATCATTGGTGTGTTTTGGATGGTCAAGTCGTGTATGTATGTGTGAGTGTATGTGTGCGTGTGTGTCCACAGCTAGAAACACATAAAGCCCTCTTTCTCTCATTACCGCAGGGAGCGACGGTAAACTCCCAGTGACTACCGTACTCATTGGGACCACCTCAATGGTGTGCGTTTAAAACACCAGTACACAAAAGACCTCCATGTCCCCATGTGTAATGCTGCTTTTCCATAACGTTATAAAAGGGTGTGCGTTGCTGATGGTGCCAGATTAGCAGACCTGTTGCACAACCTCAGGGGAGGCGGGCTGACCTCAGGGTCGTGTAAGTAGAGGAACAGGAAGAGAGTGACCCTTGGTAAACTAGAGGATGGAGAACACCAACACAATCAAGAACTAGGGATCGACCAATACAGATTTTTTTTAGGGCCGATGCCAATACCGATTTCTTTTAATCAGCCTCAGCCGATACGGGGTGCCGATTTTCTTGAACCGATATTTGGAGCCGATACTGCTTCTGCTCCCTCAATTTATATCATAAAAATTACACAATGATGATAACAAATGTCAGACTTTGTGACAGACAATCATTGAATATTATGAACCTCTCTCTCTCTCTCTCTCTCTCTCTCTCTCTCTCTCTCTCTCTCTCTCTCTCTCTCTCTCTCTCTCTCTCTCTCTCTCTCTCTCTCTCTCTCTCTCTCTCTCTCTCTCTCTCTCTCTCTCTCTCTCTCTCTCTCTCTCTCTCTCTCTCTCTCTCTCTCTCTCTCTCTCTCTCTCTCTCTCTCTCAATGAGGAATGTGAACTGATGAGCTTTGGCCCTGGCAAGTTCAATTATTTTAAGAAAACCTCAACTCTGCATTCTCCACAACCCTTGTGCAATAAACGGTGTGGCAGTGGAGTGAGGGGAACACCAGTTTGCACTGGGTGCCTGAATACAGGTAAAAACTAAACACCAGTATAATCAAGTCTGGGTCAGGGCTCGCTCCATCTCTCATTTAAGACCGGTATATTTATTCTCCATTGTCCACCTCCCCATCGTCAAGCCTCTGATTCGGAGGTAGCAAATATTCAGGAATGTTCCCCAACGTAGAACTTCTTACCCATAGAGCTGAGTGCTAACGTTGGACTTATATTTTGGGCTTGAACTGGGCACCCCTGACCACAAGGATCAGCCATGACCGTTTTAAGAAGGGGAACTGAACAAAGGAGACATTATTCTTGGGTGGCTCATTTTAATTCTTCCTAATTTAACCACAGCAGAAACGTGTGACCACCAATTGATTTTAGGCCTTGTTCACACTGCAAGCAAAAATGGCCCAAATCAGATTTTTCCCAATGTGTGAACAGCACAAATAACATGGAATATGATGTTGATGATGGATGTGGTCCTGAATGAGATACAAGTCAGATTTGTTGCAATGCGACCTCAGGCTGTAAACAAATGTAACTGCTTTAGAAAAAGGATCAGATGATAAAAAAATTTGCCCGACTGATACTGGATTTTAGGGGCCAATATTAGGGAGTAAAAGATTACAGATATCGATATATCGTCTGATATTGAAAATATAGATACATCTGCCTTTATTTGATATATATATATATATTTGAGATATATATATATATTTGAGATATATATATATATATATTTGAGATATATATATTTGAGATAGATATATATTAGGGATGCACCGAAATGAAAATTCTTGGCCGAAACCGAAAACCAAGGCCAAAAACCGAAACACCGAAATAAATTAATATGCCAATTATTAGTAGGCCTACCATTGCATTTATAGCTATGACTGCGTACTAACCTCACTAAAATCAAGGCATTGCAATTCAAAGAATAAATCAATTACAATTATAAAAGTATAAAAATATTTATTTAGCACTGAAAAAACATCACCGTTTTCCGTTTTGCTCTTTGCAGACGGTCCCTAAGCTCGCGGATGATAGCCGACAGCTCATAAAAGCTGTCTCATAGCAAGCCGTCGCTAAAGACGGCTCGTTTGGATGAAAACAAGCTTGTAGCTGGTTCTCTAGATAACTACAACTACAAAATTATTAAACCCGACGTGGAGAAACTCTTTGCAGATTTACCCCCTCTCGAAATTTCAGAATTACACGTTTTGCAAATCACTATCCGTGGGTCTTTTTCAGATATATGGAAATATGCCCACACCGCAGACATGTTGGCACAGAGGCGCTTATCCAGACAAGCGTGTGCTGGCCGCGGTTTTTGTTTGCGTCATCACAATTTCCTGTTTCGGCCGTGTTGTTTCGGTGATAAGTGTTTCGGCCAAAAGCCGAAAATGCGCTTTTGTCCACCGAAAATTTTCGGTGGCCGAAATTTCGGTGCATCCCTAATATATATATATATATATATATATATATATATATATATATATATATATTGTAGTATCTTTGGGGTTGAGCAGCTCCTTGGGATTGGCTGCTTAGCCTCCAGCAATGCAAAGGCCACAGAAACAACGCCTTAAAACATGAGCTAAAGGAACCAGGACCTGCGGTATAGGGAGGAGCTACTAACCTTCACACAGAACATGATGTAAGACTTAGTGTCGGGAGTGTTTACGTGGATGTGTTCTGTTTAGAGGTTCAACCACAACAGTAGAGGATTTATAAAGAGGTGATTACGTTAATAAATCGACACAATTTCTAAAGTTTCATATCGGCAAACACATACATCGATACGATAAATCTGTTAGACACCAATATCGGCCAATAAAATCGGCCGAGCGATATATCAGTCGGCCTCCATGTTTAAAAGGCTGAGGCTTGAGGCTTGCACTGAGGCTTGCAGTGGGAGCGAAGCCTGAGATTAAAGTACTGGTTGATGTCTGAAGTATTTATCTTGGCATTGGAGCCACACTAGTCTTACAGTTTAAGAGAGCGTTTATAATTCTAGATTTCTGTGTGGAGGATATTGGGACCACTTCAATAAAAAGGCAAAAAACATCTAATCCTAAACACTGCATTCAGAGTCTGACATACAGCACGTTTGTGAAGATCCATCCCTCTCTTCTTCGTGCAGAGCTGCCTAAATAATTACACGTCACGTCCACAAATGTACATGAATGAGTCTGCTCCAAAGAAAATTTAGAAAAAACAATATTTCATTTATAGGACTATAGGACTTTAGGACTATATATGTTGCAAAATCGTCAGATGTACTGCTGAAAATCGGTCAGTGTATCAATTTTGCCTGGCTGACAAAACATGATGCCGGTTCCCTGTTAGGTCTGTGATAAGTTGTCACAAACATGCAAACCTCTGGAATCATTCCGGCAGCCTGTGGCTGGTAAAACGGGCGTGTACAGGACCAGAGAGTAGCATTGATCTTCATAGATCTTCGCTTACATGCTAACGAAAATATGTTATTCTCTTGAGCTACCTCCTCCTAAGTGATGATGTAAAACGGACTCTTTTTCCTTTGTAATCCCATTATGTTACAGGAGAACATGTTTCTTTTGTGCATGCTTTGATTTGACCATTGCAGATTTCCAAAAAGGTTCTCCCGTACTGAAAGGCTTTCATTTGTTGGGGTGGTCAGGCACACCCCACTATATATATAGAGCAGCACAAAGCCCGGCCCTGGCCTCACCAACAGGCATGTAGCACCATGGGCGTATGAAATCTATCTCTGTCTAGATCTATATATACAACCAGAAGAAAGACTGCTAAATTATGACAAAATGGGATTGTTACATGGTGGTTTAAGACAGGGACGCGACACGTAGCACAATAATACAACAGTGTGGAATTGTTCAGTGTGTGTGTGTGTTTACCCACTGGTCTAACACTCCACAGTCATGGCTCGCACCTCTCAGCTATAATAGTCTCATTCATCATGAAGCACCAGACAGCACAAGGAGTCTGGGCTCCAGTCTGTGCATGCGCGCGCACACGCACACACGCACACGCACACACACACACACACACACACACACACAATTATACTGACTACGAGGGGAGGGCCCCCAAAACATCTCACATCTTAACCAGGTCTGAACAACCCGACCTTGGCAACAACCACAATGCCAAACCTTCTCTCATCGAATGCAATCTCGTCTGAGGACGCTACCTAAAGAAAACAAACGGCAGCTGTAATTTGTTATCCATCGGATTTGACCGGGACTTTCTGTTGGATTTGATTTTCAACAGGAGGGTTCAGCGGGAGTGCTTCATGCTTTTCTCTTTTTTAACGCGGTTGACCCACCGATGTTAAAAATCAACCTAAAAATAGAAACCTCCAGTGAGTGGAATCTCGTCTGCATACGCAGCCT
This sequence comes from Micromesistius poutassou, assembly GCF_964030765.1. Classification (NCBI taxonomy): domain Eukaryota; kingdom Metazoa; phylum Chordata; class Actinopteri; order Gadiformes; family Gadidae; genus Micromesistius; species Micromesistius poutassou. The sequence goes on from NC_140272.1 coordinate 9,927,095, forward strand.
CCAGGCTGCAAAAACAATGGTCTATCCAGCCGCTATTCAAATTATGTTTTGAAGAGAGTAGGTCATAAAGGTAACCATTCTGTGGTGTCACTGCGAACTAGTGGTTTTTGGCATCGACTGAATTGCAGACGGATGATAAGGCCGGTCACTGGAATGCTGCTTGAGATTCACAGCTGCCGGGACCATAACAAGCACAGGTCGTAAACCCCTCACACACACACACACACCTTCATCTGTATTCTGCACAAGCCTCGGTGGTAATCATCAAACTGATATAGGGGTACCCCTGTCCAACCGCCGCTCTCCCCCACTACTCCCCCCTCCCCGTCCCAGGTGTGGGAGTTGGGGAGGGATGCGCACCCTGACATGACGGATGGCGCATCCCAACGGCTGTAGGGAGGGTCCAATCAAAACGCACCAGTGGTCCTCCCCCACCCAGCGCCTCTGTATAATAGTGTGGGGTGTTCAGACCAAGGGAGGGGGAGGTGATTAAAGAAGGGTGTGTGTGTGTGTGTGTGTGTGTGTGTGTGTGTGTGTGTGTGTGTGTGTGTGTGTGTGTGTGTGTGTGTGTGTGTGTGTGTGTGTGGTCACCTTTCACCCGACTCTGCTGGAGGTCCTGATAACCTCCTGCTTTAACCACACCTCATCTGAACTAAATTGACACAACAGCAGGGTCCCCTTTCCAGAAGACCCCCTGCGTGGCTGAGACGAGCATCCAGTCAACATCTGTCGACAGATCAATATAGAAAGAAGATTTAACACACACACACACACACACACACACACACACACACACACACACACACACACACACACACACACACACACACACACACACACACACACACACACACACACACACACACACACACACACACACACACACACACACCCCTCCCCCTCCCTTAGTCACCCCAAACACCATCTTGCTTACCAGAAAGACACTACATTGCAGATCATGATGTGTTTGGGTACAAACCAGAGAAATTGAATTCTAGGTGTTGTATTGGGCCACACCCCAACTCTACTGCAGCTCTATGATCAGGAAGATATTCTTTTCATACCGCCGCCTGGGCTCTATTAAGTGAAAGGGTGTCCATGTCTTTTAAAATGGCATCAGTTAGTGTAGGACCTATAAATAGTGGATACAGTATACACATGGAGACAGCATGAAGGAAAGTCAGCGTCAAGTTTTGTTCATGTCAATCCCACCTTGCACTCTTGCCTGTATTGCCCCTGTTTTGATGCCACTGACCAAGCGACACACCGCTACGTACGTTGTCTGCACACAAGGTAGAATTGTGAGAACAACAAGTCCTCTATTCCCCACCTCTCGTCTTTGTGAGTGTAGCTAGGGGGAGGCTGGGGTTAGACAGGGTGGGGCAGTGGAGGTTATGGGAGTCTTGATGAGGGACTGACAGCCCAGTCGCCCACAGACTCTCCCACACACTGTAATCAGCGTAGGACCAGGCCAAAGGGCCAGGGCATAACTTTGCACTTCCTGTCAGCTGGCTGACATGAAACCAGGCTCAGGGCAGTGGCGTTGCTGCATACACGATACATCACCATGATGGACGGTGTACAAACAGAGACCTATCTCACATTAAAACCAGCTTAGGGATGGAAAATATTTCTAGATGCTCATTTGACTTCCATACCAACTACTGGAGTCTATTTCCGTTGCCTTGGGAACAGAAAATAACGTGATCCAATAAAATTCCATATGAATGAGGCTTTTGTGGTTTCCATTCTGTGTTTAACAAGGACATGTTGACCAGACTGTAGTCTTGGGTCACATAATAAGGTGACTTCACAGACCCTACCCTGGCTCTTTGAAGGACTCCGGTAACAGATGCTCCGGCTGCCAATATGCAAAATACATGGACTTAATGTGAGGTTGCACATGTACGCACGCGCACACCCACACACAGCTACGGTCTACCACTATGGAAGCATAAAACCTGCCACATGCCGACCCAATTCCCAAATGGCTTCATTAATTCCAGGGCGGAGTCACACCTCACCAGTCAAGCTGGTTCTCCCATACTCCCATCCCATACTGAAATCAAAGACTGAGCAGCGGCAATCCGAGTTTGCACTTTATAAATCATTATCTGTGTTTACCTTGGCATTACGCTTATTTACATTCAGCAGGGTCTTTTGTCCAGAGATCCTTTGAAGTGACCAGAGACAGCAAGGGTTCCCTGTGCAGTGGAACCAGCCAGGCCTGGTCCTTACACATGTGTACTGTATGGAGCTGTACTCCATTTATATTCCCCACAAGCATTAGTTGGGAGCCCAGTGGTTGTTAGTGTTAAGGGTCTGATTGGATGTTGGGTTAGATAACGGTCGGGAGGAAATCCCACCTCCCAAGTAGTGGCAGCACTGTGTGTAAATCAGTGCATTGTAGGGGGATGTCGCCCAAAGGGCAGTGCGTCCTTATGTCCCCATGTTGTCCTTTCCTCCCGAGGCGAGCACTCTCTGCCCAGTTAATTTAACTTTGCGTTTGTATTCCAGTCTCTCTTTATGCGTGCGTGTGTGCGTGTGTGTGTGTGCGTGCACGTGTGCGTGTGTGTGTGCCAGCGTTTTTTATTATTGATCAGTCGCATCTGTGTTTAACTGCACCCCTGGGGACCATCAGATCACCCTCAAATATTGGAAGGCACCATTTCTCTTCACACCTATTGTCTTCCTCCCCAGCCCTGTGTCCCTGTGTGTGTCCCTGTGGCAGACACCTCCCCACCCATCTGCCATCACACACTTCCACGTCAATCCATTCTTCCTACTCCCAACCTTGCTTTCCACTCATTCTACTGCATAGCAAGAGAGATAGCAAGGGAGTTCAGAGGCCAGAAAGACAGAGCCATGGAAAGACAGACCCCAGGACGACTGGATTCACGGGTGAAAAACAGGCAACTTTGGATGTCAAGCTAAAATGGAGGCACCCAAGATAGATATAATGGGCTTTCCTAAACTAGTCCGCTGAATGTTCTCATGGTGACGACCAAGCGGTACGAACAGGGCAGATGGTAGACTGGAAAACGCTGTTTAATTTTTCTTCTGTAACCAGCTGCTTCTTGATTTAAACTTTTTGTTTAGTTAAATGAAAATTGGTTTTAAAAAACAGAGTTTGGATATTGTCTCATTGTGCTGCATTTAAAATAATTCGTAAGACGAAACAAACTCAGACTGAAATCTCTCGCAGTTTGCAGTCTTGGACTGCTTATGCATAGCTCAGACACATGAATTAATTTCTAAAAATATTTCTTCACAGAATTTATTACCAGACTTTAATTAAACACTAAATCCTGTTTGAAGGAGATATCGTTGGGTATTAGGGTAAACTGCAGAATCAGCAGAGTCAGAGCTTTCAGTCCAAACTCCCTCCTCAAACAGAAGCCGTGTTTGTAGTCCCGCCCTTCACGCAAGGCCAGGTGAAACATGCTGGGAAGGGAGGTAGACCTCTTAATTTCTTTGTTTATCTTGCTTGTACATATTGTTCACAATAGTCATCCATATTCGGTTATATTAAGACATCATGGATAAAGTTGTTGTTTTTCACAGTGATCACTACATCATCTGAAGACTCATTTTGATTATTTTAATTGACCATTTACCTCTACCTACTTTTTCCTTGAAGCCTTAGAGGTCTTGTTTTGCTCCTGTTAAATTCCTATCAGCAGGTAAAGAAGACATTGAGGAAACCCACAGCCAAAGGAAAAGAAGGATTAAGAGAGGAAGGGGGGAGGCGGAGATGACTGATGTGATTTCATTAGCAGCGTTTCTGCTCGGGTACAATAGTACGTCCTTTCTTCACAGGGAAAGTCACCGTCTCAGAGAGAGGAGCCGTCAAGGAGAGGGGGCCATTAGAACAGTTTCCCCTGTTGTCCTTCAGGGGGCGCTACTCACAGGTATTTTTAAGATTTGCTATGAATATGCTAATGTAATAATAGGAATGAAATCACAAACATACCAAAGATATTATTCAATTTTATCATTATTTGCCCACCAGAATACAGTCCAGTTGGGACTCAGGCGCACTCCAACCAGCCCCATGCTGGTGCCGACACGCCCCACATTACTTTACATATGTCATATATTAAAAGTCTGTGAGATGAAAAACATGTGCCAGGTTTGTATCTTGAGATTACAGGTAATTACAAAAAAAGTAACCCAAAGCCTGGATAAATTCCCTCTCGCGCCCGTAACACATTTCAAGCCCGAAAGCAATAAAGAACACGCTCAAGAGGATTGTTGGATACATTAAAAAGCAGCCTCGGTGTGCAGGTGTTCGGCCATGTTGCTGTTCGGGAGACAAGTCGGAGCACGGTGGCTCTCGTACGGCGTGCCTCTTTGTCAGCAGGAACTTTGAACTCCAGGAAGCCAAGGGCCCCTGCCACTGTATTGAAGGCCCCCCAGGGAGGGCTTTTTGAAGTTAAAACACTGCCATTTTCAAATTGTCTTCATTGTTTACCAGAAGAGAGGCCAGACAGGGATACCAGGGTAGAATTTGTAACATGCTCCTCTGTAGTCTTGCAGAACAGTCGCTGCCGTCACAGTTTGGCATGAAGGTCATTTTCAGAGAACAGAGTGAAATCCCACCATCGGAAAGAGATAGTGTCAAGGCCTCAGGACTATTTATGTGCCCTTCCTCGCGTCTGGCCACTCCCTTAAACAAGTCAGGTCCCTTTAGTTGAGCCAAGTGTAAAGGGGCAAAGCAGTATCACAACCTGTACTTGTTGACACCTGCATGCAAACTGTATTATACAGACCACTACTATCAAAGGCTGTCCACGTTATCAGACTACCTGGTGAAGTGGAGCATATCATGTATGAATAATATTAATTTAATCCATATTGACTTTGAATTAGAAGAATTATCAATCAAATACATTTGTTGAAATTATGTTCAAATTAAAATAAAACCATTTTGGAGCGGCATGAAACAGCACATGAAATACTTTCCAAGTGTGGACATTAATACATAACATATTTAAGGCAGCCTATGTTGCCTTAAAGGGCAAAAACGCAGGCATGTCTCCTTTACAGAAGTTCACTGGAGACTCCTTAATACCGTCTGCTTAAGGACACACTGTGTGTGAGGGCCATAAACCAACATCAGCAACACCTCCAGGCCTTCAGCTACATTCACAACATCTGGGTTGTGAATATAAAAGTAATTTGACGCATCTGTAAGGATCATTCAAGGACCTCCAACTTTGGAGTAATTTTAAGTTCACTACAAATTTCTGTCCTCAATGGGTTTTGAAAAGGCACAAGCACTTTTACATCAGTGAACCCACACACAGTTGATACTAGTTGTCCATTTGTTTGAAGAAAACTGAGCTAAATATTTGCTCTTAACCTTGAAAAGGTTTTAATGAATGAATAACCACCCACCTTGGTTTATACGTCTAAGGTGTTAAGACCGTTGTGTGCTCTGGTTGACATTGCATCCAGGTGGAGATGGGTGGAACACACCCTCTCTGAATCATAATCTAATCCACACAGCCCCCCTCCATGGCGGCCGTCTCCTGGGCTGATCATTTCCCTCTGATCAAATGCTTGGCTGTTCATCTCCGTCCGCCCCAGTTGTCTGCATGTGTGTGACTGTTTTCTGTCTGACAGGAAGGGTAATATCTTTCGGTATCCATGATTCATGAGGGGACAAACAGGCCAGAGCCAAGTGGACATAACCCTCATTGCCCGACAAATGACATTCCAATTCAGAGTTTCTGTGTGTATACGCATGTTTGTGTCTCTTACCATGGTTCTGCATTTGGCATGCAAACCAAGGTCAAAATGATGGCCTGTTGAAGTAAATGAGATGTGCAGTAGTTAGTAGTAGTTAGTGTGTGTGTGTGTGTGTGTGTGTGTGTGTGTGTGTGTGTGTGTGTGTGTGTGTGTGTGTGTGTGTGTGTGTGTGTGTGTGTGTGTGTAAAACAGCTGGTTAAACAGAGCCAAGTAGGTGCGGTTTGACTATGGTGACTATGGTGAATGATGTGTGTGTGTGGCTGTGTACATGATATACTGTGAGTGGGGCATCACAGCAGAGCCCCACCAACCCAGAGGAGCCGGAAGCGAGGCCGTGTGTTTGAAGAGCACTTGGCTCCATCACACTGTGGCCTTAATGACGGTGTAGACAGAGGGACCTGACGGGGGTCGGGGACTGGCAATATTTGCAGAGTCACATAATCGCACGACAATAAGCTCACACTACTCTCACCGGTAGTGCTGTTATCAAGTCCTGAAACGTATCAAAGCAAAACAATCTGAGACAACTTTCAACTACAATATCTACTCATTTAGCATTAGTCTATAAAGAGGAGCCATTGATGAGGATCTAGTGTGGCTGAAATAGATCCACCAGAGAGATTTCAACGCTCTCCCAGCACTGTGGTGCTTGTGTCCGGCCCCTCCCCGGCCAACACCAGAGAGCCTCCATTCATTCCACCTGGGAACAAAACATGCACTCCTGGCTCCGATTTCACAATGTATTGAAGGCGAGGGCTGGTGGGAGCCGCTGGCAGAACGGGCATGGTTTGGACAGGATGTAGGGTCTAGTGTTTATGTAACCAAGGTTAACCAGAGGAGGCCAAATGCAGTCAGCCTCACCTGGCTCAGGAAAATAGAGACACCACACACACACACACACACACACACACACACACACACACACACACACACACACACACACACACACACACACACACACACACACACACACACACACACACACACACACACACACACACACACACACACACACACACACACCAGAGCTAGTGAGAGGAGCGGTGCGAATATTCCGCTCCTCGTTCACTCGGCCGCTCCTCCGCTCAAGGTCGCTCCGCTCAATTTCACTCCCCGCTCCACTTAAAAATCCTCCCACTCCAGAAAAATCGCTCCACTTTAAAAGATGGAGAAATAATCTACAAGGAATTGCCACCTTAAACAGAAAACTTAAATACTAAAGAACAAAGAGCAACGGCAATATATTTCAGTCATAGAACATTTATTTGCTTTGCTGCTGTTGCTGCAGGTCTTTCTCTATGAAATACAATTTCATGAACAGCGATAAGTACATTACAAAGATCGTATTAGGCCTACTTTGAATGGCAAAACTAACTAAACTAGCCTGTATTTACTTTAGCCTTCTACTTGATATGAAGCATATTCAAAAGAACTCACGTTTTTCTTTGCTCTGTGTGTGTTCGCGTAGCACACTCACTGTTTCCGCGAAATGCGTCTTCTTAGATTCCAAAGTGAATCTTTACTCACTGAAACAGTGTCACCACATGGTTGATCTTGCTCTACATTGTTAGTATCTAGTTTTTTTGTAGTAATGGTGCACTTGTATGACTTCTCAGTTTCCTTTCTAAAATATTTAGTGAACTCCATCTCCAACAAGCTTACAATGTCCAATATTTGAAATTTACCGGTCGTGGTTGTATTAGGAAGAAATTCATTCTGGGTGGATTTGCTTGGGCATGCCTCAGACTCGTGGTGTGAGCAGTATCAGAGCGAAATTGGAGCGGAACAGAGCGGCCGCTCCGGCCTCTAAATAAAAAACCGCTCCACGCTCCAAAATTCCATCCACTCCGATCCTCGCTCGCGCTCGGCTCACTAGCTCTGACACACACACACACACACACACACACACACACACACACACACACACACACACACACACACACACACACACACACACACACACACACACACACACACACACACACACACACACACACACACACACACAGTAGGGGGGGGAAAGAGCGAGCAGAATTCAATGCTTTAAAATAACTGCCAAGTTATCTGGGATGGGCTTGCAGGGAAGAGTTGGTAGCGGGAAAGAGGGGGTAGGGGGAGGGGGAGGACTTGGCACAGCTCGGGGGGGAGGAAGTTAGGATCCGTGCCGATGATCTATTTTATGATTCCGATGAATTGGAGGAAATACCTGAAAAGCTGAAAGGCATGCTCTCTCTGACACACAAGTGTTTGTGTTTACAGCAAGACAAAAACAGCCCTTCCATAACAGGGGGCCCTTTAACTACAGAAGAAGAAGTTACATAACATGGCATTGTTCTCTTACCTGGTATTTTAGAGCAGGTCTAGAGCTGGACTTATATTCCAAATTGTTCCAAAGTCCTTTCCCAAAGGCTCCCCGATAGAATCTGTTCAGACCTGGAGAGAGAACAGAGACCAGATTAAAGAAACCCCAAGGTATTTCTCCAAGTCTTTCCTCTGTGACGCACAATAACTCCAACTGTTTTTTACGCAAGCATCACTCCAAAGAGCCCAGTTATGAGGATGTTAGTGGGAGCCGTTGCTGGAACATTCCTCCGGCCCGGGCCTAGCTCGGCGGCGGCAGCGCCTGCCAGATCCCTTTAGCTCCCGCTAGCAGGTGAGGCAGCGCTACAAGGCTGCTATTGTCAGGGCCCTGCTGCTGAACACGTTACCTTTTCAACAGGCAGACAAAGCAGCCCAGGCTGCCAAGAGGAGACGGCGTGAATGCACTACAACCATACAGTCAACACAGCTGTCAGGGTTTAAATGCAAAATGTATTGTAAAAAAAGGTTTGTCTGATTCTGTGGAAAAGTGTCTTGTGCTGACCTCATACACCGTAATGTCATTTCTCAAATGTTAACACTTCCTCTTTTTTAACACAGGTGCTTTGGACTGCTAAAGATTTTTTTCAGTTCCATTTTCTCCTGCTACAATGACGTTAGTCATTGTCTAGGAATGCGGAAGGAATTAACTCAGCCCATGGCCTATTGGTCAAAACTGGAGCTTCTCCCACTTTCCCTCTAGGTTGTTAAAGTCCACCGGAGAGGACTGGATGTCCTGCCCCAGGCAGGGCTTGTCCACACATCTGCCGTTGCATTTTTCTCCCCGCCATGGAGATGTCTTTCTGGAGGTGCAGGGGGGACGGGGGGGAGACAGTCATATAACCTTGCACACTGTAGACAGTAATGCTTTCTGAAGGTTACAACACACAAGGGAATAAGGATTCCTGGGTTTCGCTAAAACTCATCAATATTAATGCACAGGTTACAAAGGGATTGTTCGACCATCACATTTAGGGCTGCATGCAAGAAAGATTTACAAGAACGAAAGAATGCTCTGATTATTCACAACACCCAGTTACCAAATCAGATGAAAAGATCCCATGGCGTTTGGATCTGTTGTGTCTTGCTGCAAAATACTATAATATCAAAGGATAGATAGATAGGTTCAGTATTGTAGGGTAAAATAACTCAACAAAAATATAAAAACACTGAGGTTGAATCATAAAGTCTGAACCCAATCCATCCAGCCCAATGTCAAAGTGGGCATGCAGCACGGGCCAGACCACTTTGCATAGAGTACTAGAGAACTGTAAGGATTACTGTTCTTATCTTCCTACACAAGGAGTGGTGCTTACACACTGGTTTAGACAGCTAGACCACATGTCTAGCAGTATATTGAACCCACGTAATTAACAAACAACCGCCAAACTCACAGTGAGTGTATTCACATGCACAGTTATGCACAGTTAGGCTGAGTAACAAGGTGATAGTCATTACTACGGTGAGGACACAACACCGCATGTAATACTGCATGTAAATCCAATGAGATCAATAGGCAATGGATCAAGAGTTGTTGCCGCCCCCGAGTTGTTGCCGTTGACATTTGGTGTCTTAAGGCCAAAGTATACTTCTCCGACTCCGTAATCCGACTCTGTGAATACGGAAACCCCACGAGCATTCGCAGTTCTCCGTCAGTATGTCGAATACGCAGTGAAATTCGCCGCCCGATTGATTAATATGTTGACTACTAACCATGTAAATAGTGTTGTTAATAAACTTCCAAAGCTTTTCAACTCTTATTTGGTGTTTTATTGGTCCTTAATGTGCAAAGTAAACAATGTACAAAGTAAATAAGGTGCAAAGTCAAACTAGGAAAAAGTGATTCCGGAAATTATTTTGTTAGGAGGACCGATCACTAGGGGTGTAACGATACACAAAAGTCACGATTCGGTACGTACCTCGGTTTTTAAGTCACGGTTTGGTATGTTTTTCGGTACAGCAGTTTTTATTATTTTATTTTTTATTAAACAATTGGATTTTGATTTGATTTATTAAATTGTATCAAACAAATGCCTTACACAAAAGACATCAAATACAATTGAGGATAAAAACACAATAAAGTCCAGGACTTATTTCCATTGTGGTCCTCAACACAAAACATCAGGACAAGACAAGGCACTCACAGAGTGTGTGATAATCAATAAAAACTTTATAAAAAAATAAAAAAAAGTTTTGTTTTTTTTCTCTCGGTACGCACCGAAATGAAACGTGCATCAAACCGTTAGACCCGTACCGAAAATTTTTGATACAAATTAGTGTATCGTTACACCCCTACCGATCACAGCCCTTGCCGTCTCCGTCCGTCTCCATTGTGTCGACGGATAGTTAAAAAATATTGAATGCGCACGTAGAGCTATGGAGAGGGTCTCCAACGACGGCTCTCCATGTCTACGTACAGCACTTTACAGAGGAGTATAAACCAGCCTTTGAGGTCTCCGTCTACGGCGTCTAAGGTCGGCACACCTTTCTGCCTCCAACCGCTCCCAGTTCCGCTTACATTTCTCCTCCAACTATTTGTGATCGCACAAACATGTTGCTCGCACGAATACGCCACTGTAACGCTACACATCACCATGTTGTATTTGTTGCAGTGGTATGAATGTGCATGAATGAGCTAGCAAAAGCACCTCACCCCTCAGTTCCGCGCCATTATTGTCTAGAAGGCAATGTGGCTGCGGCAGCTCTGCATGCACGTTGAACGTCGCACAAGAAAGCTGACGCTGTCCTGTTACAAGTCACGCCTCTGATTCCCGAACGTCGACACAGTATGAAAAAAGCGGCATTGTTTGGTTCTGTGTTAAAATAAAGCCAGTATAATGAAGGATCTTCTTTACGGCAATATTGTGGGATCTCTGTAAAAGGGGCTATTGTTACGGACATTACGTACGTAAACAATACGTACATACCAAACAAGGCAGTGAACATGCTCACACAGCTCATTCTGAGACAGCGAGGAAAGCGGGTAACAATTGTGTTCCTAGTGTGCGTGTAAACACTGTGTGGCTCTGTTAACTTAAGCCAATGGATGTCACAGAAAAATAATCCTATAGCTTGAGACAGCTGTAAACCAAAACACACATTTTATACAACGTTAATAGTAGGCATATGCATTCAAGTTTAGACCCAAGTGATCCCGTTGTAGCTATAAAATAGACAAATTTTGTTTGTGAATTTGTTTCACATTGACATGTTCATGTACATAATACTCCTCTATCCCCTTACAAAACATGGGGCCTAGTGAACATAGTTCCCAACTACAATAAAAAAACTGGAACGGAGCAAGTAAAATCAAACGTCATCCAAACCAGAGGTTCGGCCCCCTCTTAAATTGTTAATCTGTTGGTCTGAGAGTCACCACTGATTGTGTCTCAAAGCCTGCAGTTTCTCTATAATTACAACCTAAAAAAGGCCACTCTATAAGTAGCCTTAAATATAACTCCAGATTGCCCTGTATTCTCTGACCACAGTGTATGGAAGTGATGCTGTGACCAACGGTTAGCTGCTCCCCAAATCCTCATAGGCACAGAATGCCCAAGAGCGGCAATGAGAAACCATGTAGGCTCGATACTGTATCTTCCTTGAAATGCTTCAGTTGAACTCTAGGAAGTATCCCCTATATCATTGTATGACCAAAGTTATGACAAAGCATTAGAAATATGCCATGAGCCTGATAGAAAGAAGTATAAGAAAAGAGTATCTTGTGTGCAAGGTGAAATGCTTGTCATTTGTACCGCAGAAGAAGAACTAAGTACAGATATCTTTATGTCTATAAAATGTTATTAAATGCATTAATGAAAAAAAGTATTGCTTAATTAATGTGTTTATTTGTTAAAAATAAACATCTTTGAATATGGCGCGAGGTAACATCATCATATAAACACTTGTATGCCTTTTAGTGTGCATGACTGCACATGCAAATACACAAGCGCACAAAGATGCACACAAATTCAGTGGTCATGCTCTGTTTTAGGAAATACTGGGATTATACACACACAATAAATGTTAATTGCCTTGGCGTATTTGGCACAAGGCCATGATAGGGGTATGAGAACCCCCAAAAACAAGGCCATGGTTTAGCCAGGGGCAAGGTTTTTCCCCACAGTTTTTGTAATCAGCAAGGTCTGACTTCGGTCTGCCTAATTAGTACTTTCATTACCAATGTTTTGTTTCGCTCAGAGCAAGTGTCCTACTGTCTCTCACCCTCTCTTGCTACTCACCCACACCCATGATGAGTGAATTTCAAATCATTCAATTGACATTCACAAGAATACAATAATCACACATTTCACAAGTATGCTCAGACCCTCCAGCAATGCAGTAATAGAAAATACAGGCTATATTAAGTAGGAGATCGAAAGGCAAACAAAAACGTTTACAGCACATTTTATCTTTTTGTGCATCTTTGAGCGTCAAATATCTGAATTTTTAAAATAAAATAGAGGATGCTAAAATACAGGCTCATGAGAGCCAACATTAGAGATGCAAGGGCTGTTAGGGTGGTTTCCTGTTAGCATGGGGCCCTGTTAGGAAGGTGTCCAGTAAGCGTGGTGTCCAGGGCTGTTTGGGTGGTGTCCAGGGCCATGTACACCATCCGAGATCTAAAACACATGACTGCAGCGGGACTACCAGTGCGTCCATGCTACACACAAAAGCTGGTCACCAGAACACCACCGCACCACGCCTATTTCCATCCATGGTGCGCTTGGTATCATTTATTTTATTTGATTTTCAAGCAGCAAGCTGAAATATTTCTTAGATCTCTGGCTCATGTTTTCTTTTTAAGCTATTTATCTACGGCTAACATTGTTAGGTAGGATAATAATAGTAATGCCAACGATGTCCATTCTCATTAAATTATTATATGAAAGAAAGAATATCAACAAATCAAGCAGTTGAGAACAGAGGACACTCCAATCTGGCGATGTGTGCCACATATGACACACATGAGGCAGAGGCAGGGTTTCGGTCTCACCATAACACAAGGTTGTGGCCCACGCCTTTGTGGACCACGCCCTCTTGGGCTTTTCATCTTGCGCCTTTTTTATCTCTTGCGGATAGACAACAAATTTGTAATTCTTGTGTTCGATTTTTTTTCCAGGTATAACTGATTAAATATAGCCAAATTGTCTTACAGTTATTAACAGTGTGGTTACCGTAACAAACTAAAGGAGCAGCAAATCACAGAGGAAATAATCAGACAGAGAGGATCATTTTTGTGACCTTCCGTCGCAATCTCCTGTGCCCACCAAATAAGATCACCCCACAAATGATGTACTTAATGAGCAACCTAGCTACTTCAAGCATGACGTTTGAATGAAGACGGCATATTATAGTCTGACCTTGTGCAAGGACAGGCTTCCTCAAGATAAACTAATGGTTCTTGAGATAATGAAGACGACCTTGTACATTCCCATGATCTTAAGATGCTGAATCACACACGTCTCAGTCCCAGCAGAGTAAAACATGTCTTCAGTACTTTAGTCTACTACAGGGAGAACAGAAGGGTCCAGACATGGACCCCAACCACTGGTACTGGTCCAATTCCAGGATTTTTGGAAAGGGAATAAAATACAATGAAATTGTATTGGAAATGTTCTGCCTCATGTTCTGCCTATTAGTCAGTCACACACATTTTAGAAGATTATAAAGTACAGCTCACATGTCCATCCTCATGTTCAATGAGTCAAAACCAAGTGAAACAACCCTTTTAGAACGAACATGGATTTGGCCGTGAGAAGTCCTTTATACAATAAAAGTCAATACTACAATGCATACTATTTCCAAACAGGCCAGTGTGTGGGCTTTACATTATGCAGGCCTTGGGTCATGGTGGGGCTTCATGGTAATCAATTTGTGGCATGTGATCGATTGGCAGGAGATTAACCATCTGCAGTGGACATGCTGCTGGGGGAAGGGTGCCATCACAGGCTTGGGATGTTATCACTAAGGGCCACAGAAATCCACCACACCATCTACACCAGTAGGTTAAAGCTAATCCTGTACGGGTGTGATTGCTTTCTATTATATGGTCTGAATCCATATCTGACATAACTAATAATTATATTTTGCTAGGATGTGACCTTTAAGGTCAGCCACCCAAAATACAAAACATTCAAAACATACATTTCTGTATATATTTCTGTATCCATTCCCTCACTGAGGAATCTAGTAGAAACACACAATTTTGGCTCCTACAAACAGTGATAAGATTACATTTTATCATCCAAAGCTTGATTAAGAAATTTTCTGAACTAGAGCCATGCAACCATCTAACTTTGGAAAGAAGAAAAAACATTTCACGTGCACCCTGGGTCTCAAAGAGTCATATCTATAACCATGCAAAGAATATTAAGGTCAATTTATGGTCATTTTGTGTGCAGTGACCATTCAAACAAGTAACACTAAGCAGACACACATCCAATCGTGATGAAAAAAGGTTGTTGCTATCTAGCTGCAATTGGACTTGCCATACAAATCATGCCCTGAATTTTACCAAACCTTTGTCCCATTGGATTCTGTTTAGTCATTGTGATCATGGGGTTTGTTAACCTCATAATTCACTTGATTTCTGTGGTGAATGAACCGCACTACACATTTGGAAACTGGTAATGCCAGGTTCACCTGGACGGTAGCCAGGTCCCTTTCTCTTTTAGTTATGAGCTACATGGACCACGTTGTGTGCCTGACATTGTTATGTCAGCTACCAGCTTTACCCCGGTTCCAGCTGGATCTCATTAAGACTGAACCCACCCACTACAAGAGAACACAATGCATTACACATGTGTCTAAGTAATTGTTTAAAGACCATCCAAGATCAAATTGAGCAATTAGGCCTAGTGAAATGCACTTCAAATCTGTAAATATTGTGAATACAGTAAACAGCTTGTGAGACACCAGGTTTCATTAGGAGAGCAGAAAGCCTGGCATAATCTTTTTCGTAATGTTTTCAGGGAGCAAAGCACAAGGCACCAATGTCTACAACTAAAACCATTGTTTCATGTCCCACATGGACACGAGCTTTGGGCTTTAGGCCCAAATTGTGGCTCACCCAAACCACAATTGGGAGAAGGTGTAGTGTTCGGTTCAATTAGGTGAGGTATGACGTCAGCATGATTGCGAGCTGGCTGTGTATCATTCATAGCTAAATGTGTGGCTAGCACATTGGAAAACAGAGGGAGCTATTAATAGTGAGCTTTAGTAAGCCGTACCATTTGATACTGGAAAAATGAATGTAGGCTGACGCCACATTTTGATAATCATTGCGATATTGTGCAGTATAAGTCAATATTAAAGTTAAATACTTGCACTGCATTCCTTCAGGATAGTGGCTCCTTTTTCATCACAAAGCCTTGTTTGTAACTTTGTCTTGTATGCAACCTCAGTGGTGGGCTCAGTGGGTTACAATGCTAGAGATAAAGTGAGAAAATAGAATTGCTCTTTCCACTGTTCTTTCAGTCTCCCATCAGCGAGGGCCTCCTGTCCACAACAGGGCTTTGGTCTTCAAGCAAAGCCCAACCAGCAGTTGGATTACAAGACTACATTTTACAATCCTACAAACAACCGGCGATGGGCAGGTTAAACGCGTTCCATTGTCACATTAGCTGATACGCTGAGAGAGAATAAGAAAGTGTGGTGTGTCCTGTTAACATGCTTAGAAACAGCTGAACCCCTTCACCCACATAAAGCCTAATTAAGACCGAGAATAGTGAACAACTGCATATGATTACAACACAACCTTTGGAGTTCCGTGACTTGGTGGAGGGAAGTGAATGGGCATGCGGTGGCGGTGGGGGGCATACATAACACCCCTCCTCCTCCCTCCTTCAGAAACCCCCATCCATTCCCTGAAAACAGAGGCCTCGTTCATCGCTGCCCAGATTAGGGCTACCGAGGTGGAGCGGCTGGAAAAGCTTATTCTTGGGAAGCAAAGAGAACCTTAAGGCTTTCCATTAATGAAATGATGAGAGCGAGAGGGAATAAGACAGCAAAAGGACGACAGCGTGTCATTTAGCCTGCCTTCGGGCCGTTTGGAATACACAGACAGATCTAGCGGGCTGTAAAGGATGGTCAAAGGGTGCAGTAGTGTGTAGAATTTAGAGGCCCCTAGCGGAACGGACTTGGCAGAATGGAACATAATAAATGCGTGTATAATCCCATGAAAATAAGAATTGTGAGTTCATTAGTTTAGAATGAGCTTGTTATATCTCCAGTGGATCCTCTTCAAATTTAAAGTTGATATCCAACTTGTAAGCTATGACCTATACTTCTACTGACTAAATAAGCAAATACAATTCACAAATCCATCAAGGAACCTCCTCACCTAGACCCTTGGCTACTCTACGCTGCCGTAGAGAATGACACATTTTTGAAGTACCTCATGGCATCTTACAGACAACGTCATTGGAAAGGGAGGGTTGAGTGGAGTATTCAGTTGTTGCAATCCGCAACCTCACCGCTACATGCCACTAAATCCTACACACGACACCTTTACAATCCTTCATTAGGGCCATTTTAGATTATCTTTTGACCAAACACTTTCCATATGCAGGTTGATTTATGCCTTGCAATACATGCATTGTGGACAAGCTTACTGTAAAAATGAATACTTCACTCAAAAGCGAAAACCGTCCGCATCAGAGATCCTACTTTCAACAGTGGGAATGCAATGCAACAAATGACGAATAAGACCAAAAGCTTTCAGATCCAAGCAGGAAACCTCTGTAATCCATGCGTAGGATTAGAGCAGCGTGCACAGAATAAGCGGGACACCTCTCGGGTTACCATCAACTGGCCAGTTTCCTAACTGTTGCTAGGAAACAGTTGGGGTAGTACGAGGGCTAGCCTTTCCCGTACACAATAATGGACCGACGCCTACATGTAGGCCATCATGAACACACACACACACACACACACACACACACACACACACACACACACACACACACACACACACACACACACACACACACACACACACACACACACACACACACACACACACACACACACACCTAAAGGCTAGGAGGGAGACATGCATCAACACAACAGTGGGTCTATAAAGAATCATATCAGGTTACTCTTTGAATCCAGCATGTGCCATCAATATGACAGCCCAACTGGTGTCAAGTGCATGTGACAGAACACCATCTTCGGAGGTGAGTGGAATTGAAAGCAATGAATGAACCGGCTGTCTGTGGGTTGAAATGTAAGGAGAGCCTGGGTGTGTGTTGATTTGTTCTTCATCTAAATCTTCATAAACTGTTTTCCAACATTTTTTTAAGTTGTCAATCCCAAAACAACATGGAGCGCATGACCTAACTTGGTAAAATGTTCTACAAAGGAGGGCTTTTATTTATTTTAAAGAGCTCACCCAGACACCAAGCCAACCTGGAAACTTTAACATTCATTCTTGGCAACACTCGGCCCTGTTCTACCCTAGCAACACTCAGCCCGGTTCACCCTAGCAACACTCAGCCCGGTTCACCCTAGCAACCGTCCTTTTCCCAGGGCTTGAAGGCCACCCCCCCCCCGCTCCCCCTAGGCTGTTCCAAGGGAGTTTAAGGAGGGGTGGAGTTGGGGACAAAAAGGGTGTTTTGGGGGAAACTGCACACACACCTCCCCCCTACCCCAAGTACCTCTACAGTTGCCACGGCCGGGTGTTGGCATTTCAAAATGCTGCTTTTCATGCCTGGGGGGCGGGCCTATCCAAGCCCACACCCAGAGCCAGCGAGTGGCAACCAGAGCAGACGCTTCCCACACTGTTGCCTCTGGAGTCAAAAGCCGGTAGGCCTGACGTCATTGGCATGGCATTTGATATTTTGGAGTGCCTGAAAGACCGCTGGCTTTCAAACCCTAAGCTGTGGTTGAATTGCCACCTGTCTGAAATGCTGAGCACTCACGAGGAAAAGCAGCCTTTTCAACTGGCGCTGAATAGAAGACGTTTCAAACCCAAACATTTCGGGGTTCTGCAATCTACACAACAATATTCTTAGAAGACTTGAGCAGCGGCTTTTCCACGTGGAGCCCTTCAGAAGTTCAATGGTTGGGTTTTGGAGGAGAACTTTGGGGCCAGCCGGGCTCACAGATGTTGGTCACAGCCCAGTAGTGAGCCCCCTTGGCCCCACCCTTCCTCACCAGCCCTGCTGCCGCTTTCTACTGTGAAGATGGAGGAAGAAATTTCTGCTGCCATCCACGGCAGCTGTTTTACACCAACTGGCAGTTACAAGAAGACACACACAATCTAAGGTCCAACACACAATATTACAGCATTGATATACCTTGGCCGAATTGGAATAGGCTGTTAAACTGCTGCTGAAAGCATCAGGTTTTATGGGATGTTTGTTTAATATCACGGGTCACAGTGAGAGGAAACTCAGCCTAGCGTACAACAGAAATGATATGCTGTTGTTGAACAGGGAAAAGATTGACTAATTCGGCTGAGCACCCTGTGTCGATCGAAGACCGGTGTGGTGCTTAAATTTGGTCACAAACCTGGCATTTTGTCTGTGCGAACATAGCAATTCGGATGTTAAACATGTAAGCCTTCCTGTCGCCCCATCTCGCTCTAACACTGCCTCTCTCTCACGATTTACAACTTCTGTACCTCTCAACCATCACCCTCCCCATCTCCTTTTCAGCCTTTTGTCAAACAAAGGAAACAAAAGGAGCCTATAGCACCATCTCTCTTCTCTCCTTTCCCCCTTCTACACAGAGAGAGGGAAAGAGAGAAAGACATAAACAAAGAGAGCGAGAGAGTCAGCAAGATAGTGAGAGGGAGTCAGAAGCAGCAAGATAGGTATAGAGAGATTGAGTCTGAGACAGAGCATAACCACACTGATTACATTCACTTCCCTACCCTTTCGGAAGCTGCGAAGAATAGACATTATAAAACATTGGATTATCTACAAAGCTTACTGAATTCTAGCACACTGGCTAGTCTCTCGATGGACTATGTAGACAGAATGATGCAGGTGCACACACATTACTTGATAAACGTATAATCTGTGGGGCTTAAGTCTTTCCTTGTATGCCTATCATAGATACTGTATGTACTATAGATAGATATATAGCACATATGTGGATAATATATTTTCCTGAGAATATATACAAAGCCAATGTCTGATAACACTAGAACAACACAAGTTTAGCTATGTTACAAATGTCTAATATTGAAGAATGTCATTCAGCTCCATTTAGGGCTGGGCAATTAATCAAATTTTCATCGCGACTTCGATTTCAGAGTGAAACGATCACCAAACTAATATAATCGAGTTGAAACGATTTAAAAAAAGGTGCTTTTTTTAATAGAAATTGCAGAACAGCTGGATTCATATCTGGACTTTATTTTCTATTTGACCATTTTGTGTATATTTTTAAGGGGAAATTTCAAAGTTCTCAAATTATTAGAAATTAGAAATTATGAATAAATGCATCATGTTTTCAAACTCAGCCCTAGCTCCATTCATGCCTCCGTAGAGAATACTAAAGTATAAGTGCAATCTGTGTCCAAGTCCTCTGAACACCATCCACCCAACACCCCTCCACGGGCAGCGGCCTCACCTTCAAACCAAAGGTTCTCCAACAAAAACTGAGCGGTGTCTTCCTACCTCAGCCTCCTTTAGCCAACGGCTGATTCCACTATCAGGAGGGGGAATGATACTTTACAGCCCTGTGTGCCATTCTGTCAAGGACCCCCGCCTACCCCACTCCACTTGAGCTTACTTCCTGCTAGATAAGACAGCTGAGATACATTTATGGATGAGATAGTTATACAAAAAGAGTACCAATACAATGCCAGTATAAAAGCAATACTTCACATTTAATCAAATCATTAATTAACTAATTGCTCTACATTCAGTAGGTCTTTTTTGTCCAGTGTGTGAGTGTGGAGTTGTGGAATCTCGAATGAAACTAGAAGGTCAGAAACACAATGTGGGGCTTATGCTAATGAAAGTCGCCCTTCCCCCAACTTTCACTGCAACACCACCAGCAAACTCACTGAATGTTTCACCTTATAAAGTGGACCAAACTCCCAGCAGCTATCACGCGTGCCAGTAATAAGATTACTAAATAACAGCCGTTTACTTGTGCACAGCAAGTCCAGCTCAGCACTAGACAAAATAACAGACACACTTGCAGACTCTCGGGTCAAACACACCTTTTCAAACCAACGTTGAGCGAGTGCACGCACACACAGACGGCAGACAAACGGGAAGTGTGCTGCATACGCTGCCCCAACTGCTCTAGGGGCCACAGATGAGTTAATAATTCACACACTTCCACGGCACTTCAAAAGGGAACTCCCTCACCAAGTCCAGAATCTGTTTTGCATTCCAAAGCTTCATGTATCTGGGTGCCTATTAGCATAGCTGAATAATAAGTAATTAAATCTGAAGAGAATGTACTGTAACATGAGGGAGGGAAGGAAGGGCGAAGGACATGCCAAGAGGAAAGGCAGAAGAAGATACTGAATGCTCAGCAAGGCTTTCATCAGCTCTTGTTAACCTGGAAATTCAAGTATGACTACGTCAAGTAAGTATAAGTAGAAACAAAGTGTTAGGAATGAGCCTCTTCAATTAATTGAAGGGTTTTCAACCCTGGTTGACATTTGACAAGATAAATACAATGATTATATATGATTTATTTTCAGTTGAAGTATGTTTATGTATTCTTCCGATAAACTTAAACGTAAAAGCATTGTGTAGGTGGGCGGTTCCTAGGGCATCAGAGTGGGTCCAGCCTTGATCCCACTGATAGATAGATTGGTTGGGGGTTGGAGGTCGATCTTACCCACATATTGACACTAATCTTTCTGCCTCTGCTGGATTGCAAAGCCACATTAAACAGCCAGGGTGCTCTGATAAGGTTAGGGACTTAATGCCTGACGACGTAATTAAATTGAGTATTAAATGGGAGCAAGGGAGCGGAGGGCCTTGTTGGCTGTTGCAAAGGCTTGCCGACTGTTCATCGTCCTTCCTACTCTGATCACACTAAGGATCGCTGACTGTTCCTGGGTCCTTGTCCTTCCTACCCTGATCACACCGAGGCTTGCAGACTGTTCCAATGCCAGGGCCTAGTCCTTCCAATCCAACCTACTCTGATCACACTAAGGCGATTCACATCAAAAACCACAACAGAACAGCTTTCCTCCTCCCCGAATAGATTTGAGTCCCTAATCACGTCCAATGGTTTACTGTGGACCAGCAGTGGTTATGGGAGAGTTTAAGACATGCCCACCAACATAAGCCTTCCTAAGAGATGCACACTTTAAATTTCTTCTTTGGCCAACTAAATGTTAGCAGACAACACTGGTTATATCTGCTTATATCAATTTGACATTTTACAACACAATCTTGTGTCCCCACTCCGATGTTTGGAGTGTCTGGGCCATGGCCATGTCTTCCTGCCATCACCCACTCTCACATGTCTTCTGTTTATTACCAAACTAGCTGAATGTCCCAGGATTCCATAAATCCTGACACGATGATGGGTTTAGCTGAAGGAAAACAATATGGAAACTACAAACAGGAAATCCCCTCTCCACCTTTTGACCTTTTGCAGCATCAACTTTGGCAGAAAAGTAGTGTTTATTGACACTGGGCCAGTTCAATACACAGTAGGTTCAACATGGCTGTAGAATTATATCAGTCCTCGTTTTCAACCTCACAGATTTAAAGTTTACTAGTTCCATATTTTTTATGAGATGCTCATCAAAACGGTTAGTTTATACCATATGCCTACATTTATTATAAGGGGTTGCTACCTCTTGCACCAAGCTCTATAAAGCAGAGGGGAGAGACTTATCTCCCCCAAAATGTAGGTCATTACAGGTCAAACCACGCAGCACACCATAATGACATCATTCAGGATGTCAAAGGGCATTTTTAGTGGACTACTCTGCTCGTGGCTTTCTGACTTTGCCAGGTACTTGCGGGCAAAATAATAAAATGTGCTATATTTGTTCAACAATACATACATTTGCTACAAAACCATGTAGCTTACTGCTTTATTCAAATTAATCAAATTATCAGGCATTACACATTTTCAGTACCTATTCTGGAGACAAAGCTTATTGTACAATGACAGATGGATAATGCAATTTGGAACATTTCCATTGTTGCTTCCATATTGTCTTCCTACCATAGTAATGAATTCGGTTATCCTGTGTTTTTCAGACTCAGGTGGAGTAAGGAGAGCCAATGGTTTTGGTAAAGTGCGAATAATAGACCCTGTGTGACCCCATGGGACAAAAAATACATGGGTCACAAACCCTCACTGATAAGTAATCCTGGCCGGACTGAGAATACACATACATTAGAACTTTACCAAATATAACCCATCTGCCACTGGGTACAGCTCATTCAGTCGACACATTACGTTCACTACTTAATTCCCCCTATCATTTTGACAATGTCTGCATAATACTAGTTTGATGCCATCTTTAAACAGGCAAATTTTAACGTGTCAAGACGATAGGTAAAAGAGGAATCAAAGTGGCATGAGGAACATTTTTACCTGACTGAGCCAGGGGCCCACAGTAGAGGCAGGGGCCCACGGTGGCCCCGGCCGGTCCATTGAGCTCACAGCTTAAGGTGAAGAACTTGGTTAAATCCCATGTCCCTGATTGGGGTTAGGGTCAGACACGGTGCTGTACGCATTGAGAGTCAGTTCCACAAACTATCATAAAAAAAAACAACGAGGTTCAAATGGAGAAGTCCCATTTGAATAGAAGACAGAAGTCAGGATTAGTTTGAACCTACCACCTCACCTTGTTCTCCAAACCAACGCGCCGAGGAGACGCGTTTTACTCCATGTGGAGGAAGAGAGAAACCAAAAGATTATAGAAAGTTTTCCGCGATTCTGCCGAAGTCATCCAAGTCGTCCACAGCAGGTTTCTTTATATCCAAGTAAAGTACCTTTCCACGAGAACACGTATTCCCTCCACGTTCAAGCCTTGACTCTTTGATTGAAGACTTAAGAAAGCTTTCTGGCACCTCGCGTCTTTAGAAAATGGTTTGCGCTTATTCCATTCGGTCAGAAGTAGCAGTCCGACTAGTTTGTTCCTGTTTCAGTTACCTTGATCTAGCAGCATATGCAACTGCTGGTACTGCTTCCACATGGAGCTGGCGAGCTGTGCCAATGAATGATTTGATCAATCGGGCGACTAGCTGCACCCAGCCCACATAAACGTGAAGTGGGCTTGGCATAGAAGAGTCCCTCACGCGCTCCTGTTGGATACCAAGCGAAGGGCGGCCCCTACTGGCCAGACGGGTCTGATGCAGCTGAGCTCATTTATTTACTCGTTTTGTTAAGAAAATCGCTGATGGTTATCGTAAAAGAAACTGGTCCGTTTAACTACAACGAGGATGATATCTCCGCTGATCCCCCTCTATAGCAATGACTCTCATTGTTCCATAACGTTTGTTTCACATATAAATAGTGCTTTTTTTGGCCAGTTTCAGATTGAGAGAGATGCTACTTTAGGGGACCTTGGATGCATACAAATTAAGACCACACAAGGCTTTCAAAACAAACACCCTATCTACCCTACCCCCCCCCCCACACACACACACACACATCTCCCTCTTCCACCTCTCCCTCCCTCCTCTCTCTTATAGGAGAGAGAGAGAGAGAGAGAGAGAGAGAGAGAGAGAGAGAGAGAGAGAGAGAGGGTGGTGGTGGGGGGGGGGGGCACAGGCCAGTATTGAAGGGACAGGGATGTGTGGTGGGAGAGAGTAGGGGATGTCCAGGGGGTGTGAATGGACATGCCTGTCTGTCAGGAGGGGCGTCTCACTGAGGAGCCCACAGCCCCTCCCCCACACCCCAATCCTGATTCCCCCACAACACACAACACACTGCACCATTCATCCCCTTCCACAGCCCTCTGCTCTGCAGACCTCTCCTCTGAGCACAGACCCGGCCTTTCAGAGAGAGACAGGGAGGGAGGGGGCTCTAGCCTGGGAGCCTGGGTGAGAGAAGGGAGGATGTGGTGGTCAGGGAGGGGAGGGCGGGGGAGGGGTGTTGGACAGGGAAGAGTGTGTGAGGCTGGAGTGGAACTCCCCATCGGTGATTCTCACACTGTCAACTTTGTCATACACACACACACACACACACACACAAAAACACACACACACACACACGCACAAACACGCACACACAAACATGCACAAACACGCACACACACACACACACACACACACACACACACGCACACACGCACACACACACACACACACACACACACACACACACACACACACACACACTCACATACACGACACACACACAAACGCACTTGGCTATTGACACATAGACACACAGACACACACACAAAGTTGTGAACTCTGGAAGTGTTTGGTTCTTCACACTTGTAACCCATGGGAATAATTACTCATGAGTGGCTGTGATGTTACTATCAAACACTCATTAACATCTTTAAGTCTTCGTTTGCTGAGTAGTGTATATTACAGTTTTTCTACATTTCTCAAAACTTTAAACACAAAATTGAAAAGAGTTAACCATTTTGTCAAAACTCCACAACCCTAACCCTAACACTCAAAATCATGTTCTCTTCTCAAAACTTTTTTCTCCACTAAAACGATAAACACTGCTATCTTATGAATATCTCTTAGAGAGCATCAATTAAACACTGGTGTGATACATTCAAAACACTTCCATCAAGATGCTGTTTACATATGTTTTGGCTTCATGAGGACCTCACCCTCCTCCTCCCCATGGTGAGGTAAGGACCTCCCCCTCCTCCCCATGGTGAGGTAAGGACCTCCCCCTCCTCCCCATGGTGGGGTAAGGGTGTGGTCCCCTGGTCTCTCCTTGAAGAGACTGGGAGGTAGGAGGCAGGGAGTGGAGTCTGGTTGGCTATGAGGTTTATTCAAGCCCTATAAACTGAATAAATCAACGTTAGAGTTGTATTTCTTGTCATCTTTGATGTTGTCAATATAATACAGAGAACGTAATATGTATTGGAGAACGTGTATAATAACTGACTGGTCCTCTGATGTGTCCAAATTCATTCATGATTGGATTCCCGCTAATCCTGCTTGGTTTCAAATCTCTCTGGCATGCCTGCTTGAATTCCAGGAGTGTATTGAACCCATTAGTTTAGGGTTTAGTTGAGCGGTTTAATTTGGAATGAAATCTGAAGTCCCTGGATACATTTGTAAAATATAATCCGGCTACAATAGGTCACCGAAAACAAAAAATGAATCATAGAAGTTTGGGCTACATCATTATTGAGCACAGTGTAACCTACATTAATGGGAATCTTTTCATTACTGTACATAAAGTAAAGAAATAGATTATGAGTTTATATTTTTAGAAATGCCATTTAACAAATTCTCACTCTGAATATTATATTCAGAGGGGGTATTCCATATAACATGATTCCATATCGCAGTACACATATTTTCAACAATTACTATATTAATAAATTAATTGATGAAGCCCAATTCTTTATGATTGGTACATACACAAAACCGGCTGTTGGGGTAGAAAATTGACTTTATTCTTTACAGCTTCCTTTCTACATTTTCTACACACTATTCAATGTAAAATACAGGCATGCAAACTGGTTTGGGGTGAAAAAAATGAGAATGATGCGTGAGCCGAGGAAAACACAGACCCATTAGGGGGTTTAAGAGTTATACTCTGGGGAGTTAAAAAAATAATAATAAAAAAAAAAAGATTAAAAAAATATATATATATAAAAAAATAAAATATAAATAAATAAAATTTGACCTGCGTTTTTTTTTGACCTGCACAAGGTTTTTTTTTACCTGCGCGAGCATGTTTTTTTTAATATATATAATATTTTTTATATTATTTTTTTTGAATAATTTTATATATATATATTATTTTTTTTGCATTATTTTTTTTCTTCTAAAATTAAGTTTTTTTTTTTTTTTTTTTTTTAACATTTTCTAAAAATAAAATAAAAATCAGTGTAGGCTATGCTATCGCCCATGGTTAAATAAATGTTTAGGCCTACTAAAATAAAAAACACGTTTGTATTTCAACCCCACTACTACGCATATGTGTGAAAGTGGTGTAACAGTGCCCTGCCCATTTTGCAGTTGTAAACACATATGTGTTTGGATGAAGATTTGAGTTAATCGGTCAGCAGTCATTATGTTTAGTCAAACTCCTTAGCTGCCTCATTACACTACACCAAAACCCAAGTCAAACCACTGAGCTACCTCATTACACCACACCAAAACCCAAGTCAAACCCCTTAGCTACCTCATTACACTTAACCCAAGTCAAAACCCTGAGCTACCTCATTACACTTAACCCAAGTCAAACCCCTGAGCTACCTCATTACACTTAACCCAAGTCAAACCCCTGAGCTACCTTATTACACTTAACCCAAGTCAAACCCCTGGCCTGAACTAACTCATTGTGTTAAACTATGTCAAACCCACACATTAGTTTGCATGTGCATTGCTACTGTAGCTACAAAGTCTGATACTGAGGCCAAGCCAATCAACTAACTTCCTTATTGTGTAGATTCCTTTAACTGTCTTGCAGCCTTACTTTCAGAATTCCAGGCATTCCCACTTCACCCACAATGTATTGAAAATTAATTTGTTCTCTCCCACCATGGCTGACTTCAGCCATGGCCAATCCTAAACTCTCCACGATGGTCACTGCCCCTCAACTTTGTTTCCTTTGTAATTATGGCGCGTTCATGTGTCCTGGTAATAACGAGACGCCTCGTCAGTGATGATGAACAGTGACCGTTCATGAGCACTGCGTTCGTAATCTAAAGGTTCTTCTTCGTCAGCGGTATATATCACACCAACAGGATTACCGCCACCATCTGTTAGGTGTGGAACATAGGTTCTGTGTTTGTTGGTGATCATGGAGGCTGCAAGAAATATATTTATTGTCATTCGTGCATACAAGCAACACCTTGACAGATGATGGTTGATTCTTTTATATTGAGTAAAACTTTTGCACCGGTCAAAACGTTTGCGTTGTGGTCCTCCATGTTCATGCGCGTCACTAGTAAACAATACATGACCAACTGGGCAACTCTTATTAAAATCTGGCCCCAGTTGCCATAAGGAAGTATCATCAGAACGTCATGGGGTGTCGTTCACGGGAACTTCCCGACGTCGCGCAAATGTTTTCCCCATAATTACCAGCAATATGAACGTGTCATTACGATGTGTGTAGTAAATAAGCTACCTCATTACGTTGAACTAAGTCAAATCCCTCAGCTACCTCATTACGTTCATCTAAATCTGATCCCTGCGCTACCACATTATGTTTAATCCAAACCCAGGGGGTTTGCTATGGTATAATTATTGAATATAGTTAATTAAAAGACATTAGCCATGTCACAGAAACCTACTTTTCTTTATATTAAACATTATATTAAACATTTTGCTTCATGAGATTATCATAGTTTTTACCCATGAAGTTATGATCCAAAGGCCTTTTTGATCAAGCATCAGCCACAAAACAAAACTCATTATCAGGATCAATTAAGCAATTATATATATGACACATTTTTTTTGTAATTTATGTGAATTTAGTTACTATAAAGGCTTTGATACTCCCTAAAAAGCTGTGCAGTGGTAGTTGCATTGTAAACACACATTTGTGTTTACAGTCTTTACAGAGTAGGCCATATGCCACTACATATCTATCTATACATATCTAGATATCACATCTCATATCTAGTCAATTAATAATATTTAGCATGTTGTTGTGGGCAAGCACACAGAGGCCAGGGACATAATCCACCAACCGCCAGAGTCGAGGATACATCTCCTTAAACTCTCGCAATAACCCAATCCAGTTGACATTCAGATTGTTTAATAGACACCCAGTTCACTGGTGACCTTGATGCTCTTGGACGATTCCAGAGTTTTCATTATTATTATTAGGGTGCCAAGCACAAAGTGCGAAGGCAACCTATTGCAATTGTTAGTTTTATTATTCTTACACAGCCTAAACCGCTCGCACGCTTTTTATGAAACTTACTACAGCTGTAGATTCAGATTAACAGAGAGCAAATATCACACTGATTGGCCTAAAGGTGGTGCTATAGCAACAGTCCAAAAATGCAAAATTTGAACAAGCATATCTCGTGAACGCTTTAACGTACAGTCATGAAACTTTGATGTCACATGCATATTCTCATGGTGAACAAATATGCCTCAAAAACCTATGAAAGGTTAAGAATACCAAGCCTGGCTGGAACAAGTATGTAGCAAACCACTGTGACATTTTTTAATTGTAATATTCCCTAGCGATACATTTTTACTGTAATACTCTCACTTAGCCATATCCAGTAGCACCAAGCATAGTTTAGAGGTAATTTCCCCTCCTAATCGCCTGAGGGCAGCACTGAACACAATTGATAAAGTTATAAAACATTTACACTAGGGGCAGCAACGGACACACACAGGAAGTGAGAAAACCCAAAGAAGAACACCTGGGATACATAAACTCAGACTCCGCCTTTGGAAGAGAGAATCTCTCAGCGGCGTATCTTCCTGCATGCTAAGCTCTGAGACGCTCCGCGCGTGTTATTTACGATCCCTCTCCTTTTGTTCCATAGACGATAGACAATAGACCAATAACCTTAACCAAATAAAGTGAGTTAAAAGCGATCCTGTCTCGGCGGCCTTTCCTGGACCAAAATCCACAACACCACCAAGAAGCCGCTAAGGCAGCTCATAGGACCTAGGTTATAGCTGGTAGACCCAGACAGGGGTCAGACTTAGAGCACAAGAAGCTTACTAATGCTAGATATAAATATGCAGTGCGCTTGGTTGGGAAGCATGAGCAAGCAATAAGAGCTCATTCTATGGCTGAAAACTTGCTTGGTAACAATGTCACTGAGTTTTGGAAAGAGGTAAAAGCTACAAAAAAAAACAAAAAAAACAGTACTGCCATGCCACATTGAAGGTGTATCTGGTGCAGACAATATAGTGGTGGAAGCAGAACTATGCAGCTCTGTTTAATTGTATCAAAAGTGAGCCCTATTGTGTGGGCAAGTTAAATGAGGAAGTGATTCATTTTGCTCCCAACAAGGTTTATCATGCTATAGAGCAACTAGCTGATAACAAAGCTAGTGGCAAGGATAACATCACTGCTGAGCATCTTCAGTTAGCCAGCCCCAGAGTAGCAGCACTGCTGTCCATCTGCCTCACAGGGCTGATTACACATGGTATACTGCCAGACACCATGCTGACAGTCACATTAGTGCCAGTCATTAAGGACAAGGCAGGTAAAATAGGGAGTTTGGACAACTATAGACCCATCGCCTTAGCCAGCATTCTTTCAAAGGTGCTAGAAAAGATGCTACTAGATAGACTGAGTGAGCTCATTTACACCACAGAAAATCAATTTGGCTTTAAGTCTAAGCACAGTACAGATCTATGTATCTATGCCTTGAAAGAAACTGTTGAATCCTACAGAAGGCAGGGCTCTACAATGTTTCTAGGATTTATTGATGCGTCCAAGGCATTTGAGTAAATCACCATAAGCTTTTTACTAAACTCATACTTAGGGGTGTGCCTGGATGCATCATACGAATCCTGGTTTACTGGTATGCCAACCAAGGTATGCAGGTGAAATGGGGAAACAGCCTATCCTCACCCTTCAGTGTAGGCAATGGGGTATGGCAGGGGGGGCTTCTGTCTCCAGCCCTGTTCATGGACAACCTGTCAAAGCAGTTGGGGAAGTGTAAGACAGGTTGTCTGATAGGAAACACTCTGTTAAACCATCTGATGTATGCAGACGATTTGGCTATTATGTCCCCCAGCACTGTTGGGTTCCAGCAGCTGTTGGATATATACGTACGCTCCGAGTATGGGGTTGAGTTTGACGTACAGTACAATGCAAAAAAGAGTGTTGTATTGATATGTAGGACCAAGGAAGATCAGAAGCTGCACTTTCCAATGTTTTACCTGTCAGGGCAATCCCTCTGTGTATCTAACTGTACAAAATATCTTGGGCACATCATCACTGACAAGATGGAAGATTATGCTGACATGTACAGGCAGAGACGAATGTTGTATGTTCAAGCAAACATGTTAGTCAGGAAACCCCTATGTATGCAGCCCCATTATGGGTCAGCTACAAAAAGGAGACCCTGCGCAAACTTCAGGTAGCATACAATAGCATACAACTGACTGTTTGAGGATACTACTGAAAAAGCCCAGGAGTAGCAGTGCTAGTAAGCTCTTTTGTGACTCAGGGCTAAGCACTTTACAGGCTCTCTTGAGGAACCTGATGTTTAAGTTTATGTCTCGACTTGATGAGTCACAAAACTGTATTATAATGATGCTCACAAGCCCCAGGTGCAGCTCGGTCAGATATCAATCATATCTGTGGAAACATTGGTATGGGTACCTTTTAAGACTCTCATGAATAAGAGTATGTTTGTATGTGTTTATGTATCTGTTGTTTTTGTTTTTTTCCTTTTATGTTATATGTCTTGCTATTGGGTCTAGAGCCTGTAATAAAGTTGATATATAATGTAAACACAATGCACTAGCGTGGCAATGAAGGCAACAAGAAATATGTTGAGCTAAGGAGAAGTATAATTTGAAAACTTTAAGGCACCTGTTCGATTTCATCTTATTTCTAAGCTGTTCGTATAGACTCTGCATTGTGTATTTTTTTGTAATAGTAGTAATTCTTGAGGTGGAATTCAAGGCAGCTTAACAGGTTGGATCGGATGGTCGAATAGATGGTTTATTCCAGGATGTAAGTACAGCAAGGTAAAGACTTAGGTACAATAATCTATAGTATAGGTGGTGAGGAGCAGTCTCCAGACATGCTCCTTGGCTGTCGATCCCTCTTCTCCCCGAACCAAAGATTTGGGGCGAGTATTATACATAAAAAAACGTGAATAACAAAAGAACAGAAGCAGTCTCTCCCTTGTTAAGGTATATGGCCCTGGCTGTGTCCCAGACAGCCTGGTTGGTTCGTCCTTGTAGGGACATAAAAAAAATGGAGGATTGTTAAATAGATTGTAAATAACACCTTGTATCAGTTGGAGAGGCACTGGCATGTCCCCAAACTAAGGATTGTGAACACAGAGAGACACTAAAATACACCAACATTCTACACACCCCTTAATGATTAGGATACCGTTCCCCATCAGCAAAAGCCATCTTCGTTGTTGAAAATGCCTCCACCTCAATCCTCTTATTTGCCGGCTCATATTAGATAAACAATTGTGAATGGTCGGTCTATCTTGATTCGTATTTGTGCATATGTCAAAACGGTAGCCTACTACTTTGAAGAGTAGGCGCTCTAGTGCACACGGATATGTGCACTAGACTAGACTTAGCCCTGAAAAGTGTAATTGGCATTTGAATGGTTGATGACGTAGTCTTTTTGTGATCCAGTAGGATTACATATGAATAATCAATCTAGTTGTAAAGAGTTAATCTTGAAGAAAACAAGGAAATATTTGTACATCTCTCCTACCAGTACCAGAGAGGTAGGACTAACCACCCTGTAGGTCTAACCCCCCTGTAGGACTAACCACTCTGTAGGACTAACCCCCCTGTAGGACTAACCACCTGTATGACTAACCCCCCTGTAGGACTAATCACCCTGTAGTACTAACTCCCCTGTAGGACTAACCACCTGAAGGACTAACCACCTGTAGGACTAACCCCCCTGAGGACTTACCTCCTGTATGACTAACCCCCCTGTAGGACTAACCACCATGTAGGACTAACCACCCTGTAGGATCAGAGGTAGGACTAACCACCCTGTAGGACTAACCACCATGTAGGACTAACCACCCTGTAGGACTAACCACAAACAAAAATGCACCAGATACAACCCTTTTTTGTATCGTATATTTATTATTTTACAAACTGTTTTATAAAGAAAATAATATCTGCCATTTAACAGATGCTTTTTTTAAACACTCATTAGTGGCCCTAGTGGGAATCGAACCTTACACCCTGGTGTAAATGCCTTGCTCTATTTATAGGAATACTTTATTTTTACGTTCTTTTAAAGTCAGTGTGTTGATGTGTGTGTGTGTGTATGTGTGTGTTAATGTGTTGGCCTGTGTGTGTGTGTGTGTGTGTGTGTGTGTGTGTGTGTGTGTGTGTGTGTGTGTGTGTGTGTGTGTTACGGGGCAGAGTGTGATTTACAGGGCAGTCTTTGTGCGTATATGTTACAGGACAGGGTATGTGTCTGTTACAGGGCCTGTAAGGTATGTGTGTTATGGGCAAAGTCTGTGTGTGTGGGTGTGATGCCGCCTTCAAAATGCTCAGAGTTTCCGGGAGTTTCGGAGGTTCGGACCTTAAGCTCGGAGGAAAGTGCTTTGAACACTCTGTTGGGTCAGAGTTTCCGCTCTGAGTTTTGTGCAGAAGTAAAGCTAATCGAGACTCTGAGTTCACGTCACAACAATGGATGCCCATTTCGCTGTCATTATTGATAGACTAGTGAACTTGTGGCAAGCACTAAGAGGCGAACTTAACACCCATTCTAACATTTACATTACGATACATTATAGCTTACAATTATAAACATCACCTGATAAATTCTCGCTCATGTTCAACCATCGCAAGCAGTTCTAAAAGCTGATTCATCTGTTCTCTGTGAATACAGCAAAGAAGCTCAAAGAGGCCCCTGCGGGCATCCATACTTGTAGTTGTTATGAAGTCTAGTCTCACAAACAATCTGTTTTTTCCGGTTTTATGTCATAGCCTACGAACTTCTGAGGGCCGTTTCCTGAACCCTCTTATTTCGGAAGACGAGAAGGTTTACGTAATGACACGTAAAAGCTTCCGAATCTCAGAGCATTTTGAAGGAGGCATGAGTTACAGGGGAGGATGTTTGTGTCTGTTACGGGGTAGGGTGTGTGTGTGTTACAAGGTAGGGTGTGTGTGTGTGTGTGTGTTACAGGGCAGGGTGTGTGTGTGTTACGGGGTAGGGTGTGTGTGTGTGTGTGTGTGTGTGTTACGGGGCAGGACGTGTGTGTGTTACAGGGCAGGGTGTGTGTGTGTTACAGGGCAGGTTGTGTGTGTGTGTGTGTTATGGGGCAGGATGTGTGTGTAAAGTAAACGGGGGGAAGTGTGAGGCGAGTACAGGCATGGGATGGTATGACATCACTCTACAGTCTACAGGTATCAAACTGGGGGCGGAGCCTAAATGTAGGGGGGCAGAGCTGACAGGTATCATACTATGGGCAGAGCCAACCGGCATATGGGCGGGGCTGTACTGAATGGGGCCGTAGCCTACAGGTATCATACTGGCAGAGGGGCCTACAGGTATCATCCCGGTGGCATAGTTAGCCAATGGGAGGAGGACTTCCACATATTGACCTGTTTCTGGATCAAACAGGGTTTTGACCTGGCGTTGGGTAGGCGGTATGGTGGATACAGACCGCCCTGCAGTCGTCACACCAACCAGACCTCCTCCAGGCCAGAAACCCTGCAGGGCATACATGAACTGCTGCTGCTGAAGCAGCTGATGCTGGTGTAGTTGTTGGTGGTGTAGTTGTGGTTGATCCAGTTCGTGGGTGGCATGGTGGTTGGAGGTGTTCTGGGTGGAGGTGTTCTGGGGGGAGGTGTTCTGGGGGGAGGTGTTCTGGGTGGAGTTGTTCTGGGTGGAGGTGTTCTGGGTGGAGGTGTACTTGTTGGAGATGTTCTGAGTTGAGGTGTACTTGTTGGAGATGTTCTGGGTGGAGGTGTTCTGAGTTGAGGTGTACTGGTTGGAGATATTCTGGGTGGGGGTGTTCTGAGTTGAGGTGTACTGATTGGAGATGTTCTGGGTGGAGGTGTTCTGTGTGGAGGTCTTATGGGTGGAGGTGTTCTGTGTGCATGTGCTGATAAAGCCCTTGTAATCTGTATGAATGGGAGGATCCTTTCCTCCTCTACCCTTCTGGTGGGCAGAGGAAGAGGAGACCACAGTGGGGGTGTCAGGGAGGTCCTGAGGTGCTGTCCGGGGGGTGGGGTTGTACCCTGTCCGGAGGGTGGGGGTGTAGTAGTAGGCAGGGAGTGGAGGCAGCTGACAGCTGGCGTTGGGGGTTGAATGATTGTTAGCATCCCTGCTAACAATCATTCCAGATTCCCCAGCTGATCCCTGCTGGGGAATCAAACCGCTGACCCTCCCGGAACACTGTCCCCCCCCCTCAGTGATGGGCCGCAGCTGCCACGTCTGATTGGCTGCTGCTTGTTTTTTGATTGGAGGGCTGCATTTACGGAACCTGCTGCCCTCAAGTTTCTCCTGTGATCGGGGAAGAGCTGTTGCCACGGTAGCGTGACCTTGGGAGGTTACTGGATGACTCTTTGTGGCCTCCTTGGTTCCCTTGACCCTCACAGCCTGCTGATAGCTTGGGGGGGGGCTGTCCTCTGCTCCAATCACCTTGTATGTCACATGGCTCCAGCCAGTAGTGCGGTGGTGTCTATTGGTTGCAGGGGAGGAGGTGTTGGTGAAGGAGAGGCGGCCCGTGGTTTGAACCTGACTCTTGATATCCCTCACAATATGGACTGGTCCACCCTGAAACAGGCTTGTACCTCCTACTCCATGCCTAAACTTTGGTTGGTTTCCTGGAGTTTGGCAGTTAGGGTGGTTTGGGATCAGAGTGCTGGCATACTTGGCTGGTGCTCTTTCTCCCTGCATTTTCTTGGACAAAACCTCCTTGATTATGCAGGACGCCAACTTGGTTTTTGTTTCGTCCAAAGAAAATGACTTCTGGAGCTTTGGTTTACTGTTCCTACCTGGTCCTAGAAGCTCTAGGACAGAGGGAGAAGTCAGAAACACAACAAGATGTAAGGAACGTTAGATAACAGTAGACTTGCAGAGTTACAGTAGCATAGCTCTTGATCGTATGGGGGGAAAATACTTTCAATTACTTTCTAAAGATGTCCAATGTGTTCAAATGGTCGCTCACTCAAAACGAGTGCCAGTTATATCACAAGTCTCACTCCTCTTGCCTCATCTGTCATGTCCCCTCTCCCCTCACCTGAACAGTCAAGCTCAGAGTCTGACTCAGTGCAGTCTGACAGTACCACCATACGGGCGGCTGAAAGAGCATGGTGCAAATCCAAGCGCCCTGATGTCCTTCTTGCCTTCCATGCTCTCCTCTTTTTTGCCTCCTAGTTATTTCTGACCCTAACTTCCTTTTCACCACTCTCTCTGGAGCCATTGGTGTGGCGAATGTTTCCAGCCCATCCTACAGCCAGGACCTGGTCATACCTACAGCCAAGCCTACACCCAGGACCTGGTCAACCATACAGCCCAGCCCATCCTACACCCAGGACCTGGTCAACCATACAGCCCAGCCCATCCTACACCCAGGACCTGGTCAACCATACAGCCCAGCCCATCCTACACCCAGGACCTGGTCGTACCTACAGGCAAGCCTACACCCAGGACCTGGTCATACCTACAGCCCATGCACTAAGCTCTATGGCTACTGCTTCTCCCTCACTATGAGGGGGCCCAGGCTTATGCTCAATCAAACCTTGATTGGTAATCAATTAAATGTGTATTCCCCTGAGGAGCTATGAGAAGCTAGGCTACTTTAGCGCTGTATGTTAGCTATCTAACAGTAGCATGGTGGTAGTAAACTAACAGTAGCATGGTGGGTGTACGCTAGGCTAACAGTAGCATGACAAGTGTATGCTAGGCTCGAAGAAGTATGGTGGGTGTTCTTTAATCAAACAGATGAATGGTGGGTGTAGAACAGGCTTGGTAGGCTAACAGCATCATGGTGGGTGTACCTGGTCTGCTTGTGGTCACCAGGCCCCGGTAGCCCCTGGGCCCCTCCTCGTCACTGGTTGCCAACCTTCGCTGGTAGTATGCAGGCATGCTGTGTTGCCGTAGAAATGTCGCTGGGTGATGACACTTTGACTGACTGAGCAACTGATTGGCTGACACATCAACCCCACCCTTTCCCTGAGGCCCCTCCTTCTCTTTGTTCTGTAAAAAAAACAAATATCTTGTTCTTATATTGTTGACATTTCACACACACACACACACACACACACACACACACACACACACACACCCTTTTTCCTTTATATAAAACACAAATACACACAAGCATAGCAGTACCTGTGTCTCCCCCGTCTCTCTGTCTGACTCCTCATCGGAGGGGAGGATGATGGAGGGGGAAAAATGAAGAGAAAGATCCTCCTCTGACCAGTCACTGTAGCTCTCCTCCTCCTCCTCCTCCTCTGGACGGCAGGAGGAAAAGCAGCTGGAGTGAAGATCCAAATAGTCTCCTGCACCTCCTTCCTCCTCCTCTCTTCTCCTCTCCCCTGGTCCTCCTGGGGCCCGCTCCTCCCCTAATCTCCTCTCCCCACCTTCTCCCAGCTCCTCCCTTCCTCTCCTCTCCCCAGGCCCCCCTGGTGCCCACTGCTCCTCACTTCTGGTCTGACAGGCGGAGTCACAACAGGAAGATTGACAGCAGGAGTGGGAGGTGTCCAGACCCACTTTGTGTGTTGAAAGGTTGTTGTTGTTGCTGCACACATGTGGCTTTGGGAAATACCCTCCCACCTCGACCCCCTCCTCACAACTCATCTCTAATATTATCTCACTGCTCTATCACTATACTATAACTATCACTATCTCACTTATCTATCACTCTACTATCCAAAATCACTCTACCATCTCTCTATCACTACTCTCACTGTATAATAGGCCACTAGCAATCTATCACTCTACTAGTACTATATCACTCTCACTTTACTATCACTAATATACTATATCACTCTGTCACCATATAACCCCTCTATCACTCTACTAACACTCAATCACTCCTATATCCCTCTACTATCACTTAATCACTCTATTTTCACTTCATCATTCTCCAATTGCTCTAAAATCAATGTATCACTCTATCCCTCTACCATCCCTCCATCACTCCATTATCACTATATCACAAAACCACTCCTATATTCACGCTAATATCACTAGATCACTCTACAATCACTCCTCTGTTATTCAATCACTATATCACTTATCCATCATATATCCTTCTACTAACACTCACTTATCACTCCTCTATCATCTCTCTACTGTGACTATATATATTAGATAATGAACAGGGAATGGTTTCTCTTTTCACACTTTCTTCATCTGTCAGAGAGAGAGAGAGAGAGAGAGAGAGAGAGAGAGAGAGAGGACAAATCAGAAAATGTTCTATCCGACATGAAACACACACTCAATCCCAGGGAACACACACCTGTATGCAGGTCTCTATTGGTCTCCTCTAGTCTCTGTAGGTCTTTGCTGGTTTCCAGGCTCCGCAACGAAGCCTTCTAGACCAGGTTCCTCCCGGCCGCAGACAACAAACTGATCCCTGATCCCTCACACACACACTGTGTGTGTGAGAGAGAGAGAGAGAGAGAGAGAGAGAGAGAGAGAGAGAGAGAGAGAGAGAGAGAGAGAGAGAGAGAGAGAGAGAGAGAGAGAGAGAGAGAGAGAGAGAGAGAGGGGGGGGGGGTGTACATTGCATAGGACTATTTTGGGATCTGAGTGACAGACATGCCTGTCGCTTCCTCTATCTCGCTCCTTCACACACACACACACACACACACACACACACACACACACACACACACACACACACACACACACACACACACACAATATGAGGGTATATCTTACCCTCGTATACTGTAGCATCAACATTAAGTATCAGATATTGGTTTAATTCCCATATGTATAGCAACTCAGGGGTTCTGTCTTACAGCATATAATTTCTTTAAATGTTCCCATGGTGAGAAAACAGAAATTTGGACGCACACATTTTAGTCGGGCCAGCCGCTTGGTAAATCCGAAATGCACCACGGTTCAGGCTTTGGGCATGGCCGTGGTCTTCGTACTAAAGATGTCTCTATGCTATTTAACTTCAGAGGAATGGCCTTGCTGGAAGATAAAATGGTCTGGTAGTCACTGTTAACCAAGCCGATTTGGTCAGTTCCTGCAGTGCCCAGATATGGCTGATGCATCCAGGTCGCTCAGCCATGGCTGTTACACCACGTCCTGCTACACGGTCCAACACCCCCATCTAGTGGTCGCTTGTCGCCACTGTTCCTCATTCTCCTGACACACCTGTCTGCAATCTGCAATCTCCATTCCCTACTTCAGCTGGGGATCTCCAATCAGCCGGCGCCAGTTCGTCGTTTAACTCTCAAGTTCGTATCGGTCCTACCAGCATTCTCTGAAACTAGCTCAGTTTCCCTCCTTCACCTCCTTCACTCTGCCTACCTGTTGCCGAACCCCTGCCTGCCTGACTACCCGTCTGTCGCCGAGTCCTTGACTGCCTGACCACCCGCCTGTTGCCGGACCCTTGCCTGCCTGACTGACTGCCCGTTACCGGACCCTCGCCTGCCTGACCACCCGCCTGTCGCCGGACCCTTGCCTGCCTGACTGACTGCCCGTTACCGGACCCTCGCCTGCCTGACCACCCGCCTGTCGCCCGACCCTTGCCTGCCTGACTGCCTGCCCGTTACCAAATCCTCGCCTGCCTGACTACCGCTTGCCTAGCCCGGCTTGTTGTTACCCCTTTGTCCCAATAAATCCCACTTCCTTTCACCCCGTCTCCGCCTCCCTGTGTCTAGTGTTTGGGTTCCCTCGTCCTGTCCCTTAACAGTACGAACTGGCCAGCATGGACCCAGCTGACATAGAGGCTTTCCGCCGGGTGATCTCTCACCAACAGGCTCAACTGGGTCAACACGACAAGGCTCTGCAGGAGATAACTTCCTCCCTCCGTGAGTTGTCCTTAACAATCCACTCCTAGCCCCCCGTCACCCCGGAACCACCAGCCCCAGTCCCTAACCTTTAGGCCTCCCCCGGGAGCCGTTCATTCCAGCTCCTGAACGCTACGATGGAGACCTGGGATCCTGTCGATCGTTCCTTCTCCAATGCTTCCTGGTCTTCGAGCTGCAGCCCCTCCTCCTTCGGTTTCCTTTCCACCTTGTCACGAGCGGACACTCTCTTCTGAGTCCGAGCCCATGCAGATCAGACACACGCACCTCTCCTCCGAGGAGAGGGAGTGCCGGATTCTCTCCCGAGCCTGCCTCTACTGTGGTCAAACGGGCCATTTCCTGTCTGGATATCCCTCTCACCCGGGAAAAGGACAGGCTCGCCAGTAACCCGAGGGATCCTGGCGAGTCACTCCCTGGACCCCTCGGTTTCCCGTCCCCTACTGTGTGCCACCCTCTCAGGAACAAACTCTTCCGCTTACCATCCTACTTGGCTTGACGGTGCAGATGAGAGTTTTATCGACCGGGAGGTGGTCCACCAGCTGAGGATCGACACCGTTCCCCTGGATTCCCCAATTGAGACCCAGGCACTAGACGGGAGGTCACTCGCTCGGGTGGAGCGTCGTACCGTTCCTGTCAACCTGCTCGTTTCGGGTAATCACCACAAGTCCATCTCACTTCTCGTGATTTCTTCCCCCCTCTCACCGGTCGTTCTAGGCTACCCCTGGCTTAAGACCCACAATCCCCAGATCGACTGTATCGACTACCGTGGTCTGAACGGTATCACCGTAAAAAATAAATATCCCTTCCCTCTCATCAGTTCTGCCTTCGTCCCCCTCCACGGAGCCGTGGTTTATTCTAAGTTAGACTTGCGCAACGCGCACCATTTGGTCCGCATCCGGGAGGGAGACGAGTGGAAGACCACGTTCAACACCCCATTGGGCCACTTCAAGTATCACCAAGGGCTCCGAGGGCTCACCAACGCCCCCGCTGTCTTCCAGAGGGCGTGAGGCGAGCTGAGAGGCGTCCGTAGAAGGGGTAAATCCCACTTCCTTTCACCCCGTCTCCGCCTCCCTGTGTCTAGCGTTTGGGTTCCCTCCTCCTGTCCCTTAACAATGGCTGAGCGACCTGGATGATGGCTGCATACCAAAATGTTCACCAAAGTATTGTCTACAACTCTTTTTTTCTGGGTTGCTTTTTTTTTTTTTTTCCCTGGAAGCAAGAGGTCCAGGAATGCCACTGGTTAAGATAAAGAGAATGTTTAGTGTGTGTAAGAAGGAGGCAGGAACTTGAAACTTGTCAGGAATATTGAAGACCTCAACACTCAGACACTCACACACTGTGTGTGTGTGTGTGTGTGTGTGTGTGTGTGTGAGAGTATAGGTCAAACCGGTTACAAGATATGCTTATGCAAAGTTTGCATTTTTGGACAGTTGGTATAGCGCCACCTTTGGGCCAATCAGTGTAATATTTGCTGTCTGCTAATTTTGGGTCAACCCCTACAGGTCTAGTAAGTTTCATAAAAAGCGTGTGATCGGTGTAGGCTGTGGAAGACAAACGCGTCAGAATAATAATAATAAAACTAACAATTACAATAGAGAGAGAGAGAGATGCCAAGCACTTTGTACTTGGCACCTAATTACTATGTTAACCAATTCCCTGTACACAACAATGATAGCTAGGATAAGATACTACACGATGCTAAGTACTTTTTAAGTGCCAGGATGTACCACTTACAATAAGTGCGTAAGAGGGTTGTTTTTAGGAGAGTAAGGGAGGAGATGGGGTGGTGGGGGTGGGGGAGGAGGCTATTCAGAGTCCAGGTGAACTAGGTGTACCAGGTGTACTATGTGTAGTACATAGGTTGTTACATTTGGGAGGGAAACAGAATGTATTCCTTCATTTTGCTTCCAATAGCAAAATAAAGATTCAGAAATAAAAGTTGGAGAAATGCAGAGTTTGCGCTACAGTTCCCCCCAGTTGTATCCCCACATTTGGGAACCTTATATTGTGTCTACCTTTAAAATCATGATTCTGACATTCTAAACAATTGTTATTTACTTTAAAA
The DNA here is from genome assembly GCF_964030765.1 of Micromesistius poutassou. Taxonomy (NCBI): domain Eukaryota; kingdom Metazoa; phylum Chordata; class Actinopteri; order Gadiformes; family Gadidae; genus Micromesistius; species Micromesistius poutassou. The sequence goes on from NC_140272.1 coordinate 9,968,021, forward strand.
ATCTTTCCATATTTAATTTCCGTTCATACCTGGGAACACCTTTTCCCAAACTTTTTCAGAAGCAGGATCTTCTCTTATAGCTTCTTCTATCTCGGTCATCATAATTACCTCCTCACATATATTTGTATAATCGACTATTTAGCATTCAGAGCATACGTGTTACATAATAATCTACGTATGTAGCAAAAGTTGAATCAGAAAGACAACATTCCCCTACTATTTCTCCTCGACAAATGCTCTACTTTAGTTCCACACTGTCATTGCAGACCCTGCTCCTTTATCTCTTAACCAATCAGGAACCTTTTAGTGTTCAAATAGGTGCAATAGCGCCAAAACACAGCATAACCATACACCCAGTGGCGTTTTCTGGTCTATGGTTAAGCATTGATCACTATGCAAAGCAAACATCCTGCTAGCCCCACAAAAACACATTGTTCTAGTCCGTCCCAGAGAAGAGAGATAAAGGTCATCCCTGGGTCACTTAACTTTTTATTGAAATAACATCATCAATTACATAAAGTAAAACAGCAAAAAAGCCTAGATGACTACACAATGGAAATAAAATGATTAAAACTAAATCTAAGCTACGTGGTTTCAATATGAATCACCATGACAATGATAGAAAACATTGCATTAATGTTAATGTTTAAAATAATATTAGATACATTCACTGAACAAAAACTATGAAAAATAAACGTGTGTATGTGCACACGTGTGTGTGTGTGTGTGTGTGTGTGTGTGTGTGTGTGTGTGTGTGTGTGTGTGTGCTACAATCGACACAGAGACACTGTGGAACACCCTTAACTCAAATCCAAACCCAGGGTGGAGTTCCTGGGTGAATGTGGACTGAAAGGTGTGGATGTGTGTCAGTGTATTTGAAGACACTCTGTAGGAGGACAGAGTGCCAGCAGGCCTGTCCAGATACACTCCTACTCTGTTAGAACCAGCGGAGCTGTTGTGTTGGGCAGAGGTAGGTTTAGGGTTAAAATCAGAATCGCCAGAAATGTCCTCGTTGTCAGACCTGAAACTGTCATCATCATAATAGCTAGTGGCGGGGAGACTTATGACTCTACGTCACTATGTTTCTCTACTGTTGTACCAGGCAATGTAACGATCACTAGCAGTTTTGCCATAGTATCCTCATCATAGTCATCATGATCAACACTATAGATATCGTCATCACCATTGTCGTCATCATCATCATCCTCAACATCACTATAACCAAGATGATCAAAATCATTATCATCTTCAAAGTCATCATAATCCCCTTTGTCATAGTCATCACCATCACTATCATCATCACCATTGTCGTCACCATCATCATCCTCAACATCACTATCAAAAAGATGATCATTATCATCTTCAAAGACATCATAAGCATCATCATCACCATCTCCATCACCATCATCACCATCATCAGAGCCAGAGGGCGTGGGTATGTCCACATCTTTATCATTGTACTGGGTAGAGTCATCCTCAAGATGATGAAACTCAAGACTCCAGGACTTGTTGTTCCTTCCAAGCCTGCGGTCATCACCTCTCCTTGTGATTCCTCTGTATGTCACTCCAATAGAAACCTCTCCTTTCCACTCTACCTCCCAGTAACAGTGGCCAGCCAGACCCTGTCTACACAACACCTTGCTATAGGAGTCTCTCTTCTCCGAGTGATCAGCATATTTCTGCTTCTCCTCAACCTCTGTCACCTTTCTGTTGTCATCAGACAGAGAGAGTCGTTTGTTGGCTGTGTTTGGGACCAGTGTGAGTTTACAGGCAACTGACAGGGGAAGAAGACATGATTAGGTTACACAACGACACAGAATTATTGAGAAATGTGATTTTTTTAATGTGCTGTTGGTAAGATTCAAGAGTTGTAAAGTGAGTAATGTTGGGTCATATCCTTTTTTTTGCCGTTAAAACCTCTCCCCAAACATTCCAGTTTACGGTTCAACCCTAAAGGACAATTTAAGCGATTGACAAATCTTTCAACATCTCCTTCTAATGTGCCATGAGCTTCTACGCTCTCTTCTGCCACAGGGTGGAAGCAATCGTCTGCAAATCCTTTTTCCCCATTCTTGTTTCATACATTATAAACATATTACAAATCCAGTATTAGGCATGTTAGAGTAATAGACTAGTGATAAATGACCTTCATAAGCCTTCTATTCAGAACTTTTTGTGAGTAGGATAGGCTAGGCCTATAAGCTGCTAATTGTTAAATCAGCATTGGGCTATATATGGCTATGGGTTGCCTTAAACAGGTTGATTTTTACCAGGAGACGGAGTGACCTAGCCAGGCAGCTAAGAATAACGATAGATTTTCTTCATATTCAGCATGTATGCCGATATAGTTTGAGACATATCTTATTTGCGTTGTAAGGTCGTAAAAAAATCCATAAAATCAAATCACTAAAGCCTCAGCTTTGCGCACATATCAAACATAAAGCCATAAAGACAGGGTGCTGGAGAATAAAGTAAGCGTTCCAAACTTAATCTTATTCTACTCTACTCTAAATGTCTGCAATCCGATTTAAGCCGCCCCTGTCTTTGATAGCGCTAGCTGCCATTTTAGTGCCTTCCCTATCATTAACTTGTGCCTCATTCTTAAGCACATCCCCCTGCTGACGTCAGATCAAATCCTCTAGCCTCCAATGACAGCAAGGGAAACGGCCCCAGATCAGTGTCTGTTTTCAAATAAGTGTGAAAAATAGATAGAACCGCGATATTCAATTAAATTCGATATTCTATTGCGAAATCAAGAGAACTAACCCTAACCCTTCCAGAGTTTCAAGAATATGCAGAGCAGCCATAGATTGAAGCACTTCGGCAAAGCAATACTGACGACACCTCATCCGCCCCTTAGGTGGACTTGCAAACGTTAACTACTCCTACTACTACTACTACTAAGGCAGCAGTGCACCTCACAGTCACAGAGTCACATTGTAAATAGGCAAGGACACATAAGAATGGCGTCTTCAACCATTGTTTTGAAAACAGCTGCAGAAGGCCAGTTTATCTTTTGTCATATTTGTAATATAATTTAAGATTGTATATAATTGGAGACCCTGAATGGAGTCCTGCATGGGGCTCCAGTAGGGGACTCCGTAGTTCTGCTGGGAGACTTCAACGCCCACGTGGGCAACGATGGACACACCTGGAGAGGCGTGGTGGGGAGGAACGGCCTCCCTGATCTAAACCCGAATGGTCGTTTGTTACTGGACTTCTGTGCTAGTCATGGATTGTCCATAACGAACACCATGTTTGAACATAAGGGTGCTCATAAGTGTACCTGGTACCAGAGTACCCTAGGCCGAAGATCGATGATCGATTTCGTGATCGTGTCAGCTGATCTGAGGCCTTATGTTTTGGACACTCGGGTGAAGAGAGGGGCGGAACTGGTGAGTTGGATCAGGGAATGGGGGAAGATTCTGGACAGACCTGGTAAGCCCAAACGGGTAGTGTGGGTGAATTGGGAACGTCTGGAGGAGGCCCCCGTCCTAGAGATCTTCAACTTACACCTCCGGCTGAGCTTTTCTAGCATTCCTGTGGAGGTTGGGGGCATTGAGCCGGAGTGGGCTGTGTTCAAAGCCTCCATTGCTGAAGCTGCGGTGGTGAGCCGTGGCCTCAGGGTCTTAGGTTTCTCAAGGGGCGGTAACCCTCGGACACCATGGTGGACACCGGTGGTCAGGGAAGCCGTCCGATTGAAGAAGGAGGCCTTCCGGGGTATGTTTTCCTGGAGGATTCCTGACGCAGTTGCAGGGTACCAGTGGGCTCGAAGGGTTGCAGCCGCTGCCGTGTCAGAGGCTAAGCAGCGGGTGTGGGAGAAGTTCGGAGAGGACATTCGGTCGGCACCAAAGTGTTTCTGGAAGACCATCCGACACCTCAGAAAGGGGAAACGGGGAAACATCCAAGCTGTGTACAGTAAGGGTGGGACTCTGTTGACCTCGACTGAGGAGATAGTCGGACGTTGGAAGGAACACTTTGAGGAACTCCTGAATCCGACTAACACAGCCTCTGTGATGGAGGCAGAGCTCGAGGTTGATGGTGGTTCGTCGTCAATTTCCCTGGTGGAAGTCACTGAGGTAGTTAAACATCTCCACAGTGGCAAAGCCCCAGGGATTGATGAGATCCAGCCAGAAATGCTAAAAGCTCTGGGTGTTGAGGGGCTGTCATGGTTGACACGCCTATTCAACATTGCGTGGGAGTCTGGTACAGTGCCAAAGGAGTGGCAAACCGGGGTGGTGGTTCCCCTGTTCAAAAAGGGGGACCGGAGAGTGTGTGCCAATTACCGGGGTATCACACTTCTCAGCCTCCCTGGGAAAGTCTACTCTAAGGTGCTGGAAAGGAGGGTTCGGCCGATTGTCGAACCTCAGATTGAAGAGGAACAATGCGGTTTCCGCCCTGGACGTGGAACTACGGATCAGTTCTTCACTCTCGCAAGGATCCTGGAGGGGGCCTGGGAGTATGCCCATCCGGTCTACATGTGTTTTGTGGATTTGGAGAAGGCATATGACCGGGTCCCCCGGGAGAAACTGTGGGAGGTGCTGCGGGAGTACGGGGTAAGGGGTTCACTCCTCAGGGCCATCCAATCTCTGTACTCCCAAAGCGAGAGCTGTGTCTGCGTTCTCGGCAGCCAGTCAGTTCCGTTCCCGGTGGGTGTTGGCCTCCGCCAGGGCTGCGCCTGGTCACCAATCCTGTTTGTGATATTCATGGACAGGATATCGAGGCGTAGTCGTGGTGGGGAGGGGTTGCAGTTCGGTGATCTGAGGATCGCATCACTGCTCTTTGCAGATGATGTGGTCCTGATGGCATCATCGGCCTGTGACCTTCAGCACTCACTGGATCGGCTGGCGGCCGAGTGTGAAGCGGCTGGGATGAGGATCAGCACCACTAAATCTGAGGCCATGACTCTTAGCAGGAAACCGGTGGATTGCCCTCTCCGGGTAGGAAATGAGTCCTTAGCCCAAGTGAAGGAGTTTAAGTACCTCGGGGTCTTGTTCGCGAGTGAGGGTACGATGGAGCGTGAGATTGGCCGGAGAATCGGAGCAGCGGGGGCGGTATTGCGTTCCCTTTACCGCACTGTTGTGACGAAAAGAGAGCTGAGCCGCAAGGCAAAGCTCTCGATCTACCGGTCGATCTTCGTTCCTACCCTCACCTATGGTCATGAGGGGTGGGTGATGACCGAAAGGACGAGATCGCGGATACAAGCGGCCGAGATGAGTTTTCTCAGGAGGGTGGCTGGCTTCTCCCTTAGGGATAGGGTGAGAAGTTCAGTCATCCGGGAGGAACTCGGATTAGAGCCGCTGCTCCTTTGCTTAGAAAGGAGTCAGTTGAGGTGGTTCGGGCATCTGGTAAGGATGCCCACTGGACGCCTCCCTTGGGAGGTGTTCCAGGCACGACCAGTGGGGAGGAGACCCCGGGGAAGACCCAGGACTAGGTGGAGAGATTATATCTCAACACTGGCCTGGGAACGCCTCGGGATCCCCCCGTCAGAGCTGGTCAATGTGGCCCGGGAAAGGGAAGTCTGGGGCCCCCTGCTTGAGCTGCTGCCCCCGCGACCCGACCCCGGATAAGCGGACGACGATGAGGATGAGGATGAGTCTGGGAGCTCTCACTCTATGCTTCCATTCGCCCTGACGTCATCCCGGAAGTCCTGCACAGCAGTTTTATTTGATAATTGTATCTCTTTTGAGCAGCTTGGTTTAGTTCTGAACGGAAGGCCTGAAGCCCTGCCTGAGGTTTACCGACCACCCAAACCCTATCATAATTGTATCAAGGATTTATTCTAGGTTCTTCCTCATTTGTAATTATGATCAAATGCTTATATTACTGGATTTGAATCCCCATGATTGCTATCTGTTTCAGACGTTTGTAACAAATTTAATCAGCACTGTATCAGACAGACAATCTTAAAGTCTCACATGAGCTTTGTGTACCACAGGTCCACACACATTAAGCAACAGACACTAACCCTATTACCCTAAAATTTATTTTATTTTATTTTTTTTCCAGCTGTGACTCATGGTTTTTATTCCATTAGATAAATATATAATACACATTAAACTAATGCTTCCATTTGGTTTCCATTCAAACCGTATTGGGATGTTGTGTTTTGAATATGATGGTCATGTGTCATGGTTTTTGTGTGGTTGTATGTTCTCCACAGAAAAAAGTATATTTGTTTTGTGTGTGTGTTTGTGTCTTGTGTGTCCGTGTGTCTGTTAGGCATGTGTTTGGCCCAGTTTACTGCAGGTTTGTCGATGAAAAACAACCATTGCATCATGACTTTGAGTATAAAAGTGCTGTGCATAACCTAGATTAAACTTGTGTAACGACAAAATGGGAAAGATAGTGGTACAGCTCGCCCTACTTGGGCTGATGCTGGCAGTCGTCTACACACTACCAAACAAGGTAGGATTTAATATTATCATATCTAATATGATCTGATTTGAAATGATATCATACAATATTACATTATGTTATATTATATGATGTATCACATTAAATAGTATTAATGAGGATATTATTTGATTCGGTATTATAGGATATATTTTATAAGGTAATATATTATAATATCCAGGGGTGGAAGAAGTACTTTACCTTAGATTAAGTGCTTTTCAAGTCAGTTAAAGTAGTAATACCACACTGTAGGAATACTCTGTTACAAGTAAAAGTCCTACATTGGAAATTTACATGAATGAACAAAAGTATGAGCATCAAAATATACTTAAGGAACAAAAGTAAAAGTACTCATTACTCATTATCATTTTTATAATAAATAGATTTATTGATTCATTAATGTGTTAATCACTTTAATGTTGCAGCGGGTAAGGTTGGAGCTCATTTATATATATATATATATATATATACCAAAATGCAAATTAACTAAAGGTGTCAGATAAATGAAGAGGGGTAGAAATAACAATATTTGCCTCTCAGATGTAGTACGGAAGTAACAGGTAGCAGAACATAGAAATACTAGCCAGTGTTATACCTGATGTTTCTTTAGTTCTGCTCTATCTCTGATTATTAAACCAAATTACAACATCATGAACTATGGCTCTTTGACAAACATCAGCAACTACAGAGTAACCATTCTGCTGGACTTCAAACTTTAAAATCAATACTATCAGTACAACTGATATTATGTTAGATAAGCACAATTGATGATGCTATTATATAGGTTATCAAGCTCATACCTTCCTGAGACCATATTAGGGTTAGGGGTGGAATAAACATATTCACAGGTCTTTAAAGGTAAGGGTTAAAAAAACATAAAATGTAAGTATGTATTAAATGTGTATTGTAGTGGACATTAGGACCCTATAAAAAATAATCATAATGTAACTTGTTTTTCAACACACCCATTTTTTGTGTTCTATTTAATTGTATAGCTTTTTTTTTTAAAGATTTGATGATGAGTGGTGCTGCAGAGAGCAATAGTCCTTTTTTGGAGAAGCACAGGATAGTTATGCATTTGTCTGTCTAACACTTGTCAAACACTAACCCAATCTGGCTTTGGCTGGACAGCAATTAAGTTCCACATATAGGTGAACTGACACATTAACTGAAACACCCTCCCAACAGTGCTGATTGGTATTATCACTCTAGTCATTTTTGGGAGATGCTTTCATCGGGCTTGAGGCCAGACTGATCTGCAGTGGGAAATAGAAAGTGAACTTGCAAGATCATGATAATGATGTCGCTAAGAACTAATCTAGTGAAACCGGGAATCATTGGCACATTGCTTTGTTGAATGATATCTGTTTGCCGTACCTGTTCAGGAGGACTGGGACATCTACAAATACCATATCAACTCTACAGTGACCGATGGCTATGCCATCACTGTCATCACCAGCCGTGTGGTCAATCGCAGGGACCAGCCTACGGAAATAGAATTCCACGTCAAGATTCCAAAGAACGCCTTCATAAGTCAATTCAAAATGTGACTGGCTATCACATTCTCTTTGAATC
>NC_140272.1:9983491-10043491 GCF_964030765.1 Micromesistius poutassou
TGACATATAATCATATTCTACTGTTAACGGTCACTAATTTTCTCATTTTAGCTACAAACATTAATTCTGCCGTGTTGGAAGGTGCAAAAATGCTAAATCAAAACCCCCGAGATGGTTCAGCATCTATTCTTATTCTGCTCACTGATGGAGACCCTACCACTGGTAAGACACAGTTAGAACTAACAACTAGTAAGACCTTACAAGTAAGACCAAACCATTAGTAAGATCAAACCACTAGTAAGACACAGTAAGACCCAACAACTAGTAAGACCTTATTAGTAAGACCCAACCACTGTTAAGACACAGTTAGACCCAACAACTAAACCATTAGTAAGACCAAACCATTAGTAAGATCAGACCACTAGTAAGACCCACCAACTGGCAAGACACAGTAAGACCCAACAACTAGTAAGCCCTTATGAGTAAGACCAAACCACTAGTAAGACCCAACCACTAGTAAGACCTTACGAGTAAGACCAAACCATTAGTAAGATCAGACCACTAGTAAGACCCAACAACTGGCAAGACACAGTAAGACCCAACAACTAGTAAGCCCTTATGAGTAAGACCAAACCACTAGTAAGACTTAACCACTAGTAAGAACTTACCACTAGTATAAAACCCAGCCCCTAGTAAGACTTAACCAATAGTAAGAACTAATCACTATAAGACCCAGCCCTAAGACTTAACCAATAGTAATAACTAATCACTAGTATAAGTTCCAACCACTAGAAAGAACTAAGCACTAGTAAGAACTAATCACTAGTATAAGACTCAACCACTAGTAAGACCCAACCACTGTTTTTTCATTGCAGGGGAAACAAATCCTGTAAAAATACAGAAGAATGTGGTACGGGCCATAAATAAGAAATTTCCATTGTACTGTCTTGGTTTTGGTCATGATGTCAATTTTGAATTCCTGGAGAAAATGTCACTGGAAAACAACGGTGTAGCGCGGCGCATCTACGATGACTCTGATGCCGATCTTCAGCTGAAGGTGAAACAGAAACAACTCATGTCATTACACACTCTACACAATGAATTATTATCATCCATCTGGATATAATTATGAAGTTATCATCAATCAAATACAATTGTGAAGTAATCATCCATCTGAATGCAATTATGAAGTTATCATCATTCTAAATACCATAATGAAGTTATCATCCATCTGAATACAATTATTATCATCAATCTAGATACAATTATTAAGTTATCATCATTCTAAATACAATAATGAAGTTATCATCCATCTGAATACAATTATTATCATCAATCTAGATACAATTATTAAGTTATCATCATTCTAAATACAATAATGAAGTTATCATCCATCTGAATACAATTATAATAATCAATCTAGATACAATTGTGAAGTTACCATCAATCTAAATATAATTATGAAGTTATCATCCATCTGAATACAATTATGAAGAAGATGAACTGCAGTGTTGGACATGTACAAAAAAACTTTCACAAATGTCTTGCTCAATGCCTCCTCAACTCTTGTTTGCGTGTCCACACCTCTTATATAGTTCTATTGCCTCCACAGGGTTTCTATGCAGAGGTGGCTACTCCTCTGTTAACCAATGTGATGATGATCTATGAAGGCGGGGCTAATCTCACACAGACTAATTTCAGCCAGTATTATAATGGCTCTGAGATTGTTGTTGCTGGCCAGATCACCAACAACAATATTGAAACGTTCTCCCCACGGGTTGTAGCCATCTCGGTAAGAGCGTCAACAGTGTGCGTCATATTTTGCTTGTTTGGTTTACATATAAAAGAAATCTTATGGTTTTTATTTTATTGATACACACTGTTTATCAAAATGTGTTCCATCTGTCACCCAGGGAAACAAACGTGTGGAATTTTCTGAAACAAATTCCAGTACTGTAATGACAGCATCTATGTCAGAGAGCAACACCAGAAGGCTTTGGGCCTTCCTGACAGTAAAGCAGCTCCTGGATAAAGAGTAAGTATGTCCAGTGTCTCATATAATCAAATTCCAATTTTCAAGCTGAAACTTTTTGAGTGATCTTTAACAGCTTTTAATAAGAACATGTTTGTATGAAGAGACATTTCACACCGTGTCTGACATCCTGAATCCAGGTTACAGCTAGATGGTGAGGAAAAGGAACGGGCCAAACAAGAAGTGCTTGAACTGTCTTTGAAGTACCGCTTTGTGACTCCACACACCTCCATGGTGGTGACAAAGCCTCCCGGAGAGAACGCACAAGTGCTCAATAAACCCAAGGAAGGAGAAAAGCCTCCATCGCCTCAAGGAGGATTTGTTGGTTATGATGGTAAGCTTTACTTTAACACATGTGCATTGTTTGTTTTTAAGTTTTGCACCGTATCTGTATCTCTTGTTTATCCAAATCTCTTCTCTCCCAGCTCCCTCTTTCTCAGCTCCCTCTTTCCCAGCTCCAGGATCAGTAGGTATGAATCCTTGCTTCTGAATAGTGGCAGGGCAGCAATATATGTATATGAACTGTCGTAAGCATTATGTCATACATGTCATTGTATTATAATTCCGTTCCAGGAGGGAGTTCTCTTCTTAAGCACCGTATGGTTTTGCGTAAGTCTGTTTTATCATATATACACAATGCCTTACATTTTCTGAATCTGCTTTTTGATAACTTAACTTTAATTAATGTTAGTTGGGCTAGTTGTTAGTTGGGCTAGTTGTCTTGTGTTTTTCACCTTTGGTTGGTAGCTTAAGTTTAGTAGCCAGCGTGCTTATAAGGTTGGTTTGGTCAGGGGGGCATCGTCACTACCTGGAGCTTGCATAAACAGAGCCTGGGTCTGTTGAAGGTGGCGTTGCTGTTTTTAAGGCTGTGATAGCCATAGGATAGGATAGGTACATTGTACTTTTTTTTTTTTTTTTACTTATCTCTATATTAAGTGGGCCTAACTTAACGAAACACCTGTGAAAGAGGGTGCCCACTTGATAACCCCAGTGATATTTCGGCTTACTGCTGTATTTACTGCTGTTAGTTGGGCTAGTTGTCTCGTGTTTTTCACCTTTGGTTAGTAGCCAGCGTGCTTATAAGGTTGGTTTGGACAGGGGCTTCTGAATGTGTTTTCCTTGGATTTTGGCACAAGGGATTATAACATCTGATCCTGTGTATTAATGAAATGCTTCGAAGTTCCAGGAATTAGTCATTGTGTTGTTCAAATCATTGTGATGATATGTGACTAACTTTGTTAGTCCTGTGACTTTGTTAGTCAACCACTGGCCAGATGGAGCTCCACACATGGTGGCATACCCCTGCCAAACCGCGTGCAAAACTGTGTGCAAAACTGTGTGCATGCAACCCATCTAGATGTGCAACACATCTGTGCACACAAATAATTATGAACACTTTCACAACACTGTTGTGCTGTATTTCTCTGCCCGTGTGATGTTATTATATAGCCTGCAAGAGAAAAATCCTTCATTAAGTGCACACATAAAACAAGGCAGCACACAACAGACCTCCCTGTGGTGTTTAAGTGTTAATCAAGCATTATTAACACATTAATAGTTAGTAAATCCTTAACTTACGAATTACTTCTGCTTTATTAAGGCAAGGCAACTTTATTTATATAGCACTTTTCATACACAAAGCAGACTCAAAGTGCTTCACATATAAACATTGTCATACAATAAAAGAAAATAATAGATAAGTAAAAAGTAAAATAGATAGAAAATAAAGGCAAAGTTTAAAAAAAAGATTTGAAAGGCAAAGTAAAAATGCATTTTAGAAAGTGAGAAAATAAAGGCAAAGTTAGTCATAAAATAAAAAATAGAAGCATTGTAGATTTAACATTTAGCAGAAAGCTAAAGCAAACAAAAGTCTTCAGTCTTGTTTTAAAAGCTGTCAGAGTTGGGGCAAGTCTTAAATCCTCAGGGAGTTTATTCCAGCTATTTGTTGCATAGTAACTAAATCCTGCTTCCCCATGTTTCGTTTTGACTCTGGGGATAATTAACAGATTGGTCTCAGAGGATCTTAGTGGCCTAGAAGGCTTATGTAGTGGAAGAATATCAGTTAAATATTTTGGCCCTAAACCATGTAGGGATTTTTAGGTTAGCAACATGATTTTAAAATCAATTCTCTGACATACAGGGAGCCAATGTAACGATTTAAGAATTGGTGTAATATGTTCAAATTTTTTTGTCTTGCTCAATGCACTGGCACAACATAACTATGGGCTGATAGTCATTTGGTGATAGCGATACATAGATGTGTGTGTCATCAGCATAGCAGTGATGGTCAATATTGTTATTTTGCATGATTTGCCCTAGTGGGAGCATGTAGATGTTGAATAGAGAGGGTCCTAAGATCGAACCTTGTGGGACTCCACATGTCACGTTTGTTGATTCTGAAACAAAGTTGCCAATGGAAACAAAGTAGTTCCTATTTTGTAAGTAGGACCTAAACCAATTTAAGACTGTGCCCGAAAGCCCAACCAAGTTTTCTAATCTGTCCAAAAGTATTGTATGGTCTACAGTGTCAAATGCAGCACTGAGGTCTAGTAGCATTAGTATTGAGATTTTGCCAGAGTCTGTGTTAAGACGGATGTCGTTTACAACTTTAATAAGGGTGGTCTTGGTGCTGTGAAGGGCTCGGAATCTGGATTGGAAGGTGTCATAGCAACTATTTGATGCCAGGAAGTCACTAAGTTGCTGGAGGACAACTTTCTCAATGATTTTACTTATGAAGGGTAGATTTGATATTGGTCTGTAGTTGTTAATAATAGAGGCATCTAGGCTCCGCTTTTTTAAAAGGGGTTTGATAACTGCAGTTTTTAAGGCTTTTGGAAAAGTGCCTGATTGGAGAGAGTTGTTAACTATTTGCATGTCTATTGCTAGGCAGTCAAAAACATTCTTAAAGAGGTTGGTAGGTAAAGTATCAAGGCAACAGGTGGATGGCTTCAGTTGTGTCAGTTTCCACAAGAGTTTTAGAGTCTATGACATTAAAGCATCTCATTGCCACGTTACTTTTGCCTGAATAGGGTGGTAGTCCAACATTTTTGTTTAAAGTGGAGACATTGATGGCGCGTCTGATGCCTTCAATTTTATCAGTATAAAATGCTGCAAACTCATTGCATTTCTGCGTGGAATGAAGGTCAGGCGGAATTTATGTTGGGGGCTTGGTCAGTCTGTCAACAGTTGCAAATAGGGTTTTGGCATTATTAGTATTGGTTTTAATGATATTGGAGAAAAATGTTTCTCTAGCACTTTTTAAGTCTAAATTGTAGGCACGGAGGCTCTCTTTCTAAATGTCATGGTGAATATGAAGTTTTGTTTTACGCCATATGCGTTCAGCCTTCCTGCATTCTTTTTTCTGGGCTGTTACAAAAGCAGCTTTTCTCCAGGGTGCCTTTTGCTTTCCAGAAATCATTTTAACCTTATAAGGTGCAATGACATCTATGACTTTCAAAATTTTCAAATTAAGTTTCCCTTTGTTTACTCTCTTAGTGATTACAGCAGGAATGCAAAAGTTGCCATGTTTTGATGTAGGCAACCTTGGGTTCAGCAAATTATGCAAAACTTCCTTTGTGCTGTGTCTACGGCTGAACCCTTTTTTGTCTCAGTAATAATCAGGACTACTATCAGTACAGGGAGGGGGGGGCTGGGGCGCCCTCCGCTTGGGTGTTATCAGACTGTGGTCATGACGTGGGGATGGTATCATTAACACAGATGCAAGTTTGATGCCAATATTTCTCAGTTTCTTAAATTCATCTGGAAAATCATAAAGGGAGGAGACAGTGGAACTGGAGTTGTCGTTGTGGTTATGGGAGAGATGAGGCTGGTGGTCAAAATCGATGGGGGAGTGCTGGAGGTCATTAACTCATGACCTCAAAACATTATTCTCAAGTGCAACTGAATATAAATTGTATGTGTAACAGTGATAGGGTGCTGATGGGAGGCATACATTCCCTAAGGACCGAGTAGTCAATTGACCTGGACCACTGGGGATCCTCTCCAGTAGCAGCCCATGGCATCAGCTCAGAAAAAAAAAACTAAAGCGTCTCATGCTACGTACTATTCTGTCTAATGTGCTGTCATGTGAATAAGATTCAGAGCCTGGTCGGAGGAGGTGGTCATCATCATCATCATCATCGTCAAGAATGTCACCACCAATGACATTTGCCGACATAATGCACAGTGCGAGTTCCCCCACTCATGGTAAGGTTTTGTATGTTTTTTCTAATGCTGTGCTTCTACCATACATAGTCAATGTATCTTTACAATCAACCAGATATTACATGTTTTACAGCCATTTCAGCAACTCTCACACACACACACACACACACACACACACACACACACACACACACACACACACACACACACACACACACACACACACACACACACACACACACACACACACACACACACACACACACACACACAGTACTGTACTTGTACTTCAGATTTGTGAATACCAATATAGTTTGGTAATTCTAGGTTGGTAAGTCTGTTTTATCATATGTACAATGCCTTACATTTTCTGAATCTGCTTTTTGATAACTTAACATTAATTAATGCTTCAAAGTTGCTGTGATTCAAAATGCTGCAATTTTGAATAATCAAATTGTAACTGTGACCCATTTTTTCTGCTAGAATGTGAACACAATGACAATATGTTTTTGGCCAAGAATTCCAGGAATTTGTCATTGTGTCATTCAAATCATTGTGATGATATGTGACTAACTTTGTTAGTCCTGTCGTTCTGTATTACTGTTATAATGAGCGATGTTGTCTATGAAATGCATCCTGCATCATGGCATTATACTATAAGTGTCTGAGAATCAACCGCTGGCCAGATGGAGCTCCACACATGGTGGCATACCCCTGCCAAACCGCATGCAACCCATCTAGATGTACAACACATCTGTGCACACAAATAATTATGATCACTTTCACAGCACTGGTGTGCTGTATTTCTCTGCCCGCGTGGTTATTATATAGCCTGCAAGAGAAAAATCCTTCATTAAGTGCACACATAAAACAAGGCAGCACACAACAGACCTCCCTGTGGTGTTTAAGTGTTAATCAAGCATTATTATCACATTAATAGTTAGTAAATCCTTAACTTATGAATTACTTCTGCTTTATTAACTCTTAACGTTATTCTCAAGTGCAACTGAATATAAATTGTATGTGTAACAGTGATATTGTAACTGTTGCACATAAGTCACTCGATAAAGTGTTGCTTGGATGCCATCGGTGGGATATGTAGTAGATATAATGTGTGTTGGAGGAGAAGGGTGCTGATGGGAGGCATACATTCCCTAAGGACCGAGTAGTCAATTGACCTGGACCACTGGTGATCCTCTCCAGTAGCAGCCCATGCCATCTATGGCATCAGCTCAGAAAAAAAAAACTAAAGCGTCTCATGCTACGTACTATTCTATCTAACGTGCTGTCATGTGAATAAGATTCAGAGCCTGGTCTGAGGGGGTGGTCATCATTATCTGAAGACATAATGCCCACTGAGACGACGGTTTACAATGATCCTCCTGGTAAGGTTTTGTATGTTGTTTTTTTTCTAATACTGTGCTTCTACCATACATAGTCAATGTATCTTTACAATCGACCAGAACCAGATATGACATGTTTTACAGACTGTTTTTGTGTTCTATAAGTTTGGGCATTTAATGTTATTTTTTCTTTCTTTTTCCTAGTTTCTATAACACCTGTTCTCCAGATGTTTGTTCGAAGAACAGTTAATGGGAGCTTGCCACTGTGTTACGATCTCAACCCATACATACCACTTAAACTACTGCACAATCCCAACAGAGGTCACTACTGAGTCATTTAAATGTATATATCATATCCATCCATCTATCTAGTTATATAAACTATTGTGATAGATAGATAGATAGATATAAATCCATAACGATAGTTATCAATAGTTATATAGACTATTGAGATATATATATATATATATATATATATATAGACTGTTGATATATATTGTTTTCATGCATTTAGCTATTTGTTTCTTAAAGTCTATCTTTATTGCATTTATCATCCAGAAATGACTTTTATACATGTAACAGGCAGATATGTCCCCACTCTGTAGAGCTCTCTATCAATGGTCAACTGGAGTCATTTCCCAATGTTGGCTTCAAAAGGATTGTTATCCACAACCAAAACCAACAAATTGACATCAACCAGCTTTATATAAGTGTGAACGATGGACCGAATGTAACAAAGATCCGATGGGAGCCGAACATCATCGATATCCAAAGGTGACCAACACACACTTCACAAACCAAGGAGAGTTTGGTCTTATTTTGATGCTTCTTTTTGTCCAAATGAGAAAGATGTGTGACAGAAGGTACTTCTTTTATAGGGGAAAACTGATTCAGAGCCACAACAAGACAACCATAATGATCGGTGACTCGCTCTTGATCATAATGCGTCATGAACAGAAGGGTAAAAGCCTTCTCTGGCCAGTCTTCAGTCAGGTCTCCAATGACAAAGTCGAAGGGCTTTTAGGTAACTCGAATATGCTCTTTCTGCTGTGAGACATGGAGTAGGCTACTTGTTTAAAACATAGGTGTATTTGCTATGTCATTGGATCTTTTGAAACCAAACAGACCAATCATTTCAATGGTTTGTGGTTGCCTTTCAGCTGTCAACCCGGTGGTCTACGAGAGTGTGTCCGCCCCGTCCGGGACAGTCACGGTCAACGGCAATACGTTCGCTGTTTCAGAGTAAGATGGTTGATTTATATTGGTTCTCCCACACACAAATATTACCATATGGCATTTCACTCTCATGATTGTGATTAGGCTTAGGCTACTTACGCTGAAATCAAAATAATTACCTTTTCGACAGGAGTGACATTTTCGACTACAGTGTGACGTCTGCTCCGAGAATAAAGTGTTGGTTAACATCTGCAAAGAATGCCTTGGAGGGACGTCTGTTCGATTTTCTTGTCACAGATTTATGAATGAATAAATCTGAAATGATCTGCAATTCCATTCCTTATGCACTGTTGCGTTCCTCAGCTTCAAAAGCATACGTCATGTCACCTATTGGATAAGACATGTAAGAGCAGACACACATTTGTTTATATAATAAAATTAATCAACATTGTTGGAGCGTATGGTTTCACAATCTATACCGACTACGTATGGGATCTTCAATTGCTCTTTGTGTTTAGATTACCAATTGTATAGTGGACATACACCAATGTTATTATAATGTATTCGGGTTGGATTGAGAAGGGAATCAAAAGGTTCCCCCAAGGAACATGGCGCAATGCATCTTTGGGAGAGAAGGTTTAGGTCTACTACAAATGGCATGTGATTACTTAGAAGTAAACCTGTCCAACGGGTCAAACCTTTTTTTGTTGGTTTAAATTTTATAAAATGACCTTAATGAGTCCCTCACATGCTAATCCCTCTGTGTTGACCAAAAATATGTTGTATGTGTGACCTTGGGTATAATACTCTGCTGCTGTTTGCATGAACTTCAAAGAGACAGGTTGGATGGAGCACTTGATGGAGCACTTTCCTGGTTTATTTCTGCAACATGGGACAAACACACAACCAGTGTGGACACATTATTAGAAAGTCTGTCGTCTGTTCCCGCTCGAACACAGCGTTACATCGTTTGCCTCTGAGCAATTATCACTTGTGTGATAGTATAGTGGTACTTTAGAAAAGCATACTTGTAAATGAAATATAAATATAGCGGGTTTGCCTATTTAAAGTTGGGGTGCCAGTCAGAGTCAAGTCTAACAAAGTAAAGTAAAACGGAACAAAATAGTTTAGTATAACCCATACAAAATAATAACCAGGCAGATCAAAACACAGCAATAAACCACAAAAGCAAGCAAACAAAACAGCAATGCGATTTTCAATATATATCTTTCACAATTTATTGTCCACAGTGCCAAAAAAAAACAAGAAGTCTGTGTGAATCCCGGTTTAGTTCATTCCGGATAATCCGTTCCAGTCTTTCACAATCCACAGTTCAATCCATCATGCGCCACAAAACAACAACTCAAAAAAACTCCGCTCCGGGTTTTCCGCGAACTCCAACACAAAATAAGGAAAGAAACTCAAAGTAAACAGCGTCTCTCGTCGCGATGCAGCAAAACCCATCCAAAACAAAAAAATGCCCACCGGGTACTCACGGTACCGAGTTTCTCTACAGTCAGTCTGTCAGTCCGAGCACTCGTGCCGACGGAACTCCAACGATGAGGATCTCCGATGCCCGACGGCTCTATCACGGAACCTAAAACACGTCTAATGCCGCGGTCACCCTTGTTCCTCGTGGATTCTCCTTCTGACTCTTTTTCTCTTCTCACCACTTCCCCGGTGACTTGCACTCATTTATTTTTCCATGCCCTTCCGGGAGGACGGATTCAAAACTACCCGGCAAAACGGTGGATTATTTCCATTGGCGTAGGAGCTAAATGTGGGTGGATGACGGAGGAAGCCATGAATGGAGGTGCGTTTTAACGCGATTCTGACTTTGCGGCGCTACACTATACTGCCATCTAGTGGCAATAAAACATAGCGACCATGTCCAAAACACATTAAAAAATGTAACTTAAAAGAACACTCACATATCAATAACACATAACAAGATTGCATAATCAACAGCAGAAAATAAACATACCTGCAACATGGGACAAACACACAATCAGTGTGCACATTAATATAAAGTTTGTCGTTTGTTCCCGCTCAAACCATAAAAGAGGAGCTCCGTAGTAGCACAGGTCACGTACACCTCGTGCTGCTAGTAGCTTAACACTCTTCACTCATAAGGGCAACAATACTTTAGCCTGGAAATCCAGACCCACATCTAGAAAGCTGTAGGGTCTGGCAACGAGTAATGAAAATGGCCCAACTCGAGGGGCGGCCCCAAGCAAAGGGCTGGGTGGTAAATAAACAACGCCTACTGGGTCTGACACTGCATTATGGAGTTCAAGTGTTCACGAGGTGTGTGTGTGTGTGTGTGTGTGTGTGTGTGTGTGTGTGTGTGTGTGTGTGTGTGTGTGTGTGTGTGTGTGTGTGTGTGTGTGTGTGTGTGTGTGTGTGTGTGTGTGTGTGTGTGTGTGTGTGTGTGTGTGTGTGTGTGTGTGTGTGTGTGTGTGTGTGGTCCGTGTACGTTGCCGCCATTCGATTTCCGTTCTGAGATGGAAAATCCAAAATCGGAAAACGACCCGTTTCCCGTTTTTCGTTTTGGAAAACGAAAAACGGAAAACGAACCGATATCCATTATCTGATTTTCTTTTGCTGAGCTTATGAATGGAAATAAAGAATAGGATCACCTGGGTCGTTTTTTCATTCCCAATTTTGCATTATTGTCTTTCATCCGGAAATTTACAGAAATTTGCCCTACATGTATATATTACCGCCATTTAATGAATAAAGAAGCGCTTATTTGGCATAGCATAGCCTAAACTAGGCTACTTGTTAAACTGTCTCCTGTGTATGCGCGCGCTGCGCGCCAGTCTCCTTCTCCCTCCTTAGGAGACGTTTTACTTAGTGGGTTAGATTTACTTGTAGTGGGTTTATTATTGTTATAGTGGATACCTCCTGCTGCCCATAGGTCTGTAGACTATAGGTAAATAAACATCAACATCTTAACATCATCTCATTAACCTCCGTTTTCCTTCATCTGTCGGCGTTACAATAGGATAGCCTACCGGTCACCAGATCTACTTCGCAGGTGTTTGTCCCGTTATAATACATTTTAATAAGAAATTAATAGACATGTCACAGTAGGCTACAGTATTTATCATCTCTGGCATATGGGCTATACATTTGTCTCAACACTATTAAGAGTAATTAAATGTCGGCCTACCTCCGCAATGCCTCTTGCGACCTCATACTCGAGGCGGCTGTCCGGGCAAAAGTCCCTCGCCGCCAGCCCATGTTCTGCTTACCACCGCTGAACACATTCTGCGGCATGTCACTACAGGACTTTCCCGACGTTATTTTATCAGCAATGAAATCGTGGAATTGATCAAGAGCCATTATACCCAACAGAGAAAGTTCGCAAACGCAGCTTAAGTTCAGGTTCAAAGTAGGTTATAGATATGGCGGTAATATGTAGCCTATACGTATGTAATTTCGAATCTAGTGGTTAGGGAAGCTCATATGCAAATTTCTGTAAACATTTCCGGATGAAAGACAATATTGCAAAATTGGGAATGAAAAAACGACCCAGGTGATCCTATTCTTTATTTCCATTCATAAGCTCAGCAAAAGAAAATCAGATAATGGATATCGGTTCGTTTTCCGTTTTTCGTTTTCCGATTTCCAAAACCAAAAACGGGAAACGGGTCGTTTTCCGATTTTGAACGTCTCAGAACGTCTCATCAGAACGGAAATCGAATGGCGGCGACGTACACGGACTGGGTGTGACGTGAGCGAGCGAGGGTGCGAGCGAGAGAGAGAGAGGGAGGGACTAATCATTGACTGTATAGGCTACCAACAGGTATTGTGAAACCAATCCTATTGAGAAAGTTGCCTGAGCCCGAGGAAGTGTATTCCTGTCTACGTAGAAGTTGCTAGAAGAGTAATTTTTGGGTTCCTTTCTGATCCACCAACATGAGACTACAACCACAGTAAGTAGCCAAGCTTATTTTAAGTTAACTTAACGTGATGTGTAATTTGAAATGCAATGAGGTGAATACTCATAGACATGGTTTTAGAACACTGATCCTATGTATAATGATCGTTTAACTATGATGAACTGTTGGGGTCTAGTTAAACAGGCCACTCACGTTATACATCGCACTCTTTTCCTTTAATAGTTCGATAGTTGCGCAAAACATATTTCAGTCAAAAAAAAGCTGTAAATGAAGAGAACGTGAACGGGAAGGTCAGGAGTTATGAAATTAAACTCGGTCGGAATAGGATCAACTGGAGACATGCAGATTGGAGTCAGCTGGATAAAAGATAAAAGATTCTTATATTAGTAGTTTTTTTTAGATCTTTGATCACGTAGGCTATTGAATGAGCATAGAACACGTATTTGCGGTGATCTTGCACCTACAACCCTATAAAAACATGTAATCTCCTCTGCAGGTTGTAGCAGAATGCAGCCCGCCCCCGGGGCTCTGGGGAACGCATACCGGGACGCACGGTGACACTGGTCTGCAGAAAAAGAGACATTTAGATGCATCGTGAGACAACATGTCGGGATTACCTGTGGGGTGTTTGTTATTGCTGGTTTGTGTCACGGCTGTTGCTCTTGAGATCCGTGGAAATGACACACAAGTCCGCTGCTCCCAGGTGGTTAGCCCAGACTTATATTTGCTTTTAACATATGCAATTTCCTGTGTTCATGGAATCTGAAAATACTCAATTTCCTGTTGCTATCGAAATTGTAATAGTTTTAATTACCTGTCAATGTAATAACAATTTTCTAATATTTGTTCACCAAAGGAGAAATCCAATAATCTGCCGTCCTGGCACCACCTCACCCATTGTGCAAAGATCAACCTACAGATTTAGTTGCTATGAACTCATTGTTACACAGTAGGCCTATAGCCTACATGTGTGCTTTCTGTGTCCGTGGTTTTCAATTTCATCCTGTTGCTCTTTAAAGGGACTGTCCGACTGCGAAGTGAGTGACGATTGGCCGATGGACCCTTGGGTTGTAGCCAAGGAGGGTGTGGTGGATGT
Organism: Micromesistius poutassou; assembly: GCF_964030765.1. NCBI lineage: Eukaryota > Metazoa > Chordata > Actinopteri > Gadiformes > Gadidae > Micromesistius > Micromesistius poutassou. Next base: position 9,997,151 of record NC_140272.1, read on the forward strand.
GCAGGGGGTGCAGGCGCTGGCCCAACTGTGCTGTAGAAACAGACAGGAGTGTACCCTGTGTCTGGCTGTAGAGCTGCAGATCCACATCATCCCTCAACCAGACACGAGTGAGGACCACGAGGGAGGAGGAAGACCCACCAACGGTCAGAGACATGAACTGAGTCCATATCTTTGAATTGGCATAGAGATTGACCAGTTGAGTACAACCTGTACGATTCGGTACAGAGATAACTACCATCTCTCTGTTAGGGTTTTATATGTGTGGGCAGCATTCATACTTTTTGGGCAGTGTTCATACTTGCCAATGGGAAGTATGCCAATGGGATGGGACTTAAAAGTTTGGCCTGTACAATAAAACCAGAACGCAGTTCAATAATACCAGAACGCATGTCCAGAACGAGTTAAAGGCAGATATTAAGCAGAAGATATTTTTGCTTCTGTTATCTGGCCTCTGTTATGCTGCTGTTTGGGATTCAGTTGCGCCTTTGATTTGAGCAACAGGTATGGTTCTGCAACCCTGTCCCTGAGCATGTACGGGCCTTTACTGGCAAAATAAGACGTCAGGATCTTCCAAGCAGAGTTGGAGTCGGATAAAGTAGGGTGGTCTAGCTTAAGGTAAAACAGTTAATACCACTTAATAACACTAGATCCACAGCGACTTTCAGGCTTTCTAAGATCGCCTTATTACAGAGAAAATAACCAATGCTCTGAGAACATACCTACAGCCCCTTTCGAGAGGGACCTAAAGCTGAGTAGCGTCTCCCTGTGGTTTAACTGCTAAGGATTCACTCTCTCTCTCTCTCCTGTGTTGGGGCAGCATCCGTCAGAGTGTGCTGTGAAACCCAAACTGCCCCGCCCATGTGTCAGAGAGTCCACTTCACCCTTCACCCTGATGCCCTCCCTCTGTCAAGTTCCACACTGGTACAATGGTTACCTCTTCATTCATTCATACTATCATTGTGTGTTTGTGTGTGTAGGTGTGTGTGTGTGTGTGTGTGTGTGTGTGTGTGTGTGTGTGTGTGTGTAAGTGGGCAGTACTACTACAGTTAGGAAGAAGCATTCCCTACTACGGTCCTGAAGTATCAAATCCTCATAAAGGACATAAATTAAAGTGTTTGTGTTAATATTTGGTAGTCTCCGTAATGTCCAAAGAAGGGTGCATAGGGGGCATATATAATATATACAGTATATATACTATATATAATACAGGTTCAACTGACTTAACATAGACTGTATATAACACAGGTTAAACTGACTTAACGTAGACTATATATAATACAGGTTCAACTGACTGAAGCCATGTGACCAAATGTAACGGACCGTTAATTCAAATAAATAAAACTATGGTTTTCTCTGGGTTTGAACATTTTTGGAAACATTGGGATAAGGTTAATACACAACTCAGCAAATTTATAACATAGTTCTTATAGTTGTCAGATATTTTAATGCAGAAATCGTAGCTTTAACAGAACGCAGTACAGAGTTAAACATCTGCTAATGTTTTGTTTCAAGAATGACTTGTTAACATGATTCTATCAGTATTAACTGTGTGTGTGTCCTTCCCAGCTGTCCCTGGAGGGTCAGCCAGTGTGTGCCCCCTACGGCAGCATAGCCCTGCTCTCTGTCCGGCCCTGTAGGTCAGCATGCCCCTTCCTAGCGCTCGCCTTGCCCTCCCTGGATGAAGGTATGTCTCTTCAAAACGCATTGATATATTGAATACAAAAAAGCATTTTCAAAGCAGTAAAATAAATTAGGTAGTTCAGAGATAGTGTTTTTTTCATCAAAATATGTGTTTGACAGCAGCAGTACGCACTTAACTCAAATCAAATAATAACAACTGGAATAAAACCAAAATAGAACAACAATTTAATTTGGGTAAACACAATATTATATGTACATAACAATATATAATATATATACTGTATATGTATATATATACATATATATACATACGTGTGTATATATATATACATATATATACATATATAATTAGTTGAAATGAATCAACTATTCTCTAGTGTTTTTATTTGTGTGTGGACATTATGGGCCGTATTGTGAACATGTCTTGTGTCTCCACACGTCTTGTGTCCCCAGTGTGTTCGCCAGACCTCCATGACTCCATAGAGGAATGTGATGGTGAGCGCACCTCTTCTGACCATAAATCCCCTATCATGATGGTAACAGGAGCCATAAAGCTCAGTCTAATGATTGACCAGACTCCCGTTCAGTCCCCAGGATAACGGCCGTGTTCCACCCCGAGACGGGCCTGGGCCTGGAGCTGGGGGGCCGTCGCCCGGGCCGGCCTGCCCTGCTGTGTCTCCTGTACGAGGCTGACGGACAGTGCCGGGTAGAGAGCACACACACACACTCACACACACACACACACACACACACCCATCTGTTTTTTGTTTTTTGTAATCACAACTTCATGTTTATAACCGTTACATAAATCTTTATGCCCTTTCCAGAGTATAAACACGACAACCATTCCATTGTGGGCTGTCACCACCTGCATGTGTCTACAGGTTGCTACGCAAATCATCTTGTTAATCATGGCCTATTCAGCTTTATTGCCGTAATTTATTTATTTATTGCCGTGTTAATTTGGTGTGCGTGTGTTTGTGTGTGTGTGTGTGTGGGGGTGGGTGTGCGTGTGTGCATGCGTGTGTGTGGGTGTGTTCCAGGCATGGTGGCAGGCAGGGGATCAAACTCGTCGAGCTATGAGCTGCCCGTTTACAAACCACACTGGTGAGTTGGGCCCATGAGGAGAGAGCGTGGGGGGGCCCATGAGGAGAGAGCATGGGGGGCCTATGAGGAGAGAGCGTGGGGGCCCATGAGGAGAGAGCGTGGGGGGCCCATGAGGAGAGAGCGTGGGGGGCCTATGAGGAGAGAGCGTGGGGGGCCCATGAGGAGAGAGCATGGGGGGCCCATGAGGAGAGAGCGTGGGGGGCCCATGAGGAGAGAGCGTGGGGGCCCATGAGGAGAGAGCGTGGGGGGCCAGGGCCCATGAGCAGAGAGCGTGGAGGGTCTCTGTGGGGTTATAACTCGCTCTGTGGCCCCCAGAGGCCGTGATCCAGAGTAACGAGTGGAGGAACATCTCTGTGTCTCTGGCACTGGTGGAGCGGAGCAGGGCCCTTCTCCTGTGGAACCTGTCGGGCCCCTGCAGGCTGGAGGCCCAGGTGTGGCCCTGTCGCCTAGGCCAGGCCGTCCCACACCACGTATGTAAAGAGATCACAGGCCTGAGGAACAGCATCCGCCTGGAGACCGGCGACTGGACACAAACCCAGAAGGGGCACTGGGTGAGGGTCTCACTGTCTCCAGCTCTCTCTCTATCTTCTCAGAATAAAGTGCTATATATATGTATATATATATATATATATATATATATATATATAGACATTATAGATAATATAAATATCTATAGCCCGTATGTCCTTTTGAGTTGTGTTGTTTCTTCCTCAGGAGATATCTGGGGCTTTTGAGGTCTTCGACCTTGGGTTCCCACCGTGTGTGATGGTAAAAGGTTTTAAATGCTATCCACATATGTCGTCTCTCAGTTCAGTTCCATGCACTAAATACTTCTCTGTACATTCGAAACAGGTGAAAGTGAACCGGATGGAGCACGACTTAGGTCCCTTCTGCATTAATAACGGTATAATGACCACAACTGGTACGATCACATTGTACACAAACAATAAATTAAACACCAACATTTTCAGAAATCTGCCCATACAATATTTAAGAATGCATTCAACTTTCAGCCAGCAGATGGCGCTGGACTCTTCTGATCATCGCTTTGGTGACGTTGATTTTGTTGGCGGTTCTGCTGCTCTTCTCTCAACATAACAAAATAAAAAGTAGGCTATGTATTTATCTTCTAAACTAAATGTACTTGTTTTAATCGAAAATGACAGCCTCTGCTAAAACTACCCAAAACATTTGAATTTGCTGCCTTGTGCTCAATACTTTATTGCCATCGAAGAAAGTTGGAACTTCCAGCATCACACACACACACACACACACACACACACACACACACACACACACACACACACACACACACACACACACACACACACTGGTAGTAAAGGGTAAAAAGATGAGAATCTCCCAGGCTCCTCCAAAGTGTGTATGTGTCAGTACAAATAGCCTCAAGGTAGTAGACGCTACCTAAGGTGAGAAGTCCTGCAGTCCTTCATGGCAGGAGCAGGCAGAGGGAGTGAGCAGGGAGGGATGGCTCTGTTATCACTTTCTGCACCTTGCATCTCTCTTTCTCCTGTAGGGTGGGCAACGGGCTGGCACTCTACTAACCCTGCAAAATACACGCACGGTGAGTGATTTTTGTCGCTTTCAGCAAAAGTTGAAGACACCAATTTTGTTGACATAGTTAGACCTTTTCGCAAACATAATCACCCATTCCTCCTTCCTCCCCCCTTCCCTCTCTTTGCCCCCCCCCTCCCACCCAGCTGTGAGGGGCCATGCTGTGGTGCTGAGCCCCCCAGACTCAGAGGAGGGTCTGTGTGAGCTGGTGTGCGGCCTGGGCTCCTTCCTCCGGGAGCAAGGCCTCGGGGTGTCGGTGGACCAGTGGAGCCGCGCGGAGCTCTGCACTCTGGGGCCCCTACCCTGGCTCTACGCCCAGCTGCTGCGTCTGGAGCAGCAGGGGGGGGGCAGGGTGGTGCTGGTGTTGACCCGGGGGGCCCTGCAGAGAGCCACGGAGTGGACGCGTCTCTCCGGACGGGAGGAGGGCCGGGGACCGCAGGGCCCCCCTGCCACCGCCTCGCCCTCCCCTTACTCGGACGTCTTCTGGGTGTGTCTGGCGTGTGTGGCTGTGGCCCGGCGGCGGGGCAAGGCCGGGGAGCGCTTCCTACTGGTGGACTTTGAGGCCTGTCCCGGGGAGCTGGCCTGGAGTGGCGGGCCGCTCCCGGAGCTCCTGGAGGGGCTGAGTGTGTTCCGCCTGCCCTCCCAGAGCCAGGCCCTACTGCTGGAGCTGACCAGAGGAGCTGCCTCACACACTAAGGCCCAGCAGAGGACAGCATCTGGACCGGAGACAACTCCTCTCACACATCATAGGGGGGCGGCATTAGCTCAGGAGGTAGAGGGGGTTGGCTGGTAACCGCAAGGTTGCTGGTTCGATCCTCGGCTCCTCCTAGCTGAGTGTCGTGGTGTCCCTGAGCAAGAAGCCTCACCCTAATTGCTCCTGATGGCTGGCTGGCTGTCGCCCTGCAAGGTTGACTTCACCATCGGTGTGTGTGAATGTGTGCATGATTGGGTGAATGTCAGTCAAACACTGTAAAAGCGCTTTGGATAAAAGCGCTATATAAATGAGGACCATTTACATCAGACCCTACACCTCAATCCCGGACGGAGGGATTTTAATGTACATAACCTTAACTTGTTTCAGCGAAATGATTTTTTAATAATACAATTACATAATTGTTTTTGTTTAAGCCACGCGTGTGTGGTTTAATCGGTGCCAACTTCTATGTCTAAAAATAAACGTATCTGTTTTCGTGGCGTGCCTCAGCTTGATTGGCTCGTACGCCTAATGTAGGAGGATCGCATTGGTCAGTCAAGGCCGCTCAAGACAGTCAGCAAGTGATCCAGAATTCCAGAGCAGACTCAGCCGGGACAGACTGAGCCCCCCAGAGTCACTGGAGGAGGAAGTGGAACTAGTTTTAGAGGAGTAATAACCTCCTCGGTAGGACAGAATTCAAGGCAATCAATATCCGGCCTGTCTGCAGATATGAAACTTCCCGTCATACTAATTTAAGGTAATTCAATGTCTGCTTATGATTTATTCTCTCGTTTTGGTCCGCTGACCCGTGTCCGCCGGTATGCCAGTGTTTCTGGTACTCTTGCCATTAAGATTGTTATCTCAGGATAGAGTCCCATCTCACTCCGTGGTGGGGCATGGGTATAACCTGGGAGTTAAAGCAGTTTGGGGAGACACGACAGCGAGTTGCAGAGAGTCGCCAACTCGGAGACGCGCCGGGAAGGTGCCTTCCCAATCGGCCTTCCCTTGCCCTGCCCACCCTAACCCAGGGCTGCTCCAGGGGTCTGAGGCGCTGGGGGGACCCGGGGGCCGAAGGGCACGGAGGAAGCAACGAGGCGTTGGGATTTAATTTTGGAATAAATGGCGAGGCGTCAGCCGATACCACATGAGACCTGCTGGGTCCCATGTGAAAGTCAGTTTAAAGTGCAACATGAAATTAGACCAGGGAACCTTGCATCAAACCCTGTCTGCTCAGACTAACCAGAAGCTGAAAATGATGGTTTGAATAGAAAATAATCACTTCATTCGTGTTAATGTGACTAAAATACATATCGATGTCAAGTAGATTCTTCCATGGTGACGTTTTAAATAGTAGGTCTACCATAAACAAAAGCATTGTGTGCTTGTGCAGACAGTGGAAGATGAATCATTGGAATAAACTATCCACTATTTTAACATGCAACCAATGCAGGGCAAGCCTGTCCTATGTAAGAAAATAGTCTTAAAAAAAATACTATTAACTATTATATTTTATCTATTTCAAATGCGTCTTTATTTACATCAGACGCAATGTTGGCGCAAAGTGAAGATATTCAGGCGAATTTATTTGTACCAATTTGTGCCATTCTGCGTCGAACCATTGTTAGTTGGCTTTACTGTGTGGAAAGTATCAAATTCAACGTTATAGCCGTTTTCAATATAAACGTAATTTGCCTCTTTGTGCTATGGAAGTATGTAGGCTACGGTCTCCAAAAACGTGGAGACCGTTGTTATTATGTTCAATGTTAAATGTCATTATGATAATAGCATTACCTAGGTCATAACCCACCTCTGTACCTTTCCTTTGACAGCTGTCACATCATGGTTCTCTGGAAGCTTCTCGTGGCCGTTTGGCTGAGCTCAGCAGGGCCCTCCGTGGCCCACAGCTGTCCCGACGCCTGTTCATCATGCTCTCTGCAGGACAAGAACCGCTGTCTGGAATGTGAAGCTGGATGGACACTCTATCACAACACCTGTATAGGTGTGTGTCTGTGTGTGTGTGTGTGTGTGTGTGTGTGTGTCTTTGTGTGTGTGTGTGTGTGTGTGTGTGCCCCACACATGGCTCTAAGGACCCTCTGTAAGAATCCTACATGCCTTCTCATTACTGAACGAAAGGCTGCTCTGGCTGGCAAGCCCATTGAGTGATACGTGAGCTGTTAGAAGGCTGTTAGTTATAATCATAAATAAACCTTAGTTATAAACAGACCATATCAGGGGCGGGAGTGAATATATTAAAATTCAAAAAATGTTACCATTATGCGGCAAAAAAAAAGTGTCCACCCAGTCCATTTTAACAGCCACCGAGCACAGAAATACATCCATAGTACTAATGACTCCACTGATAGTAAACACTCCCTCCTTGTTCTCTGTGCTGCTGCTCCAGACATCGATGAGTGTGGCACGGCGCTGGGCCACTGCCCTCCAGACTCCTACTGCTCCAACACCGAGGGCTCATACCAGTGCAGAGGTCAGGCTGTGAGGAGGACGGGTCTTGGCGTTAGTACACCCCGGGTGGCTGTGGAGCGGCGTGTAACGTGTTGATGTTCCCCAGACTGCGACCGGGCCTGCGGGGGCTGCATGGGCAGCGGACCGGCGCGCTGCAGGAAGTGTGCGGCAGGCTACAGGCTGACGGGGTCCAAGTGTCTGGGTACACCCTTAGGGATCCACCTCTTTACATTCAATAACATAACCTTTGAGCTTCAATGGGTTTTTAAGATGGCGTGATGACTGCAGTGGTGCTCTTTGCTTGTTTCCTGTTTAGATGTGGATGAATGCGGGGAGACCACCCTGCCGTGCCCCGGTCTGGAGGAGCTCTGCACCAACCTGGAAGGCTCCTTCCTCTGTGACTGCGCCCACGGTTTCATTCGTAAGAATAACGTCTGCATGAGGACGCAGCCACAAAGTGAGTACTTGGCATGCCTTGCTCTGTACTAATTATGAATGAAAAAACAATCCTCATGCACACGGACCAAAGCTCCTCACAGGAACAGTGACGGTTCTGTGGCCCCCTGCAGGCACCCAGGAGAAGGGTCTGTTCGAGGACATCCCGGAGGACGAGGTGGCCGTCCTGCAGCAGATGTTCTTTGGGGTGGTGCTGTGTGCTCTGGCCACGCTGGCGGCCAAGGGGGACATGGTGTTCACCTCCATATTCATGGGCGGCGTGGCGGCCATGGCTGGGTACTGGCTTTCGGAGCGGGGGGACCGCTTCTTAGGCCGCTTCCTGAAGGGGTCCTAGGAGGGCCCTGGGACAGGACTTACTGCTCACCTCACATGAGGACATCGAATGTACGTGTGTATATTCAGGTTCATGTACCGTGACATGAACCCAGGGCCGGAGTGGGACCCATTTTCAGCCCGGGAGTTTCAGGCCCATACTGGCCATACTTTTTTCCAGTGATGGAAGAATTTGCATAAATTAACAGCATAAAACCCGTACTATCCCTTTTTATTATTGGGTATTGGATCAACGTTTGCCAAATGAAAAATCCACCTCAAGGATCTGTTACTTTAACTGTCAATTATATATAAAACATACAATGTTAACCCATTACATATTTCGGATCATTTCAATGCATCATGTCAGTTCTATGTGTGGGTTATCTTATATCAAATAATTTAAATATATTTTTTAAAGTCCTCAGTCCTGTCTTCTTCATGCATCGGGTTCACCAGCAGCATCAGACCGGCTGAACTGCTACTCTGAGGCTACCAAATATTTTATATTTTATATAATTGACTATCTATCACGTTTGTTCTGGCTTTTATATTTTACATGAAATATGTTGTCCAGTCTTGCCTCTTTAGTGTCTGACTGGCTTATCTCTTCTAAAGCTACAAAAAAGAATGGGTGACTTTATTGCTTAGGCTAACTTACACAGATCATGCTGGAGTTTACATGTTAATTTTCACAAATTATATTTGTGATTTGTCATATGGCTTAACAAAATAAACTAGAATAATGATGAATTGGTTTAAGCTTTTATGCTCTGGTTGGCATTGCAAATATAGCACAAATAGCTAAATGATTTATGTTTAAGCAATAGATCACGACAGGCTGTGGAATGTTCTCATTATACCTAACTATCTAACTCGTACATTATACAACAGTTGGGAACCAATCAGATCGCTTGATTTAAGCCACCCGTTTTATAATGCAAATTAATCATTAGATCCGCCTCTCTACCGGCTGCAACTTGTGTCTGTCCACTAAACAGTTGGTTTATTTTGGCACATTTGGCAGCGTAGCATCTTCCTCCAGTGCCCTTCATTTAATCTGGTCTTTTCGGCTCTGTAGCGTATTTTAGCATTGTAGCATATTCTAGCATGCATCAGGCCAAATTGTAGCGCATTCTAGCTTGATCAGGCCAGATATGTCCTTGGTGACCAGTGAAGCATTCGTTCATGTGTAGAGCCATTCATACACGTATCAATTCTTAAGATATTAGCAGGCCAGGGGCCTCATTCATAAAACTCTGCGTAAAACCCTCCCTAAAACATTTTGCATATTGCATATGCCCAAACCTCAGAATCTGTGTATGCACAAAAATATTCAGATCTATAAAAATGTGCGGCAAACACCTCTACGCACACTTCTCGTTATTAATACCAACGTGTGTTGAAGTTTGTGCTTGTGCACGAGAGTGCACAAGCGCCATGCTCCTCCCAAAATCGCCCCATAATAGTCCTTAAAAGGTTAATGCTAATTAATCAATGAATATTCCTAGTATATAAGGAGCCTTTGCTGACCTATCATTACACGGGAACACACGCGTGCATTACACACGCTCGTGTCTCATACCCCTCGCTAAATTCTCGAGCAATTCCAAAGTTGCCATATTTTAGCTCGTTAGAATACAGAGTCCAACAGAGCATTATTTATTGGCCTTGTGCCAATAGGATAATTAATTACTATGTCCTATAGGCTAATTTAATGTAGGCCTACATATAGGCCTATATGTATCAGGAAAATTAATAAAACTTAGTGATACAGTTGGTCTGGCCGAGGATTGTGATTTGAAAGGGTTGTAGTGTGTTGAACATAATATTGCCTTAATTCATATTTCATAATGGGTGCTTTTTATAAAATGAATAAATAAATCCGAAGTCATAGTAGGCCTATGTGGTGCGCAAAATGTGTGTTGGGTATCGGGAGGTAGCGTGTTCTTCTTCTTTTGGCGTTATTGGCGGTTTGCAAACCGATATGGTGCATTACTGCCACCAAGTTCCTGTTGTCGTCTCCAGAGATCACTGTTTGAAAAACTTTGCGGGACCTTTACTCCAGGGTGAAAGAATGCGTAGAACTGCGCACTCTTTTCCGCAAGGAATTTTTCTATAAATCACGATGTTGGCGGTGAAAGATGCGTAGGCCTACGCACATTTCATCCTTGTTTCCGCAACATTTTCGTGCGCAGAGACCTTTATAAATGAGGGCCCAGAACGCTCCAGGTAACGCATTTATCGGATGCCTTAGGCCCTACTAAGCATATCGCCACGCGTGCTTATACAATTCCCCTCGTTTTGCTTTGTAGATAACATACCGGACCTTTAACAAATAAAGTGAGTTAAAAGCGATCATGACTCTGCGATTTTCTAAAGAACACGGCAATTTGGTGACCCCGACGTGATTCTGAGGAAATGCCAGGGACCGGGGAGGGCCAGAGGCGGGCGCGAGGCTCACCACCCCTTCCACGTGGCCACAAAAACAGGTGAGTAGAACCTATTGTCTAAAAATCTAAATCTGCATAGGACTTAGGTATAGAAAACTTAGGTGGAAGGGGTGGACAGCCAACGCTCCATGATCCCGGTGTCGTGCCAGAAGTTGATTTTTGCCAGAAACTGATTTCCGGTCCGCTGATTTTTACATTGTAATGGCCCTTTACACATTATTCAAGCACTGGTTGACATCAAATCTTGTCAGTATTACTTTGCTGAGTGATATCAAGCCATTTTGAGGCAGAAACACAACTTTAACAGACAGTGCGCGCTCCCGCGGACCGGAAATCAGTTTCTGGCAAAAATCAACTTCTGGCACGACACCGGCCCTGGTGTAGGAAAACGCATAATCTGATAACTGACGTGAAATTGAACAATCGCTAAGAACTCTGAAGGAGAATTGAAAAAAAATTAAAAAAAATCAAAAAAAATCTGGTAAAAGTGTGTTCTGAAAGCAAGGGGCTAGAATTGTATCCCTCTGTATGTCTTGAGTCGGGGGACGTTATATAGTCTGGCTCTGTATGTTTTGAGTCGGGGGACACTATAGTCTGGCTCTGTATGTTTTATGTCTTGAGTCGGGGGACACTATAGTCTGGCTCTGTTTGTCTTGAGTCGGGGGGCGTTATATAGTCTGGCTCTGTATGTATTAAGTCGAGGGACACTTGTGGTCCGGCTCAAGGGGAACTGCGTGTGGTATGAGTCTGGCGGGCCCAGAGAAGATACTCCCTGCTGTGATAAGGTGTTGTTTGGATTCTGACACAGGAACACTTTTAATCATATTCTGATACCCTTGTAACCAGTGTCTTAATATCCTGTCCTCTAACAATTTAGAATTGATCCACTACCCCTTCTCTTATACGCTTTGTGTTTATTGAGAAGGTTTTGTGAGCTTGTGTAGACGTTTAGTTTACCGTCGCATACGGTCATGTTGCACACTTGGTGTGTTCTCCGGAAAGTAAGAGCTTCTTCGCTGCGTTGTTACGCCAAATTAGCTGCTCTTTGTTTATTATCTGTTTATTTCATGTAGGCTACGCCATCTCGGCTTCGCCTCAAGGTGGCATCCCAGTATTACGCTGGTATTAAGAGTGACCGGATATTCTGTCTTTAATATCCTGTCCTCTGACCATTTTGTCTCTTATACGCTTTGCGTTTATTGAGAAAGTTATGATTGCTTGTGTAACTGCTGTGTACCCGCCCCGCCAAGAACCCACACACAGGCTGGATTGGATGATGTGGTTCTTTATATGGTAGCTGCAATGAGTGGTAGATACACACACACACACACACACACACACACACACACACACACACACACACACACACACAAAATATGTGGTTTAGCACCTCCACTGGATTTGACGTCTACAGGGGGAAATAACATTGACTTCAGTGCAAAATAATAACACTACTAACGTGAGCAACAACCAATGCGAAACGAAAATGCACCAAGATAGCATATCGATAACTGCTGTTACATGACTGCATCTCACAATAAATTTCAAGTTAGCTTTAGTGTAATTTATAATACTTTGCAGAGCAACATCAGACCGTGGCTTACCCCAAGCAGAGAGCTGGAAGACTGCTAAGAGCATCCGGGTTGCGGTCATATATATAGACTTTTAGGTACCAGTAGATGGCACAATTGAACCTCTCATTGCAGGGCAAAGCAATATACAGGCTATATACATATTTCAGCAGGAATTTCAATAAAATAATCAAAGTATTTCTTATACCCGTTACATACACCCCCCTGAAATTCTGCTAAATATGGGAGTGCAATACTTCATATAAAAAACTGTGCATTGAACAAAACTAGAGTGCATGTCAGTTCTAAAACTCTCCCAAAAAGGAGTGTGGAAAGAAAGGAGGCGATCAAACTCCTAACTAAACACAGACTCAGAGATGCCTGCTACACCTCCGAAATGCAAAACATTGTTCCTGTAGCTTCAAGTACTACCTAGACTAATCTCTGGTCAAATACTAGCTTAACCCTGATACTCAAACCGAAAGTGCATCTCTAAAGAACTGAAACAACGTACTAACTGATACTGTGGACACAGAATCCTCATCTACTACTTGCTCATTCATCTGACAAATAAGGCGTTGGGGAAGCTTCATGGAACTACGATCCCTGAGACCATAACGGCCAGGCTGTGTGCAAACCACCTGAGCTAGAGGGCCTGGAACGTCATTGTCTGGACAGTCAATGTCAGGAATGGCTGTCTCAGGGGCGTTAGTGTCCGGGGAGTCAATGTCTGGAGGGTTGCTGTCAGGAGGAGCAATGTCTGTGGGGATATTGTCAGGAGGGGACATGTCAGCAGCGTCAGTGTCCAAAGGGGTCTCATCTGGACGAATAGCTTCGGGAGGGGTCACGTCTGTCAGGGACTATGCCTTCAGAACACTGTGGTGGGCCTTCCGCACCATCGACAGCAGCATGGTCAACCTCTTCTGCAGGTATTTGTTGACTGTCCTGACTGGAAGCGGCGACTGAGAGAGAGTCAGACTGGGCAACATCAGACCTCCGGTCAAGCGAGTCATCCTCCTCTTCTGAATGGACTTCCTCTTCACCTGTCTGCATCAGCCAGCTGACTGTACGTACATCACTGTCCTCCATCACGTCAGGCACATCAGGACATGCATCACTACCGTGTGCAGCTACGTCACATTCTGAGTGTTCGGACCCACTGTCCACACCTCTCTCGCAGGGCAGAAAGCTGACAGAGAGTAGTAGATTCCGGTGAACGACTCTCTCTCTGCCTGTCAGGCAATCCTTGACTCTGCAGACATTGAGTTCAGGTCTGACTGAGATGACTTCATATGGGGTCGACTCCCACTTGTCTGCAACCTTGCGTTTTCCTGGCACACCTCTGTTGGCGATCAACACTCTGTCTCCAACAACGAGGGGTGAGCCCTTGACCTTGCGGTTGTACAGCTTGGCGTGGCGAGTCTGTTCCTTGAGACTGTTCCTCCGCACAATCTGAGCAGCTTCATGCAGATCCTTCTTCAGGTGGGACACGAAGTCCGAGTGGCTGACAACAGTGTCACTGGTGAGAGCATGCTGAAACATGATGTCGACAGGGAGACGAGGGATTCACTAGGTAGAACACTAGGTAGAAGGGTGCAAACCCTGTCGTCTCATGCTCTGTGCAGTTGTAGCAGAAGGTGAGTTGCTGCAGCATTTGTGGCCACTTTGCTTTGGACTGAAGGGGAAGAGACCTAATCATATTTCCCAGGGTCCTGTTAAATCGCTCTGTGACAGCATTTCCCATGGGGTGATACGGAGTCGTATGGGATTTCTGTACCCCAGCCATTTCTAGAAGCTCCTTGATCAGCTTGCTCTCAAAATTGGCTCCCTGGTCCGAATGGATACGCCGAGGAAAGCCATAAATGAGAAAGAAGTCATTCCAGAGGCGACGAGCGACCTGCTTGGCAGTCTGATTCTTGCACGGAAAGGCGTGTGCCATCTTGGAGAAATGATCAGTCACAACTAGAACATCCACAGACTTGTTCCCTTGCTCAACAGTCCAAAAGTCTATGCAGACCAACTCCATAGGCTCAGAGGTGACAATGTTCTTGAGTGGCGCACGGCTGTGTGGCTCAGGTGTCTTCCCTACTATGCAGCGCTGGCAGGACTGAACATAGTTCACAACATCATGTTCCATGCCACTCCAGAAGAATCGTTGCCTCACCAGAGACAAGGTACGATGCTGGCCTTGGTGACCTGCTGAGTCATGGAGACCTTGGAGGACTTTCCGCTTCAATGGGTCAGGTACTATGAACTGGAAGATCTTCTTGTTCACCTGGGGATCTTTCCTTATCTTGTACAGCATGCCATTCTGTATGGTTAGTCTACTCCAATGCTTCAGCAGCTTGATCACGCTACGTGACTCAACAGCTCTCTCACGTTTGGTAGGTCTCTTGTGTCTCTGTACAAAGTACATGACCCTGCTTATCGTGCTGTCTTGCTCTTGTTGACCGACGAGCTGGCTCTGAGGGAGTGCAGCAGACTGGTCTTCCTTCTGCAGAAGACTGAAGGCAGCATCCGTCCCAATCACGTGACTCACACCGCCAGTGGACTGAGCATTGAGGATGGCAGCGACTTCCTCTGATGCGACTGAGCCTCTGGTGTCGGGTGTAACTGCCCCCCGCACTGGCTCGTCCGATGCTTCACCACCGTCGTCCACAAGAGCCTGACAGTTGTTGGACACTCTGAACACCTCTTGTACGGTTCTGTCAGTCACACCGTTGACCAGGTCCAACAGCGAGGAATAAGGCTCGGTGACAAGGCGATGACCCACACACAACTGGACAAACGGCTCACGGCTCAAGGCGTCGGCTACGATGTTCTTTGGGCCGGGAATGTACTTCAAGTCAAAGTCGTAAGCAGCGAGCTTCGCCACCCACCGCTGCTCACACGCGTCCAGTTTGGGTTTGGTCAGAATATATGTCAAGGGGTTATTGTCAGTCCATGTGGTGAAGTGCTTGCCTTTCAACCAGTGGCTGAATTTGTCACATACTGCCCATTTCAAGGCAAGAAATTCAAGGCGGTGTGCAGGGTAGTTCAGCTGGGAGCAAGAAAGCGTTCTACTCGCAAAGGCAACAGGTCTGGCTACTTTTCCACCAGGCGGCAGTTGCGACAGGACAGCTCCAATCCCATCAAAGGATGCGTCGACAGCCAGAATGAACGGGGCATTGAAATCCGGGTGGGCTAGAGTGACACTTGTCATGAGGTCGTGTTTCAGTGTCTCGAACGCATTCTGGCATGCGTCGGACCAGTCAGCAGGAGTCAGCTTCACAGGACCTCCTTTCTTCACAGGTTTGCGACCTCTCTTGTGCTTGCGCTGAGCACCAGGTTCAACTGTGAGCCTGAACAGCGGCTTAGCCTTCGCAGAACATGCCTCGATGAAACTCTGATAGTACATCACCATGCCTAGAAACGATCTGATCTTACTAGGGCAAGGCGTTTCCCCATCGGACTCCATGAGTCCTGTGACTTGTAGATCATTTATGGCTCTCACTTTTTCAGGGTCTGTTCAAACCCCATCTTCACTGATGACGTGCCCAAGAAACTTCACAGTCCTTCTGAGGAAGAAGCACTTCTTGGGTGCGAGCTTAACACCATCTCTAGGCGTCTGAGTGCAACTTCCTCTGTAGGCGCAAATACCATCAGGTCGTCGAGGTAACACAACGGGCTCGTGAAATTCTCGTCACCGAATATGGACATCATCATCCTCATGAAGGTAGCCGGACTGTTGCAAAGGCCTTGAGGGAGACGGTTATATTCATGAAGTCCAAAGGGCGATGAGAATGTTGTATACTTCCTATCATCAGGGTGCAAGGGGACGTTATAGAAGCCTGATGTCAGGTCCATCGTGGAGAATAGAGCATTTCCACCAAGTGCGGCTAGAGCATCTGCTTGATGCGGCAGTGGGTAGGCATCCTTCACAGTTCTTGCGTTGAGCCATCTGAAGTCAGTGCATACTCTGAGGTCTTCATTCCGCTTCCATACGAGAACGAGTGCAGATGCATATTCACTGCTCGACTTCTGAATAATGCCTTTTTCTTCCATCTCATTCAGAGTCGTTCTCAGTTTCTCATACTGGCTTGGTGGTATGCGTCTGTAAGGTAGACGGAACGATGCACAAACTCTTTAGCCTCTCCGCAGTCCATCTTGTGTCTGGAGAAGATTGACTCATACTGTTCAATGATGTGAACAAGCTTGGCTTTCCACTGCAGTGACACTTCGCATGACTTCAGATCAACGTCTTGCAGTCCCAGAGCCTCCAGTGCACGCACCATGTCCTCTTCTGACCTCAAATGCACATCTTCTCGCTCTGCACACACTGCATGTTGCACTTGACGTCCTCTACTTTAGGCAGGTCCTCTACTGCTATACAGGGGGACACATCTGCAATCTTGGCATTCCTTCTCAGCACCACAGTTTTGTCTGTAGGATTAATAACTTTAACAGGCACCCATCGATCTCCCCAAAGTGGAGTAATAACTCTTCCAACAAGGATTTGTTTGGGTCTGGCTTTAGACTGGGTCGACTCAACGACATCACAGCCGACTCAGGTAACTTGCCCCAGACAAGGTGCTCGCTCTGTGGTTTCAGTGTCACACAACTCTTGACTTTCACTGTTCCCACCTTATCTGGAATGCATTCACCTCTCCATCTCTCTGTGTTGGAAAGCAGCGACAGGAATTGGCAGTGGTCATCAGTCTGACCATTGTCGGGTGAGGAAACTAGCCTCCAGTAGCCGTCAGTGCTCTTCAGTGCTCTTCAGTGCTCTTGCTCTTGCCGAGGATCATTTGTTCTGTCTGGCAAGGAACGACCATTACTGGAACGATCATCCTGCATCCGTAAACGGTGACATCAAGGTCATACATGTCTTTGGGGGAAACGCGGTGTCCTCCGCAGCCTACAATGACATAATCATCAGCTGTGTCTCTTGTCATGTCAGGGTATTGCTGCAGCAGGGACTCCACAGCAGATTCACTTATTGTACAGGCCATCGACCCGCTGTCCAACAGTGCTTTGAAAGTGGGGTCATTCTTCACAAGTACAGGTGTGTAGAACAAGCTGTCAGTCTCTGCTATCCTCTGGGATCCCTGAAAGATCAGTTTCTTGGATGAGATTACTGTACTGCCAATATAACTGCTATGCGACTCATAGAGGAATTCAATATCCAGCATGTCGGGTTCCTCATAACTGGTGGGAGGTTCAATTAGCCGATCTGCACAGTCCTCCTCGGTGTGCAGACCGGTCAGTTTTCCTGAGGCTGTGGAGTGGTCCTCCTTGCTGGACAGTAACGGCGCGAATGGCCTGGAGCATAACACTTGAAGCAGAGCCTCTTCTCCCGGCAATGAGAGAAAGCACTGTGACCATCATCTTTGCAAATAATGCATGGCATGTCAGTGAACCCATCAACTCTGTCCTCAGGACACCTGTGGAGCTCGCCTCCTCACTTGTGACTGGTCAGAGGTCGCACGCAGCAGAACCTTCTCCAACATAGCCATCACTTCCACTAGGGGGACATACTGAGGGCTCTGGGTCTGAGGTGGCACGTGACCACTGTGGCCAGGGGCCGGCTCACCTCAGCTGTGTGTACTGTAACGTCCATCCTCTTCACAGCATGTACCGGGGGAGTTGCTTTGCAGCTCATCTCGGCATGGTACTCATTCAGCACCTCCAGTAGTTCACATGCTGACCACTTCTCTATGGTCTTGGACCTGAAAGTGAGGGCCAGGTCTTTGCAGGGACAGTTTCTAATAAACATGCGAGTCACCTCCATTTCAGGGTTGTCCAGTGTCTTGCCCTGCTCTCTCAGACAGTCAATGGCGAGGTCAGCTGCTCTGTTTAGTCTCAGCCAATAGTCATAGGGGTCTTCCTGGTCTTTAGGCAAAGTTGAGTAAAAGTCAGCTAAAGGGACAGCAGAGTACCTAGTACAGCTAACGTGTTTTCTGAGGAGACCATAAATCATGTCGGGCTGAGCATGCATATCAATGTTACTGTTCCTAATGCCAAACTTCACTACATCTTTAGCTTTTCCCCTCAAATGTACAAGGATTTCCTCAGCCTGCTCTTCGACTCTCACATTACTCTTTTTCATGAATGCTCTCATCAGATCTTCCCATTCATGCACCTTGATTGAATCTGACCCATCTCCTACAAACGATGGTGGTTCCTTAACCTTCCTCTGTGTGACAAGCTGAACCTGAGATACATCAGACACACGGCTAGGCTGACTCAGTGTGCTCGTCACATTCTGTGTGACAGTTAAATCAGGAGCTACTGTGTTGTGTGACTGCATACGCGACATGATGCTGTCAGCTAATTGATGACCTATCTCCTGAATGACAGTCCTCATCTGGTCAGCTACACTCTCAGAGTTGTCACTAATAGGATTTGGCGTAGACGTGACTTGATGCAAATGGGAGCTAGTGGGCTGGTCAGCTGCATCATGGACGCTAGTATTAGAAACTGCCTCTAATGAGGGCAAATCAACACCTGGGGTAAAACTATCAACAGAAAAGGGGATAGGAGTAGGCATACCCCTTCCTCTGCCAACATGAGTGGGTGTGCCAAACCGTGGGAAAAGCTGATTACTCTGAATAGACATGTTTCAAAAATGTCTGGCACAAAACAGTACAGTCCACCCCAATATATGAAATCATCAATAGGAAAATGGCAAATAAATCAAAACGGTAAAATAAATCAGCAATCTGTGTGACACGTTACTGCTATGCCACATAAAATTATCCGTGCCACTGTGACACACTGTACAGTGTACAGTAATGAGCTTCACTGCAATATTTGCTACCCTTGTAAACTGTGAACCCGCAAATACTGTGAACTGGCTGCTTCATGGAGCGATGTGGTAGGCAGGACGGTCAGCGGTTCGATGAGCTTGATAGAAGCATCCGGGTCACGGCACCAATGTAACTGCTGTGTACCCGCCCCGCCAAGAACCCACACACAGGCTGGATTGGATGATGTGGTTCTTTATATGGTAGCTGCAATGAGTGGTAGATACACACACACACAAAATATGTGTGTCCACTGGATTTGACGTCTACAGGGGGAAATAACATTGACTTCAGTGCAAAATAATAACACTACTAACGTGAGCAACAACCAATGCGAAACGAAAATTCACCGAGATAGAAATTACAGACTCTTTATTCTCTTGATCCTCGCTTTGCGTGCTCTTGGGAGAATTTCGGGTTCTTGAGTCTGATGTGCCCTGTGACGTAGGTCTTGTGACTGGGGTCCAGCAGGAGTACATTGATTGGGCTCCGCTCGCAGCTTCACCTTAGCCCATAAGGCGAAGCCTAGACGGCATAGCCTACATGAAATAGCTCGTTAGTTATGTTATTATCAGTGCTGTCAAATGATTAAAATATTGAATCATGATTTATCGCATTAATGTCATAGTTAAATTGCGATTAATCGCAATTAATCACACATTTTTATCTATGCTAAATGTCCCTTGATTTCTTTTTGTCCCATTATTTTTTCTCATTTTAAGCCGTTAAATTGGGTTTGCCTCTCCTCTGTTTTCATAACAGTCAACGCACGTGACTGAAGTCCCCACTGATCGTCAAAATAATGCGCTGTGACCCCGAGGTAACTCTGATTACTTAGTGAGGTCGAGTAGTCTCCAGTCAGCGCAATTGTGCTTGTCTGCCCCAACGCTGCCGCCACCTTGGCTCTCTCGTCATCATACAGGTCGTGGATGTTCTTGGTAGTAGTGGCTCAACAAGGTAATTCATATGTCCAGTCGTTAGATGCAATGTGTATTATTTCACGCAGACCGTCGTCCTCCACAATACTTATCGGCCTGCACGCTGTAGCCACCCATTTGGCGACTGCTTTTGTAAGTTTGCAGCTTGTAGAGTTGTCCAGCTGTTTCCCTTTCAAATTATCCAGTGTGGTTTGCTTCATGCGAGGGGGCGCCGGGCTCTCTGCATCCACTGTGTGTTTGGCTGACAAATGGTATTTGAGACCAGTCGTACTCCGGTGGTAAGTAAATTCACTGCGACAATAAATACAAATTACTTTTGTCCTGTCAAGAGAGCCATCTGGCAAGACTTTGTAGCTGAACTTGCCATTCAAAATATATATTTTTATCCATTACTGCTCACGGGGTTGTAGTTTGTTGGCGGCATCAACCTCGTGTGCATTGCTTCCTGATTTCCCGAGCTACGGAGTGGCCCGAGGTTCAAATGTCACAGCGTTAATCGTGTGTTAAAAAAATTAGTGCCGTTAAAAGCATGTTGCGTTAACTCGTTAATAACGCGTTAACTTTGACAGCCTTAGTTATTATAACTCTAGTTCCATGATTGTAGGTGTAGCCGTCTAGTTTCCCACCTACTGTTCCCTCCAATTGCTTAAAGAATAGCGTGGAGGACGAACACTGCTCTGTGTCGTGTTATATACACGGTGCCGTAGGGAATGTGGGCGGTGCCCATGTTGATTGGTGCATAGCTGACATTTTCAGTGCACGCAAGCACGTGCACGGGACAGGCCTATAAGGCGAAGCCTAGACGGCTACGCCTACAATCATAGAACTAGAGTTATAATAACATAACTATTGTTTCTGTTCGCTGATTCTCTTCTGTTACCGCTCAAGAAATAATCCATATTATATATACTGCGATACTGGGGCTGAAATTTCAGATGAATTAAGAACGTCTACTTTAGGAGAAGATAAAATAATGGTCAAAGTAATTTTTTCTTTCACCCAAGCGGCCCAAAATACATTTGAAAGTGGACCGGCCCAACAGGAAACCTCCCGAACGTCCCGATGGCCACCCCGGACCTGCATGAACCTACATCCGGCCAGGACCAGAACAGATGGAGCTTTATTATTTTGTATTTGATTTGATTTGATTCCATTTGATTCCAGTTATGTATTTATTTTGGCACTTCACTTTGGTAGGATAGGAAACTATTTAAACCTATAATGATTCATATCGATTTATAAACATTTTGTATACATTTTTTGGGTCACATTTGCTGTCTAGGGTTAATCAATACAATTGTATCTTATCTTTGTTGTCTAAAAAGAAAGAATACGAATCAATAGGAATCAATCAATGAATAGGAATTGACATGATACAATAATTTGGATATTTTTGTCATTAATGATGTTTCCATAATCAGGTCAGCTTATATATTGTCCAGTGTGTATTACTCCAAACAGACAAAGCTCCAGAAAGAAAGTCACCTTTATTTGATGGATATAAACGAGCTGGCCAACACTCAATAGTAATATTCTGTTACAGCACATACAATAGCAAACGCCTGGGGTACTAAAGACAGCCTCCGTGGTTAAGAACAGCAACATAACCGAGTCCATGCTTCATTCAAGCCTTCCACTCACTCTCTCTCCTCCTGGGGGAATAGTATCTTACTTCACAGACCTTCTCATATGCATTGATAACACACAAGTGGTGAGTGTGCGTGCCCACATACACACTAGTACATACTTACACAAATCGCTTCCTTTTTTCTTTTCTTTTTTACATTTACACCAGCAACCCTGAAATCATGCTGCACTCTCATAGAACTGCACAGGCTGTCTACTAAGGGGACACAGTGGGTGAGAACCACAGCACTCTCAAACACAACATCACGCCGCCACAATGCACAATGCACTTAATGTATGGAGGAGCGATGCTTCATGGGAAATTATAGGCCACGTTCACACACATATTCATTCAGCATGCTGTACACACATTTTACTGGTTTCCTAAGAGTTTACTGTACAGGTCAAAACATTTACTTAGACAAATAGTACAGTCTCAAAGCAGAACGCATCGAATACAACTTAAATAAATACAACTTAAATACAGAAATGAAAAAAATAAACTAACATTTGGTCTATTTAACAAAAATGTATCTGGCATTGGTCACAGTGATTTCTTTGATCCAAAGGTTTTCATTGTCAGCGTAACACAACTGAAAATAACTTTTATATAAAAACAAACAAAAGGTGCTACTTATCTTTTTTTTTTTTTCCTAAAGGCCTTTGTGGAAATGTTTGGGTTTAACTAAAGGCTTTTTACCACTAATATGTGTTTCAGAATAACTGGCCGGTCACTTCCGACAATAATTGGTCCTTGCCCCGAGCCGAAACCATGAGCCAGATAAACAGTTCAACGCTCGCTCTGCAGAGAGAACTGGTCGCCCTTAAGTAATCATTTTTCGGATGGCACATTATGTAAAAATCGGCATGCATGGGCACACTCAAAATGCTCCATATTACTTTTCCATGTTCATCACATAAGGTTTTTCTTCATGGTAGGAGAAGCCCCTACTTCAAGTATTCACTGGATAAGGACCTGAATATGTAGGATTTAATCTCTGTCCCCCGATGTTAACGTGAGAGATTTCTGCTCCACTGTCTGCTTTCTCTTCACAATCACAACTGTTTGGATTATAATTTGTTTTTGTAAACGCTAAGATCGAACAATGACTCACAGGACTTGGCGATTGTGGGTCAACGTGAAGAGGGCCGGAGACCTGAAGGAGACCTGGAGGAGACCTGGAGGAGACCTGGAGGAGAGCGGCCTGCTGATCCAACTAAAGAGCGGACAACACAACCATCAACATTATAGAAGGAGAAACACGCAGGCACCATGATGTGATACGGGGCTGGTGGGGAGGTGGACAATAACAGTCTAATTTTCCACTCTACTGTCCAACAACAGTGGAATATTCATCATATTTTCTTTAGTTCTACTGTTACAGACACGCATGTCACCATTCCTGCTCATGACGGCATGACCACGACGACGCAAAACATAAGAAAAGGGAAGGGAGTGGATGATGTGTCAGACGTGGTCACTCAGGACCTCCAGAGAGACACTGCTATGCGGATAGTCCTCACTCTTGGTGCAGAGATCGGGCCATAGTCATCTTCTTGCTGCCTCTTTAGTTCCCATTGAGTTTCTGAGTGGTTTGCCCCAGGCCAGGCAGACCCTGACTAACCCTCACCCTGGTCTACACTAACGCTCCTACCGGAACGCAGATATGTTGCCTTTTCTACTTTAGGTTGGAGTACACACCTATTGTGGTTTTCCTGTAAGCTGCTTGAGCAACAGGACAGTGTCAGACTAGTCTAATATAACTAGAAAGGGAATGTTCTTCTACATCAAGAGAGAGATTCTAACAATGCACAGACCAGAGCAGGTCTCCACGCTCGCTATATAACAAGTCTGCCTTACAGTGCACACCTTTTGAACTAAAAGCAGGAACATAAAAATGTCTTTCTCCTTTGTCTGGAATAATATTCAAACTACATATAGACAACCTCTATAGAGCTCTCTTTATATATATATATATATATATATATATATATATATATATAATATATGTATACAGTTCTGGAATAGGTGTAGGCCACCATCTTTAGAGGGAGAAAACAATTTACTATGTTTGCAATACATTTTTGGTAGGGGAGGTCACACAGATGATCTAGAGAGGACGTGTGGGAAGGAGGCGATGGGCATCACGGGTAATATACTGTATGAAACATGAATAACATAGGTGTGAATGAGCTGATGATTGACCTATACAAGAACATCTACCAAACACCACTTTCACTTCATAGTCAACAACATTATTTATATTGGCATCGTATGCAGAGGACCATAACCTCCCAGATAAATGATTCATGTTCACACAGACCCATTTTAGTTGTTTTAAATATATGTACAATTAATCATCAGGAATAGTTGATAGTTGAAGCCCATTTTGGGATCAAGTCCCTAATCAGTAATTGAACGATGCTCTTGACCAGGTCATCAGACAACGTTTAGGTGAAGCACCAACAGCAGCACCATTAGGAAGATTCCTACAAAGGGAGGGGGGGTGTGAAGGTGCATAGTCATAGAAACCCAAAACGTCTGAATAATGTACACATACCTTCTGGCCTTTCTCATGGTCAGTCTGATCGAAATGGAAAACATACTTTGATTGATATCCTTTCACAAGGAATAAGATAAATAAATTCAAACTTAAAATCTGCATAGATTAATCCACTAACTGCTTCTAGTAATCAATGAGGTAACATGAGGATGGACGGCAGCCTTCACCAAGGCCAACACAAAGTGCAGGGGGGGTCGTCGTACAGCCAGCCCTCTCCTCTGCAGACCGAGCTCAGGGCATGCACCAGTCCGCCAGGGGAGTCTCTCTCAGAGATCCTAGGCTCAGCTGCTGACCTCCCGGTACTACATAATCGTGTCATGCAAGTATGCTGATTGTTAGTACAATGTTAGGTGAATGGAAGGGGCGGTTTCTGTGCACCACGTCAGATGAGCGTGAGTGACACCTGGCTGATCAGGCGTCCCCCGGGGGGTGGAGAGCTGGAGCTGGCTGAGTGAGGGGCGAGGCAGGCAGAGCCACATCCCTCAGCCGATAAATAAAGTGAAGACGTAACGGGCGGACTTGATGTCATTGGATGTGTGAAAGGAAGTGTAGCAGGGCTGTGTGGCCTGAGGAGGGCGGCAGACAGGTATCTGGACAGGCAGACAGGTATCTGGGCAGGCAGACAGGTATCTGGGCAGGCAGACAGGTATCTGGACAGGGGGCCAGGTCAGGCCTCTGTGGCAGTAGAGATGCAAGGTTCTGTTTTGTTTGAATGTTTCTCTGACACACTATCCTTTTTGGGAAGTCAAGCAGCCAATTGGTGTCTGGAGCAACAGTGACTCTCTCAAACCACCTGATCCACATTCTGCAGTCGGGTCCCTCTGCCACGTTGCCCCCCGGAGAACAGGTCTAGTGTTACCTGAAGTACAGCACAAACAGGGTTCAAAGGGTCTATGAACACCTTCACCTGTCACCGCAGGTGCTCCTCGTTGTCGCCGGACTCTGAGGCCGTTGCCTGCTCAGCTGTCAATGTCCCCGCCTGGCTCGTCCACCTGGTCCCTCCCACAGTCAAGGCCCCGTTGTAAGTGTTCAATCAGTGAAATCAATAAAGGTTTGGTCAGGTAGTCAATGTGTTTTATCATCATGGCATAACGGTGCTCCTCCAATAGTGACTCGATCATCCTGGGAAATGACAGTTGAGAGAAAATGAAACACTTAGTTTCTGGAAGGAATATCGTAAGACAAGTGAATTTAATTCATGGCATGTTGAATGGGCATCATACTCCTATCTCTTACCCTTCAAATCCTGGTGCTTTGGTTGTCCCGGTACAGATTATGCCCAGATGCCCTCCTCGTCGTCCTGATGGAGGTGTGTAACAGAGTGTTATTTCAGTTAGTGCACATTAAGCATCCCTGACATACAGAACAACATGAACGTTGAAGAAGGTTGGTGTGTGGAAATGACATCACATCACCGTTGAATGAGTCTGACCTGGTCGGGGGCGGGCCGGTGGCCAGCATGGGGTGGTCCACGATTGGGCCCCCCGCGGTGATGGGGCGCCGGGTGTCGTGGGTGCTGCGAGTGTGTGGGTGCATGCGGAGGGTGCTGGGGGTGCTGGGGGTGTGGGTGCTGAGGGTGAGGCCCCTGTTGAGCGGGGCCATGGGGGTGCTGGGGATGAGGGTGCTGCTGTGGGGGAGGTCCGTGCGGGTGCTGCTGGTGGGGCTGGGGAGCACGCGGGTGCTGGTGAGGTGGAGGGTGCTGCTGAGGGTATTGCTGTTGGTGTTGCGGGTGCAGTTGGGGATGTTGTGGGTGCTGTTGTGGATGTTGCTGGGGATGTTGGGGGTGCTGTGGGTGTGGTTGTGGGTGCTGCTGCGGGTGCTGCTGTGGGTGCTGCTGCGGGTGCTGCTGTGGGTGCTGCTGTGGGTGCTGCTGCGGGTGCTGTTGGGGGTGCTGCTGGGGGTGCTGCTGGGGGTGCTGCTGGGGGTGCTGTGGTGGGTGTGGCTGGGTGTGCCCGGGGGGGGGCTGCGTGTGCTGCTGGGGATGGGGGTAGGGGGCCTGGGACTGGGGCTGCTGTGGGTGTGGGTGCTGGGCCGGGGGCTGGGCGTGCTGTCCATGGGGGTAGAGGGGCTGGGGGGCGTGGGGGGCATGGGGAGCGTGGGGGTAGTGGGGCTGGGGCTGAGGATGGAGGGGCTGGGGCGGGGGGGCATGAGGGCCGTGGGGGTGGTAGTGCTCGTCTTCGTAGTTGTCAGCAATCAGCTTCATTCTGCTCTGCGTCTGGAGGAGTAAAGGGCCATACGTTGTTTTAGTACCTAGTACCTAGTACCAAGCTAACAACAGTATGGAGTGACCATAACAATATATAGTTGCAAAATACAAATTTCTGCTGGTTCTGCTGGTTATGAAGGTATTTGGCATGCAGTGATTTCAAGCTAGCGCTGGATAGGCTGCTTGGTCATCAACTCATCTTTTCCACATACAAATTCTAATATCTCAAGGGTTAGAGCTAGATTTGAAACGCATCAGTGGTCTGTCATCCACCCTGCAGTCGTAGCCTTGTGTGTGCGTCTGTACTATTCTACTGCAGCTCAAGAGGCTAGGCTTAGGCTAGTCTTCTGAAAGCACCCTGCTGAGGGACATCATAGTGGGTAGAGGTCCTCACCTGCTGCTTGAGCTGGTGCATCAGTCTGTCCTTCTCCCTCTTCAGAGAGAGCACCTCCTCTTGGCTCTTCTTCTTATTAGAGGCAGAAAGTTCCAGCAGGGCAATGTTGGCATCCTTCTCGCTGATAGCCGCTAGCAGTGCTTGTTGTCTGGTCAAAATCAAATAGACAGAAGAAAGAAAGAAAATAACATAATTATTATGTAACTAAAGCAGTATCAAACTAAACAAGGGGCCCCTGATGCTAACCAGGGGCCATGCATGGTTGAGTGGGGTCTCCAACTAAAGAATATGGAGTTTTATAAAAGACTGTTTGAATTCAGCATCAGGTGCATTTCACATAGCCAGTGGGGAAGTTACTTTTAAAAGTAGTGTATGCTCGTTACTCGTTGCTTAAAAAGTAATCCCTTACTTTACTTAGTTACCCTCTATTTACGTTACTTGTTAATTTTACGGTGCTTATTTTCAATCAGTTTGAAATAACGTGAATACCTCCATCCAGTGGCGGTTCTACATTGAATTACACCCCGGGCGAGACCCCCTCCAAGCGCCCCCCATATACGTTTATGAGTGAAAAACCGCCGCTGCCTCCATCTCTCAAAAGTTACCGTTGGTTGCTCTGCCGCGCTTGCCATGATGACTGACTGCTCTCTGCATGCTATTGCTAGTACCAGCCTCAGTGTGGAATGAGACTATTGTGCAAGTGCGCAGCTGAGGCAGTGTCGCTGTCAAATCTGTCCCTGGGAAAAGTAATGTTGTGCCCGACTGAAAAAGGTTACGTTTCATTACCATATTTTCAGTAATAACGTGTTACACTACTTTTTACCCGAAAAAGTAGTTACGTTACTGTAACGTGTTACTTTGTAACGCGTTACACACAACACTGCACATAGCATACCCCATTCACTACATATTTCTATCTGTTTTAAATGAATGTCTTGTCAGGGGATGAAGTTAATAAATTAATATCTGAATATACTAAACGCCTCTTTGTTAAGTGCCATTTGGCATGTATATATTATTGAATATCCCAGTATGACACTAATGCTGTCCCAGTATGCCCCTATTACTGTCCCAGTATGACACTAAAGCTGTGTTCCCAGAA
Source organism: Micromesistius poutassou (assembly GCF_964030765.1). Classification (NCBI taxonomy): domain Eukaryota; kingdom Metazoa; phylum Chordata; class Actinopteri; order Gadiformes; family Gadidae; genus Micromesistius; species Micromesistius poutassou. Next base: position 10,025,035 of record NC_140272.1, read on the forward strand.
TGATGCTAATGCTGTCCCAGTATGCCCCTAATACTGTCCCAGTATGACACTAAAGCTGTGTTCCCAGAATGATGCTAATGCTGTCCCAGTATGACACTAATGCTGTGTTCCCAGTATGACTCTAATTCTGTCCCAGTAGGACCCTTATGCTGTCCCAGTATGATGCTAATGCTGTGTTCCCAGTATGTGTTCCAAGTATGTGTTCCCAGTATGTGTTCCCAGTATGTGCTCCCAGTATGTGTTCCCAGTGTGATGACTGACTTCATCTCCAGGATCTCCTCCAGCTGCGTGCGGCGCTCCGTCCTCATGCTGCTCAGGTGGCCGTCGCGCTCCTGCAGGGACTGCTGCGTGGAGGACAGCCGCTGCTTGGTGGCGTCCAGCTCCTGTCTGGTCCTCTCCAGAGTGCCCATCAGCTCCTCCAGCTGGCACACATACGCACGCACACACATACAGGAACATGTGCGCACACACATGCACACGAACACACACACACACACACACACACACACACGCACACACACACACACACACACACGCACACACACATAAACGAACGTGTGCACAACACACACATGCACACAAACAAACATGCACAGGAATGGCAGGAGGTTTCAGAAAATCTTAGTATTCAGTCAATGATTAGTCTCTCTCTCTCCCACTCTCTCTCTCTCTCTCTCTCTCTCTCTCGCTCTCTCTCTCTCTCTCTCTCATGAACATACAGACCTACAGCTACACATACCTTCAAGTGATCCATGGGGCCATCTTTGCGGGGGTCTTGTCCCATGCCCTTCTTGTCCCCTTGGGTTCCCAGTTTGATGTTTGGGCCCTTTTTAGTTTGCTCTTTGCCTCCTTGTCTGAAAGAGCCACAAACAAGTTATACCAACACCCTAGCAAGCCCTGACACCATTATAAGAACATGACATGACAACAACAAAAACACAAACAGGGAAACGTTAACAAGTGCAAAGGTTACGTAAAAGGGCTGTACTGTAGTGGATAATGTTTTACATGAGTTGATAATGTTTTGTATTTGACTGGATATAGCTTTGAAAGGACCCGGTCCTCATCAGAACGGCAGGACAGATGATGGCACACTGATGAGCCAGACACACATCCTGGGAATGTGTCAGAAAGACTTGTGTCAGAAAGAGCGTCATGACTCATAGGTTGACTCAAAAAGGTGTGGTGTGTGTGTGTGTGTTGTGGGAATGTGTGTGTGTGGTTGTGGGGGGAGGAGGGGGGGAGAAGAGAAGTGCATCATGCCTGGAGGGCAGAACATACCTGGGAGCCAGACTGAGACGGACAGGCGGGGAGGAGGAAGGAGGTGGTGATGGACGAGAGGAGGAGCAGGGATACAGGAAACAAGAGATACAAAGAAAAGAGTGAACCACACAGACTCAGATCCATTATGAACCGGGCTACAGTTCATAACCACAGGTTACCCACAGGATCGTCTGCATTGCTCTTTGCTCAACAACCACAGTGCAAAAGGTGTCAGACCAACCAGGAGGATTAGGGTGAAGGTTAGGGTTACCCCCTCCCTAATCCTCAGCCTAACTATGCAGTCTGTCACTGCTTGTGGTGGATGCACCTTCACACCACCGCCGAACAACGGGCATCTGCTGCCAGGCCTGGAGGGGCCGACATGCAGTCAGTCAGCACAAACTCAGCCACATCGGAGCCAGCATGTGTTTCAGCAGCAGGTCTGACAACCCGGACCACAAGGGGTTAGTGGGTCAGTCATGGAAGAGGGTGTGGTTACAGTAGGTGTTGAGACATGGGCTGGTTAAGTCAAGGGTTGAGACATGGGCTGGTTAAGTCAGGGTTGAGTAGACATGGGCTGGTTAATTCAGGGGTTGAGTTGACATGGGCTGGTTAAGTCGGGTTGAGTAGACATATGCTTAGGGTTAGGGTGAGGGTTAGGGTTAAGGTTAGGGTGAGGGTTAGGGTTAGGGTTAGCGTTAGCTAACTGGCTAGTAGAGTAGGAAAGAAGACACAGGAAAAACAGGACCAAAGCAAAGAAGGTTAATGAGTTCTAGGTGTGTGTGTAAGTGTGTGTGTTGGGGGGGGGGGGGGGGGGTAGTAATGAGGGAGAGAGAGAGCGAGGGAGAGAGATAGGGCAGGAGAAGGAGCTATGAAAACAGAATATTCCTACACATTGATAATGCCAGAACAAACAGCCCACAATAAAGTGAATGTGTGAGTTTCCATGAACAGAATTTTGTCAAATCACACCAAGTTCATGCCCAAAATATCTTAAGTAACTAGTCATGTAATAAGCGGGAAGATGTACAGCAATTCCTCGCAACTTTTTTTTTTTTTCTTTTTACCTTTTTCCAAATTAGTTTTTGGTCAGAAATGATTTACTAAAAAAACATTGGTGTGATTTACAATCAAATACATAGACAGCACAATACTACCGTAAGAAAAGGTCCAACATAAACACAAGAAATTTAAAACACGGATAAGCAAAGAACTACTGCATCACAGAAAATAGAGTGCGCCAGTCAGGACAAATGATAGTACAATATATTATATGCATGCAGTGGTTTTCTTAACTAATTGCATAATAGTATACATTATATATACATGCTGTCATGCAAAATGTGTTATTATATATTGCTTGCTAAATGCTAATAGAAATGAACTTATTGCAAGCTGCATGCGATCTGAAAACATATCCCTGGTGCACAAGGGATGCAGTATGCAAACTCAAATGTACACATGCACACATGCGTGCGTGCGTGCATACACTTTGGAAGGCCAAAAGAGTTACAAATAAGCCTCATCAAAATCAACGTACAACTCTGTGTTTAAGGTTTCATAATCAATTTATAGTTGTATTTTATTAAAATAAAATGCCCCGTTTTAGTGATTAAAAGCGCTGTCTTTTACACGCTTTTCCTCAACTCTACAATGGCACAGAAGACGGCTTGATGTTGAGTGTGGCTGTTTTACCAACAGGCAATATTAATTAACTTTATAAATCAATACAGATGATTGTTAAAGAATATTTTGTTCACATGAATTCGGTTCTACTAGGCTACTGCATCCAAATACTTCAAATAAATCCATGTTAAATGCATCGTTATGAGAGCTCAAAATGTTGATTTAAATCAATACATGTCTACAATCAGGTGTAGTTGTGACCCTTTTGGCTCGCCATAGTGCACACACACAGAAAACACACACGCACACACAGACACACACACACACACACGGACACGGGCCATAGTGAACCCAACACTAATAATAATCACACTCCAGGATCTTCAGGACATGCAGGTGAAAGGAGGAGACAATGGACAAACCAAAGTGTCTAGCATGTGGTGTAGAGATGTGTGAGTGCATGGGACCCGAGGCCCGAGAGGAGAGAGAGAACCAACACTGAGTGCAGGAGCAGCAGCCAGAGCCTCTTAAACCACGCTGTGCTGAAGGGCCAGGGCAGAGCACTCACTTTCCCAGGAAATCCCACACCATGCCCCCTATCTGCTGGGGGGCAGCGGTCACAGGGGGGTCAGGGGCGGGGGGCGCTCTGCCCCCGGGACGGGGGTCGGGGCGGGGGACAGAGGACGGAGGAGGGGGGCTGTGTGGGGGAGGAGTACCAGTGGGCGGTGGTGATGGGGGTGGGGGGGGGGGGGGGTTGGGGGGAGACAGTGAGAGATGTAGGAGGCATGATAGGAGGGGGAACGGTTGAGGTAGAGATAAATAGAAGGTGGACAATTTAGTTTGGTGAAGAGGACAGAAGATTGTGTTAGGGAGAGAGAGAGAGAGAGAGAGAGAGAGAGAGAGAGAGAGAGAGAGAGAGAGAGAGAGAGAGAGAGAGTGAGAGAGAGAGAGAGAGGTGTTTGCACCAGACCATAGAGAAGGGAATAGGACAGAATTGGGAAAGGACGGCAAAGGACAAAACATGAAATTAATCACATGACAGTTGTAAAGTACAAGGTAACAAAGTACTATTAGCACCCTCATGTGAAAGACAAGAAGTGCTGTTAACAAGCACCCTAAAGGGGAATTTACACCGCAGGCGAGAGAGAGACGTGAGTGTAACGTAGGCGTATCAATTCACACCGCCGCTGTTTATTTCACTATATTTTCAAGATTCATCAGATAACATCATAACCGAGACGCTTCAGAAACGCTTGAAAATAGAAGTGAAGCATAAGTTAAGCTTTGGTCGGCCGTGAGACGGGCGTAAAATGCTGCCGGTGTAAATCAGTGCACTAGTTTGAATAAATTCTATCTCTAGCTGAAGTCTTCACCGGACGTCTGACGGCCGACTAAAAAACGTGTCTAAAACGGCGGCGGTGTAAATTGGCCTTAAGGTGAAGACTAGAAGTGCTAAGTGACAATAGCAGAATACCCCATATTATACAGTCTAACTAGCCTTGCAAGTAAACAACAAAACAACAGAATAAAGGATTTGGCCAGTTTGTTAAGGCCCCAGGCTAACAGTTGTCATTATCTATATGTATGTAAATCAGCCATGACGTAGCTCAACTCACCTGGTTGTGTATACATGCTACGGAATTGGTCAGTTGGACTTCAATTGACAGCCATTATATTACCAATGATCTTCTAGCAGCTCCCATAGCTGTATCTTTGTTTTGTCCAAGCCTGGTAAGGCCATTCAAACTGCCCTGGCCTGGTGGCTTTCTCCAATAGTGCCTCTAATCTGACAAATCGACCAGTTTCAATTGTGTGTTTTCACGCCACGTGAGCAGTTATGACTCTGTGTGGAGATAGTAACTGCTGATAGGCAAAGGTGCAAAATAGGCAATTCTGATTTCTGAAAGCAAGAGCATTCAGTTGTAAGAACAAGCTGTCAACTTAACACAGATGTGGAAAAGCAGTAAATGATCCATACATAGTATTCAACAATACTCATGACAAGGACCTTTAGGATTAAACTATTCTATTTGCCTCTCAGTATCCAAGCCTGTGAGCATGTGCAATGGTGTGTAAATGTAGAATCCAAACCGGTTAATTTGTTCATTTGTGGGCACTAGTAGAGAAAGCTCCCTAGCCAGGGAAGTTGGTTTGTTCGTACCAGGGTTGGACAGAACAGCGATACTGGGATGTGGGAGCTGCTCAACTTCTGGACATGATGGATGTCAATTGATGGCCAACTGCCTAATTCTGGAACGTGCCTAGACCGCTACAGGAGGTGAGTTGAACCAAAAGAATGTCTGATTTACATCTTAACATAAAAGATGTCAACAACTAACCTGGGGTCTTAACATACCGGCCAGATCCTTCAACAATTGATCATACAACTATCAACATCTATACCGGCTCATTATATTATCAACCCACTATTCTTATAATACCAGAATAACTATTAACAACAGTTGATTCAATTATCAGCATATATCTTTTATAATACTAAAATAACCATTAACAACTGTTTATCCATTTATCAACATGTATTTGTATTAGGGATGTTAATGATTAATGACAAATCGCCGTTAAGAATTGAACCCATTAAAAATGTATTAACTGACGATGTATGTTTTGTGCACCATTTCTTAAAAGGGGTTTGGTCTGCCAGTCTAGAAATAGCAGTAGTTGTTTGGTTTGGCCTGACCCTAACCCTAGATAAGGACAGGTCGACAAGAACAGCCCTTTAGAGAGCTTTATTCTTTCATTATTCTGTTTGCTTAAATAGTTTGTGCTTCATGAATTAATGTTTCACGTAACTAATGTGGAGCTGGAACTGTACAAATAAAACTTAAATTGAGAAAAAGACACACGTTTTATCTTATGATCTTGTTAATTGTGTGCAACGATCGGTTTGAAACCTTTATTTTTATAATACCAGAAAAAACGTCAACAACAATTCATTAAACATTCATTAAATTATTATGTATTTATGTATATTGTGTATAAATATGATGCATTTTCATAGTAGGAGTGTTTGGATTGTATTAAGGTAAAGCTAGACAGGCTAAAGGACTAGACTGAATTCATTAGTGTCTATATGGTAGAATTACTATTATCTATGACTTGTCCCAACCCTATAAAACGTGTTCAGTGGTAAGCTTCCATAGACAGATCATATATACTGTATGTGAGTTAAAAACATGGACATAATATCAGAAATCAGTTCATATTGTAAGGCTTCTGTCCTGCTGATGATGATGAGGAGGATGATGATGGTTGTGTGCTCACCTTTCCAACTCAGCGATCTTCTTGTCCTTGTCGTTCTTCTCAGTCTCCACCTCCCGCAGGATGTCCAGCAGGCGCTCCACCTCCGCCTGGGCCTTGACTGACTCCTCCTTGTAGTAGGACACCTCCTTCTCCAGCAGCCTCACCCGCTCCAGGTAGTCGGAGTTCCCTCTGGGGCCACAGTGATCCACCTCATGGGCCTTCTGCAGCGCGCGCGGGGGGGGGGGGAAGCCAGTTATATACAGTATATAGAGCCCATAAACACACACACACACACACACACACACAGAGGAACGGACAGAAACACAACACATAACCATACAGATACGGACACACACCACACTAGCGTCGCTGATGGGAGTTCTGTCACCAGCACACTTGAGTTAGCTTGTTTCTGTCCCTCTCTTTGTAAAGCACGGCATACAAAGGCATCGATACTCCTCATTAGCTTTACCAGAGCTATTACATAGAGCCCTTGAACATAGCTATTATATAGAGATTGTCCATCTAGATGATGGAGAGATTAGCCTACCAGCCTACCCAGTGGACTGTGCCAACATGTAGGCTGATATATCCATCATACATCTAGGTGGACACATGTGATTTAACTGTGTAACAGGGAAGTGCAGGGAGGCTGATTTTCTTTCTATTTGCGTTTAACCCTAACCCTAACCCTAACCCTATTTTACATTGGCTTGTAGTGGCTGATCAGAGTCACACCTGGTGGTAAAATGGGGGAAACCTAACTAAAAAGATGACCACCTTCCCCCTCAGTTATTTCAGAAACAGTGGATTGTTTATAGTATTTAAAGTAATAGTTGGTTACTTCTGACTTAGTTAATATAATCAATGACTACCGTTTGAAACTGATCTGTTGGAAACCACCCTCAGAATGTTATGCAACCACAAATACTGACAAAGAAACCAAGAGGAACACAAAACCAGAGGAACATCTTACCAGAAGGTCACTCGATACACAACTACAGCGGGCATCTAACCATGTTTTAGACAACATCCACACAACACTAAAGCGTGGCGACAGCGACAGCAGGTCATGCAACGTCATAGCTACACCACGGTCATGCAGGTCCAACAGAGCTGGACAGTCTCTGCAATGCCCAGTCAAAGAACAACGAGAGAGAGGGTACAAGAGGGTCCGAGTCAAATGACGGGATCCAATAAGATCATATTTGAAGCATGAGGAGCTCAAGGTCTTTCCATTTCGTAAAGATAAGTCTCAGTTTTAAGGAATTTACTCATTTAATGTTTAACAGCACTGGAATAATCCTTGTGAAATAATTAAACAAATACTGTGCTACATATAAGCAAAAACCCTCCACTTATAATCCAGATGCAGAACCATTTCAAAAAAGACAAACAAAGAAATATTTATACTCAATCCACTCATACCAAGTGAGGTAAAGTGCCAAAATAAGAGAAAGGGTCCGAAAGGACCAGGACCTAGTGTCCACTGGGAGAAGTGTGCTCACACAACACCAACACAGTGCATCATGCATCAGGGCGCCATAGGGCCAAAGCACAGAAAGACACGGGGCGTGAGTGCCCACGTGCGCCGTGTCACCGTACGGCAGTGTCCTCATGCTTCAATATGGGCCTCAGAGGCTCCTGAGAGGGAGGACTTACAGGATTGTTCATCTGACTGAATAGCTGCTCAGCTTGCTTTACATTGCAAAAAGGGATGTTGTCGAGGGGGAGAGAGCAGGGTCGAGGGTCGAGGACAGGGGGAGGAAGGGTGAGGGAACGGGGGCAGGACCCGGGAGAGTACAGTTAGCATTTAGCTTTAGCCAGAAGGAGAATAACAGGCTGACGAGAGAACACACACGTTAAAACAGAGGTACTACAGAGTCCTGTTCTACAGAGATACATGTGAGTCGTGTTAGAATGGGATTACCACAAGGAGTAAGGGTTAGTTAAGAGTTAATAGGGCGTTAGTTATGTGTAACATGGGTTAGTGGATGGATTCACTTACTTAATTATTTACTTAGACAGTGATATTAAATGTTAGTGTTGATACTTTGATTCATAACGGTGAAATATCTGGAGATCAAACCAAGGACTTAAATGAACACCTACCTTTTGTAACTGGGTCTCCAACTTACTACACTCCTCCTTTTTCTGCTCAATGGCCATCTCCAGCGTCTTGAGTTTAGAGTCCTTCTTGAGGCTGGAGGTGGCCAGCGAGGAAGCATGATCTTTTAGATCGATGAGGTTGGACTGCAGGTGGTTACAAACAGAAAACAGCAGTGAGCACTCACACACTCACACACACGCCTCTGCCTCACACGGCTCACCCCTCCTCTGTTACTGACCTCCTTTTCTGTGAGCTCCAGCTGCAGGGTGTTGATCTTCTCCTTGAAGTCCTTGTTCTCCTTCTTATACGACTCCACCTCTTCCAAGCGCTCCCTGTCTTCCCTTTCTCTTTGGTCTTTTAGACGCTCGATAATCCGCTCCTGGCCACGGGCACACAAACACACACACATACACACACACAATGGCACAATCAAAAAACACGCACACAGACACAGATCAGCCGAGAGTATGACTTTTTCATTACATTGTCACTAACAGTGACTGAAAATGCATGTAATTAAAGAGCAGTTAAGGGATATACATCTTTATAAAGTTGATCACTTTGATGGAGACTGTTTTGCCTTTTTTCCTGTGTTCACCCAAGATGGCTGCCACCTCTCTCTCTGTCATTTCCTATAGTACACCCAAGATGGCTGCTTCCTCGTCTTTGCTTCCCAAGCCCCCAGGAGAAGTGCCTACTTCCGCAATCCACCAGTGCTCAGTGGCCAAGCCTGGTATTGCTTTTTAGCGGGCTGTGGACGGGTCCCTCAAATCATTGGGCCCAGAAGTAGATATCCCCATTCACTCCAATACAAGTGGGGAACAGGATTGTGTCTCTGCAAATTTTCTCTGGATATCAATCCAGCCCATAATTATCTTTGGACCATGTACTATTAAAATGTACGTTTTCTCTTTTCAAAACGCCACCTCAAGCGTTTTATTAGCCAGAGAAGGAGGGGTGGGCAGCTGAAAGGAGTGGTACATTTTGAAACAAATGTTGTTTCAGCCGGGCCTCGAGAGGGCTCAGTGCACGAATAGCATCACATATAGTGAATAATCGGGGGGGTTAGTAACTTATACTTCCATGGTCGGTAAACACTGTGCTCACTCAGACCTCTCGCTTATGATGCTACAATGCTAACAATGCTAGAGAACGAGAATATTTCTACATCCGGAACGTCATGCACTAGGGCGTGGCTAGGCTCCCATGATGCGGAAGCAATTCTGTCCTTGATGTTGCCCTGCGCCACTGAGCACTTTCCATAGGAATGAATGGGTGCCATGTTTCAATCCGGTGTCCATTCTTTATAGGTCCATGGTGCTTCCCTGCCCTTCTCCACACCTGACTCCCTCATGTCCTGGCCCAGACCCAGAGGTCTAGTGTGTGACCCCATAACCTTCCAGCTGTATTCCTCCTGTTCCATTCTCCCTGCCTCATCTATTGTTTGCATATTACATTTCGTCAGTTTGGGGACGTAAAATTTGGATACACACTGTGGATTCATTTTGACAAAATATATCAAGGTATAGTGGTTGTTAAATCTTTGAATGTTGAAATGTAGTAATGTTGTGTACATTAATGTTGTAATGTATGTATGTGTGTAAATGTAAAAATTGTTACTTCTAACTAGAAGGATGAGGAGCGTGTGACACTGTCACGGGTCTGAGGTGACCAGGAGGAGGAGGAGCCTACGCTGGTACATCACAGGTCTGAGGTGACCAGGAGGAGGAGGAGCCTCAGCTGGTACAGGACAGGTCTGAGGTGACCAGGAGGAGGAGGAGCCTCAGCTGGTACAGGACAGGTCTGAGGTGACCAGGAGGAGGAGGAGCCTCAGCTGGTACAGGACAGGTCTGAGGTGACCAGGAGGAGGAGGAGCCTCAGCTGGTACAGGACAGGTCTGAGGTGACCAGGAGGAGGAGGAGCCTCAGCTGGTACAGGACAGGTCTGAGGTGACCAGGAGGAGGAGCCCATACCTTCTCAGACAGCGCCTCCTCCAGGGTTGCCAGCGCCGTGTCCGTGTTGCTGGAGTCGGTCTGCAGGGACTTGACGCGGTCCTTCAGGTTCCCCAGCTGCTTGTCCTTATCCCTCAGCTGCTCCTGCAGGTTCTCAATCTGACAGTGGGAGAGCGAGAGAGAGCGAGAGAGCGAGAGCGAGAGAGAGAGAGAGAGAGGAGGTAAAAGCAGTAGAGAGCCATAATGAATTACCTTGAGATCAAGTCCACAGACAGAGAACTCTAAATAATAAACTGGGGTTTAATTCATGAAGACTAATAGTGTAGTGTCCAAGTGACAGCAGTCCCCGTGCTGCTGAAGCATACGAGGGCTTATCATCCCGGAGAAGGCTTTAAAAGAACTGCGTTGAACACCTCTCACAGCATCTCATCCACTGTACAGTAGCTGGTGAGATGAGACGCTTCGAAGGTTCAATTCGATTGTGAATCTCTCTGATGGATGGGGGGGACAGCAGGACCATGGTAGACCGTAGAGGGGTACAGGGGTAGAGACATGCGGACTACAGTACAGGGGTGACTGGGAGGTCAGTGTACTGGGAGAGATAGCAACTCTAAGAATGTATTTATAGCACAGTGAAGCAGCTGAGGCAGGAATATCTTGGTCCCCTTCCAGCCCACAGCCCCTCCTCAGAGCACCAGAGATCCTATGGCGTCTTAATGGAGCGCTAGCACTCTGTGCTAACCTACTTCCTCCTCAGAGAGACACAGCGCCTGACAGGAGCTGGCAGAGCACCAGAGCGCTGCGTTACAGCGCCAGGCCTCAGTGTCCAACATACACACACACCGACCCACGCACACACACACACACACACACTCACTGACACACACACACACACACACACACACACACCGACCCACACACATACACACACTCACTGACACACACACATACACACACTCACTGACACACACACACACATACACACACTCACTGACACACACACATACACACATGCACACTCACACACACACGCACGCACGCACGCACGCACACCAATACACACACACAAACACACACACACACTCTCTTATACTTTTTCCCTGGTGGACCCAAGCACCAGGGTCTCTGGGGCCAGGGTTGGTTTCCAGCAGCCCTCACCTTCTTCTGCAGCACATTGATCTTCCTCTCCTTGACCTCCAGCATGTCTTTCATGTCCCTGATCTCGCCGGCCAGCGTGCCCTTCTCCTCGGTCATGTCCTGAAGCTGCTTGGTCTTCTTACTCAGGAAGGACTCCTTCTCCTCCAGACGCAGTCGCAGTGCATCTACCTGCAGCAGTACAGACACAGGGAGCTCAGAGCGCCAACTACAGACACAGGGAGCTCAGAGCGCCAACTACAGACACAGGGAGCTCAGAGCGCCCAGTACAGACACAGAGAGCTCAGAGAGCCCAGTACAGACACAGAGAGCTCAGAGAGCCCAGTACAGACACAGAGAGCTCAGAGCGCCAACTACAGACAAAGGGAGCTCAGAGCGCCAACTACAGACACAGAGAGCTCAGAGAGCCCAGTACAGACACAGGGAGCTCAGAGCGGCCAGTACAGACACAGAGAGCTATATAATATATTTGTAAAGGGTTAACATAATTATAATTACTGTGGACTGGTTAACATAGTGTAGTGGTGCCATCAGTGGTCTGCATGCTGGTACCTCAGTCTGCAGGATGGCCGCACGTTGCTCTTTGGCAGTGAGAGACTCTTTGAGCACTTCGATGTGCTGCTTGCAGTCTGAGTTCTGATTGTTCAGGGTCTCAAGTTTGGTCTGCAGGGCCAGCAGCTCAGACTCCTTCTTCGACAGCTCCTGTTTGAGCTGGTCGATCTGGAAACAGGCACACACACAGAGGCAGACACAGAGGCAGACACAGAGGCACACACACACACACACACACACACACACACACACACACACACACACACACACACACACAGTTTCAGATCTCAATAGTCTCAAGACTAGACTAGACTCTAGACTACAATGTCATCAAGTATCACAAATTGTTGATTGGTTCAATTGATTGAGCCTAAGAGAGAGAGAGGAGAGAGAGAGAGATGGAGACAGAAAGTGAGAGAGAGAGATACATCATGTGTTTTACATAATGTGTTATACATACATCATGTGTTTTACATTGTGTTATACATACATCATGTGTTTTACATTATGTGTTATATATCATGCGTTATATATCATGTGTTATTCATGTGTTATACATCATGTGTTATACATCATGTGTTATACATGTGTTATACATCATGTGTTATACATCATGTGTTGTTCATCATCCCCCTAGAAAAATAGACTAGAGTAACAAAACTGGTTGTCTGCGACTAATACCACAAGAGAGATGAAAACACAGCAGCAACACACACTGGAGAGAGAGAGAGAGCGAGAGCGAGAGCAAGAGAGAGAGAGAGAGAGAGAGAGAGAAAGAGAGGAGGAGAGGAGGAGAGAGATAGAGAGGGGTAGAGAGTGAGAGAGAGAGAGAGAGAGAGAGAGAGTGATAGATAGGTAGAGATTGAGAGAGAGAGAGAGAGAGCGAGAACGAGAGCGAGAGAGAGAGGGGTAGAGTGAGTGAGAGAGAGAGAGAGAGAGAGAGAGAGAGAGAGAGAGAGAGAGAGAGAGAGAGAGAGAGAGATGCATTTCGATAAGCAAGCATGATGCCAGACGGCAGGCCACTCCTGCTCTCTCACCACTACTCCATATAGAAAACACCACGGTAGGAGTTGCAGTAACCCTTATGTGCTGATAAGTCAAAATGTACTGCTTATGTTACTGGATGGAACATAAACGACACTTTAGCATTAGCACCCGTGTAATGCATCAGCTTATCAACGTTAAATATACAGTATAACAGTTTGACCAGCTGAAAGCTGCAGTGATTCAGCAGTGAACTGATTCACTGTCAACTGTAAGAAACTTCATCAAAGGATGCAGCTACTCATTTAATAGTTTGAAGGTTCTTGACAGAGTTCATGTCTGCTTTAAGAGCTTCTGGGCTGCCAACTAAACACTTGGCTGGTATTGTCATCCATTTAATTATACGGACTGTTTGTTCATTAGTGATGTGGAGTGGAGGCGGGGGGGGGAGGGGGGGGGCAGTGCTCTATAAATAGCCGTACCTTGGACTTCATGAACTTGGAGTGGTTCTTGTAGACCTCCATCTGCTTGATCTCCTCCTCGCGGTCCTCCGTGTTCAGCAGGCCGCTGGCCTTAAGCATCTGGATCTCGTCCTCCAGGTCCCGCAGACTGCGCTCCAGCGACGCTACCTTGGTGTCCTGGAGCAGAGAGGGACGGAGAGGACACACAGCTCAGACCAGAGGGGGGGGATGGGGGGGGGACGACAACGACGATGACACACAGCTCAGACCAGCCCCCCTCGCATCTCCTCACCATGGGGTCGGACTGGACACACAGCTCAGACCAGCCCCTCTCGGGGGGCGGGGGGGCTGGGGGCACCAAGACGGAGGGAGCGGGGCTGAGTGTGACGGACAGTTCAAGTCAGGAGAGAGAGAGGATATGGAGGATCACGATGTCCCTCCACACAGACAACTAAACAGAGTAAGAAACTATCTCTTGAATGGATCCAGGGAAACTGCAGTAATTGCAGGGGAAAATGAAGCGCTCCGTTCAGTGCTTGTGATGCCAACCCCTCTGTTGATTAATCACCATTTAGAAACTTCCTACACACACACACACACACACATACACACACACACACACACACACACACAAACACACACACACACACACACACACACTGGGCTCTGCCTGGAGGCTGTGCAGGGGAAGAGGAGCTCTGAGAAAGCCCACAGTTTCATAGGGTATTTAAATAAATAGTACAACGTCTTTAGGAGTGGCCAGGCTCCATCTACGGTAGGCACAAAACCCGCTCTCTCTCTATCAGCCTCTGTGTCTCTGAGTTGCTGTGTGTTTGTGTTTATCTCTCATCTCACTCTCACCTTGTTATCACAGAATTGTTATGTCATCTTCCCCATCTTCGTTGGAGTGCTTCTCCAACGCTCCACCCTTAAGGTGGACCGGTGGGCCTGCAGGGTGAAGCTTGTACAGATACAGTCCTACCACTGAACCAGGGTCAGAAGGACAGCCTGTACAGATACAGTCCTACCACTGAACCAGGGTCAGATGGACAGCCTGTACAGATACAGTCCTCACCACTGATGCAGGGTGACCAGCCTGTACAGATACAGTCCTACAACTGATCCAGGGTCAGATGGACAGCCTGTACAGATACAGTCATCACCACTGATGCAGGGTGAACAGCAGTCCAGATACAGTCCTCACCACTGATGCAGGGTGAACAGCAGTCCAGATACAGTCCTCACCACTGATGCAGGGTGAACAACAGTCCAGATACAGTCCTAACCACTGAACCAGAAACCATGCAGGACTACTCTCCTGATCAGTGTGCAAGAAAGTGTTCCACATCTCATCTCCATGTGTTCACATCAATCCCATCACTTTAAGAGCAGAATGTTGTTGGAATAGATAGGTCAAAGCACTGTCACTGTCTATATTGGAATTAATAAGTCAAATCACGGTACCTTGAAGACTGAGATATATTATCCCCTCCAAAGGCTTTCACGGGAGCATCCACCTGGCCACTAAATATACTCTCTCACTGTGCATCCCTCTATTTCCCCTCTCTCTCGCTCTCCCCCTCTCTCCCTGTCTCTGCACACTGGCCTCTCCCTTCATCAACAACCACACCTGTTTCCATGGCAGCGGCACGCAAGCAGAACGCAGGGCGCAGCGTGCTCCGTCTCTGGTGAGCGAGGGAGGGTAGGTGAGCGGGAGGGAGACAGGCAGGGACAGAGCGAGCGAGGGAGCGAGCGAGGGGGACGGGACTAGGAGCTTCCATCCCGTCCACACAGCGGAGTGTGTTAAGAGTCTAGGAGCTCCACTGTTTGAAGGAACCCCTCCCCTTTCTCTCTCCTCTGTACACAGATCCAAAACATGATGATCACATGACCATGATGATCACCTGACCGTGGTGATCACATGATGCAGAGGGGCTGGTCCACTGAGAGCCGTCGGTCCAGAGGTGATGTCATGTTTTATTTTGAGGAAGTGATATCAGCGCTATGCGGCTGCCCTGGATCCTCCCTCTCTATAGCACCCATGTTTTATTCACTAACCCAGTTCACTGTTACCTAACACTATCACTAAACCCTATTCACTAACCCTATTCACTAACCCAGTTCACTGTTACCTAACACTATCACTAAACCCTATTCACTAACCCTATTCACTAACCCAGTTCACTGTTACCTAACACTATCACTAAACCCTATTCACTAACCCTATTAACTAACCCAGTTCACTGTTACCTAACACTATCACTAAACCCTATTCACTAACCCTATTAACTAACCCAGTTCACTGTTACCTAACACTATCACTAAACCCTATTCACTAACCCTATTAACTAACCCAGTTCACTGTTACCTAACACTATCACTAAACCCTATTCACTAACCCTATTAACTAACCCAGTTCACTGTTACCTAACACTATCACTAAACCCTATTCACTAACCCTATTAACTAACCCAGTTCACTGTTACCTAACACTATCACTAAACCCTATTCACTAACCCTATTAACTAACCCAGTTCACTGTTACCTAACCCTGTTCACTAACCCTATTCACTAACCCAGTTCACTAAACCCTATTCACTAACCCTATTAACTAACCCAGTTCACTTTTACCTAACCCTGTTCACTAACCCTATTCACTAACCCTATTAACTAACCCAGTTCACTGTTACCTAACACTATCACTAAACCCTATTCACTAACCCTATTAACTAACCCAGTTCACTGTTACCTAACCCTGTTCACTAACCCTATTCACTAACCCAGTTCACTAAACCCTATTCACTAACCCTATTAACTAACCCAGTTCACTTTTACCTAACCCTGTTCACTAACCCTATTCACTAACCCTATTAACTAACCCAGTTCACTTTTACCTAACCCTGTTCACTAACCCTATTCACTAACCCAGTTCACTAAACCCTATTCACTAACCCTATTCACTAACCCAGTTCACTGTTACCTAACCCTGTTCACTGTTACCTAACCCTATTCACTAACCCTATTCACTAACCCAGTTCACTGTTACCTAACCCTGTTCACTGTTACCTAACCCTGTTCACTAACCATATTCACTAACCCTGTTCACTAACCCCGTTCAGTAACCCTGTTCACTAACCCCGTTCAGTAACCCTGTTCACTAACCCCGTTCCCTAACCCTGTTCACTAACTCTGTTCACTAACCCTTTTCACTAACCCTGTTCACTAACCCTATTCACTAACCCTAGCCCTCTTCACTTACCCTACAACTAACCCTAGAAATAACTATTCAACATTAGTAGCTTTCAACAGAAAAAAAGAAGAATGCCTCAGAGAATGTAAATTCTGTATCACTTTACCTGGATAGTCCACATTTGATTTTCAGTTATTATCAGTTATCAGTTAGGTATCAACATTGTCTCAGTTGGTGTCTGTTGACACTCACTTGATATGTCAACAATAAGGTTATCAAGAACACATCAATTCTGTTTTTCCTGACGATTAACCAGGGAAACAAACTGATCATTTTTGAAAGATATTCACTGCATGCTTATTTTCCGTTACAGACTTAAAACTAATTCTAATACAATATGCATAATCTACCCTAATTTAATGTATTTCAAATAATGAAATACAAAAAAATGACATGTCATGACCTTCTTAGGCTATAGGTTTAAGCCCCATTCCATAATGATTTTACGTTTACTTGTAATCAAACATAGTCGTCTTTCGTTAATAAAGAGCTGTAAAGGGTACATTGCATCTGTCATTCCTGTTATTAGCCTGCAGAGTTAGAGATTATGGGCAGTAGACTAGGCTGCAACAACGATCAATTCAAACATTGACGTAAAGTTGATGCTCTCTCTGGACGATAGAAGAAACATGTGCAAGGAATTGCAGAGGGGTTTGTTCAAGAAAAAGTTATCTAACATGTAACTTTTTTCAGTAGGTGTTGGAGTGTGTGTGGATGATGGCTGGTTGAAGCAGCCTCACCTGGCCCGGGTCAGACTGATTGGATTCTGGGGCTGGGTGAGGCTGCACACCTGTTGCACATTGAGTGATCAGTCACCACACACGCTCAAGGCACCTCGAGTGTGCGTCGAGCGATCAGCAATCACTCACGTAAACGATAGTCGTCATTGTTACTTCTGGCGGGGTGTAGAGTAGTACAACAACATCCCGCTTTTACAAAGTATCACTGTCTTTCACAAATGAGACATGAAACATGATATTAAAGTGAAACTTATTGTTAATTATATAAAGAGAACACTGTAATACATGGGGATGTGTGGTTCCCGATAACCTTATTGAATGTCAACTAACTTCATGTTGACATGTCAAGTGATTGTCAACTAACACTAAACTGAGACCATGTTGATACTAACTGATACTAAACTGACACTAAACTGACACCAAACTGAGACCATGTTGATACTAACTGATGCTAAACTGATACTTAACTGAAACTAAACTGATACTAAACTGACAATAAACTGATTCTAAACTGAGACCATGTTGATACTAACTGACACTAAACTGATACTAAACTGATACTACCTGACACTAAACAGATACTAAACTGACAATTAACTGATACTAAACTAACAATAAACTGAGACCATGTTGATACTAACTGATACTAAACTGACACTAAACTGATACTTTACTGATACTAAACTGATACTCATCGGTGCACTACTTATGTGAAGTGAAGTCGCTGTGTTTGTCATGTGTTTGTTATTTTGTTGTAACAACAAAAGCACCAACCCTTAGACAGTTTGTATGGGATTCTAGAAGAACCCTTCATGTGGTTTTACCTTCATCTCGATGATGGTCTGCAGAGCCTTGGTTTTGCCCGGGTCTTGATGCAGCTGATTTCTCCTGTGTAGCTCCTGAAGGAAGATTCATTAATACAGAACATGCCACTGAACATCTTTACCGTCTATTTTAACTTGTACAAAGAAAAGAGTATATTATGTAAATTCATTACATATCTATATGTTTACAACCTGTATTGTACATAAAACCTGAACATATTTTATTTAACAGCATTCATATAGAGAAGGGAAGGAAATATCCATGTTGAGTCACTATTT
>NC_140272.1:10045991-10103491 GCF_964030765.1 Micromesistius poutassou
ATAATCTAGTGTTAGGTAAATCTGTACACAGTGCAACATTGACTAATAGGATCATATGTAGAATGTGTGCATGTGCATGTGTTTGTGTGTTTGCGAGTGTGAAAATGTGCACGTTTGTGTTTGTGTGTGTATGTGTGTGTGTGTATATATTACAAAGTGTAGTTTTATTGTGGAACTGTGAGGGTATTACACGTGTCATTTAGTTTGATCCACAGCTAGACAGCTTCAAGGGAACTGCAAAATTGAATTTGCAGTGAAATAGAAAAGGGCAGTAGCAGACTTTTCCGACTGCAGTTGAGGACATAAGCAGAGGGGCCTGGTTTCTGTCAAAGGCTGATCAGAAAACAGCCCTTTGGGGTTTGCTGGACCAGTAGAGGGAGGAGTGGGAGGGGAGCAGGGAGGGGTGTGAGGGGAGCAGGGAGGGGTGAGAGGGGAGCAGGGGAGGGGCTAGTGGGGGGAGGGGTGTGAGGGGAGCAGGGGAGGGGGCAGGGCTAAGGGAGGGAAGAGGCAGGACTAGTGGAGAAAGGATGTGTAGGGAAGGGTGTGGCTAGTGAATGTAGGGGGTGGGGCTAGTGGAGGGAGGGGGCGGTGCCCAATGATGGGGGGGTGGGGCTAGTGGAGGGAGGAGCTAGTGTAGGGAGGGTGTGTGGGGCGGGGGTAGTTGAGGGGGCGGGGCTAGTGGAGGGAGGGTGTGTAGGGAAGGGTGGGGCTAGTGGAGGGAGGGGGCGGGGCTAGTGGAGGGAGGATGTGTAGGGAGGGGCGGGGCTAGTGGATGAGGAGGAGGGGATAGTGGAGGAAGGGTGTGGAGGGAGGGGCGGGGCTAGTGGATAAGGAGGAGGGGATAGTGGATAGAGGGGGCGGGGCTAGTGGAGGGATATGTGTAGGGAGGGGCGGGGCTAGTGGATGAGGAGGAGGGGATAGTGGAGAGAGGGGGCGGGGCTAGTGAATGAGGAGGAGGGGATAGTGGAGGGAGGGAGCGGGGCTAGTGGATGAGGAGGAGGGGATAGTGGAGGGAGGGGGTGGGGCTAGTGGAGAGAAGGTGTGTAGGGAGGGGCGTGGCTAGTGGATGAGGAGGAGGGGATAGTGGAGGGAGGGGCGGGGCTAGTGGATGAGGAGGGGATAGTGGAGAGAGGGGGCGGGGCTAGTGAATGAGGAGGAGGGGATAGTGGAGGGAGGGGGCGGGGCTAGTGGATGAGGAGGAGGGGATAGTGGAGGGAGGGAGCGGGGCTAGTGGATGAGGAGGAGGGGATAGTGGAGGGAGGGGGTGGGGCTAGTGGAGAGAAGGTGTGTAGGAAGGGGTGGGGCTAGTGGATGAGGAGGAGGGGCTAGTGGAGGGAGGGGGCGGGGCTAGTGGATGTGGAGGAGGGGATAGTGGAGGAAGGGTGTGGAGGGAGGGGCGAGGCTAGTGGATAAGGAGGAGGGGATAGTGGAGGGAGGGGGCGGGGCTAGTGGATGAGGAGGAGGGGATAGTGGAGGGAGGGGGCGGGGCTAGTGGATGAGGAGGAGGGGATAGTGGAGGGAGGGGGCGGGGCTAGTGGAGAGAAGGTGTGTAGGGAGGGGCGGGACTAGTGGATGAGGAGGAGGGGCTAGTGGAGGGAGGGGGCGGGGCTAGTGGATGAGGAGGAGGGGATAGTGGAGGGAGGGGGCGGGGCTAGTGGATGAGGAGGAGGGGATAGTGGAGGGAGGGTGTGCGTGAGGAGGCTCAGAGCTGAACTGCGGAACACAGCAGGGTCTGTGTTAGGGGACACAGCTGGGTCTATGTAAGGGGCAAACAGTACTCGGGGAGATGCAAGTGTCTGAGTAAGGTATATAGGTAAAAGGTAAAAAAGGAAGGAAGAGAGAGGAATATCACAGGCTCTGAAACACACGTCACCACTGAAGGCGGCTCTATGTTTGTGCACCGCCGGGCGCGGCAAACATAGGGACAAACCTTGGTTCTCCTGGCATCCAGCAGCTGGCGTGAAGGATGAACGGAAACAAACAAATATACAGAAGGATGGTGAAGCACAGCGTGAAGAGCAGGAGGCCACAGAGAGCCCATCCCCCCCACCCCCCCCCCCCCCCTTGTCCTGGGATAGTCTTTCTGGTTCATCATGTCCCAGACCTCCTGATCAATAATCAATAGGGCTTAGTCACACACACACACCCTGTCACACACACCCTGCCACAACACGTCTTAATCGATAGGACCTTTCTGGAAAGAGGAAAATGTGTCACATTCTTTTTCACTATATCCTGCATGAAGCATACCCATTAATAGTCTCTAATGACATTTAGAGAGGTGTAAGTGGTGAGGTAGAATTACCTTAATGGGTAAAAGTGTTTCTGAGATATCTTAGATAATTATATAAATATATAGTTTGTAATATGTAACAATGTAATTTGCTTTGAGCGTGTATATTTCAACCCAGCAGGGGGCGATGTTTATCTCTCCAAGAGGAGAGGGTTGGACCAGGGCTGGACCAGCGCTGTTTACCCCCCGGGGCTTCAGGTAAGATCACAGTGCCTACCGCACACCCTCCATCTCAGCGTTATATTGTTATCATTACAACACGTTCCAGTACATTATGTTGGGGACCTACAGCCCACAGCCGGCCCTGCTCCCACATGTCTTCTTACTTTACACCTCAACTCCTCTTTCCTGTATCTGCATCAGGCTGACAGTATTGTGCATTAGCATAGCAAACTGATATGTTATAGTATACATTTAACTACATAGCATCAACAATTATGCCATTATGGCCTAAAGGAATGCGACAAACAAATCTGTCCATTTTCTGTCTTAGCCCTATCTCCTAGTCCTTTAACTCCAACATGTTTTTTTTTAACATGTTAAAAAATAATATAAACAAAATAATGAGCAATAAAATGCAAGACATAAAATAAAAACAAATAAAAAACAAATGGGATCCACAGGATCCTAAGCAACAAGTACATAACTCAAATAATACAGTTAATGTTCAAAAGGGATAGGAAGAAGCTGAAAACTTTTATGGTCCTACCCCCTTTTACTTTTTTAATAATCATTCACAGAAAATAAATATTCATGTTTGTCCAGAAGGGGTGCTTGCTGTTTTTTCAGCGTTAGCTTTTTGCTAGCCGCATCCATTGACCTGCAGAGGAACTATAGCCTAGCTGCTGCTCCTGTGAGGGAGTCCAGCGTTGTGTGGACCAGAGGTTCAGACTAATACAGTCTGCTGAGGTCAGGGTAAGAGGAAGCAGTCCAACTATTAAAATGACTGGGTTTAACTTCTTCTATTTTCAATTTTTTTATAATAGAAAATCTAAATGAAATAAAATGGCTTCCTAAAGGAGCATCGTATATCAGCCAAAACGTCCCTCCCTGTCTATCACTTTGAAGAGATTCAACGATGTGGTTAAATGATTTGAAAGAACAGTTCATTTCAATATTTTGTACATTTGCATTGGGCTCAGAAAACAGAAATCATTTAAAGCTAAGCAAAGATATTATGTTATATATATTTAAAATAGGGCGATGCCAAAAAAAGACAAATATTTTCTGATAGTTGGGAGTAAAACAAAAGCAGATAACATTAAATATTTCATAATCATTGATGCTTCAGAGACATTTCAGTAAATTTTAGTTCATAGTAAATCTCCCTCTCAACAGTAGATATTATCCATAATTAGAAAACACCACTATGAATCAAACAAAATCAACCGATAGGATGTAGATGGAGCTCTTGTGTAGATCCCTCTGTGTGTGGGTGTATAGGTGTGTGTGTGTGTGTGTGTGTGTGTGGTTGTGTAGGTGTGTGTGTGTGTGTGGGAATGACTATCTGAAACACTGGGACCAGCTCTGAAGGGCTGAGTCAGAGCAGCCTACCTCACGTGTATTCAACCTGACAACATACAACTAAACCCAGAGTCACCACACCTCTGCACTCGTTTTCGACAGTAATACAAATCATTACACAGCATTAAAGGCCTTTTGACTGTACCTGTACTTCAGTCCCTCATTCTGCATTCAATCTCACAACGCACAACAAACACACAACACTAAAACCAAAATGTTATTGTTGTTGTTAGCATGACAACGGCACAGGTACAACAAATAGTACAAAACTATTGTGAGAGCAGCATGTAGTGTTGAATATTCATATTGTAATAAAAGTCATGGTTTCGTATGGTATTATATGGTATTTCCAAGATGCTCCAATCCAATCACCTACAGTACATATTCCATTAAAGAGATATTCCACTAAAGAAAAGAGACAGATCTTTTTACTGTCATTCGAAAGGTCATTCTAACAATAACCTGTAACTTTGTCCATCTGTTCTTTCCCTCCTCCTCCTCCTCTTCCTCCTCCTCAGGTTGGAGCTGCCGCCATGTTCAGACCAGCTCTCAGAGCAACATAAGCAGCCTAACCCGATGCTTATTGAGGGCTACCTTGAAACAACTGGTCAAAAATACAAATAAAACCTATTGATATTGGAGCTGTGCAAGGTGTCTTGAAATGTGTCTCAGCTTTACATTGCCATTCAAAACGTACAATACAAGAGTGTGTACAGCTTATGATGAGCACAGCGAAGCAGTTGTGTATTAGTGCTCACTCACCATCTAAATGAAGGAGCCAAAAGGAATCTCAACACTGTCAAGACACTACAGACACTGATGACTAAGGTCTGTGCATACAACAGCACACACACACACACACACACACACACGCACACACACACAACCACACACACACACGCACACACACACACACACACACACACACACACACACACACACACACACATACACACACACACACACACACACACACAACCACACACACACACACGCACACACACACACACACACACACATACACACGCACACACATACACACGCACGCACGCGCACACGCACGCACGCACACACGCACACTTCAAGATTAAAGGACATTAAAGCAGTGCTTTACTTTGTCCACACACCACCAGACTACCAGAGCCATTCTGGTTCCATGTTTCACCACATTTATTTTCACTGTCTAGTGTCATGTGGCAAGTAAACATTCCTCAAAGCTTCAGCAGAAATCATGTCAAAGCAGGGGAGAGCCGGCCTCCATTTTGGGAACTGAGTTGATGAGGGGTGACTGTCTGCAGCAGATATGCCACGCTCAAGCTCACACAGTTTCCTCTAGGATCCTAAGAGTAGCATCAGGCTCACATAGCTTCATATAGCAGCCTTAGCATGATGGTATAGTATTTAATGGCGGAGGAAAAATAGATTCTGTTTAGTATCGCGATATAAGTATTGCAATATTAAAAAAAAAATGCTGACACATAGTATGTACTTATAGCATAATATACAACATCGATCATTATAATGCTTGTTATGACCCGTGGTCAAAGTGGTCATAGTTATTAGTTATACGTGTGTGTTAATATCCCTCCCAATGTTCATGTTTCATTGTTGATTGGATGATAAGTTAATTTGGTGTTTGTGTTAAATGTGTGGATGTGGTCCCTGCTGATTGGCTTGTCAGGTAGCAGCTAGCTAAGTTCAGCAGTGAATTACACCTTTTGCCTCTTCCTTCTCAGCCACAGGGGTTGTAGGGGGGCGTCCTAAATATATGGCCTGTTAAGCCCTTTGAGACTGTACCTGTGATTAAGGGCTACACAAATAAAACTGAATTGAATGATCATGTAGGTGTTCGTACTAAGTTCAAATTGAGTTCAGTTAAATGTTAAATAAATGACTTGTATTCTGTGTTTACCACGGATTGGATGATATATAAGTGGCCGTTCCCCTCGGCTGGAACACACTCATATTCAACAACGCTTCCTAGCTTAAAAGGAAGTATCACAAAGTCGCCATAATCCGTTACCTTGGGGATAACACATCACTCCTCTTTCCTAGAACTAGCTCAAAGTGTTTGAATTCAAGCTGAAACAGCAGGCTTACACTAGAGCAAACTACCTGCTTGAGCTCCAGGTGAAGAGTGCGAGGCAAATGTAGGGAGCAAGGTTCTGAATGCTAAAAGCTATGCATTAGCTTTTTCGGTACCACTGTAGAAATAACAAAATACACGGGTACTGGGAATGGTATTGTAAATACCATCCCACTCCAGCAGTGGCTCCACGAAGTGACGAGCAGCCAGCAGCCATGGGAAGCCTCCAGAACTGTTTCTAAAGAAACAGTTCTGCCAATGGGTTATTCATTCAATTAAAGTACATTTGCATCCAAGATACCCTGCATCCAAGATATCCAAGATATTTCTCACCTTGAATGTTATCATATTAATTGAACATCATTAGTATGCAGATATCATGACATGGACAACAGTGCTCTCATGAAAACCCATGATTGAATCAGTGACATTGAATAAAAATAGCCATTCACACCTGGTTCAGGATGTAATAATGTAATTAATGTAATTCTGTCTTCTTATCCACCATCAGAAAATGACCATGATGGAACCGTAAAGATTGCCTCATCTCTGTTTTATGGAAAGCCCCCCTTGACTCCATGATGTAGCATCTGTAAAGTCAGCCATTGGTTCACACACAGGCTGTTAGACGGCCTATGAGAAGAAAGGCGGTCGTTGCTGCTACTTTATTCACTCATTGAATAACTGCGCCCCTGCTGTTTGCCTCCTATATTCAGCCAAGGGGCGTATCTTCTTATTAGAACCTCCTCGCCAAAACAATATTTGTATTGGCTTCAGGACATTGGGATTTTGTACCAGGGAACCAGACAAAAATAATGAGGCAATTTGCTATTCAGTGGACCTCCTGACATGCCCAATGAGAAAGAAGACATCCACCAGATTAATGAATTCACTTAGATTAGTTAGCCTCATTGATGTAGGTCTGACAGTAGAGGAGAGAGAGGGGTAAGAACGGTGTCTTGCCCTTTGTAGAGAACACAAAGGCCTCGGTTACACATGTCTTATCAGTTTGACTTTGTGATTTCCCAACATTAAAGCAGAGGCCCTACAGCCGTGGTTCAGGAGAGACCAGCATGTGACCGCTTAGAGTTAATTTGATATCCAACATTCATTTCAATTTGAAACTAACTTACTTTTCTGCGGAAACAAGTGTTCTCCCCATGCACTACATCTTAACATGGCGTTGAGGTTTAATTCAATGTGTGCACCCAACCGTGCAGAGCTAAAAGGTGCGATGGAGTGTCTCCAGTGCTTCGATGCGACGTGCACGCGAGGGCCATCCTGGCCAGAACACCCCAGTTCCTCCTACTCCCAACTCAGGCCATATGGTGTTGTGTGCCTTGATACTATTTTAATTCATTTTAGTTTATTTTACCTGTAAGTGTGTGAAATATTTATTGGATTATAGGCTCATTCATTTTGAGTATAAATGGCTAGCTTATTAGCCTGACCTTCATTGAACCTCAAGCTGTTTGTGGCATGAGGGAGATCAGGCCAATCAGTAACAAGTAGAACCATCATCACATAGGCCAATCAGTAACAAGTAGAACTATCGTCAGATAGGCCAATCAGTAACAAGTAGAACCATCGTCACATAGGCCAATCAATTAGTTACAAGTAGAACTATCGTCACACTGAAGCATGTGAAGCCTACCACATTTGGTAGATATCATGTCCCAGACGGCCGTAGTGTTTTTGTTTGGAGAGTTACAGAAAGAAATGTCTACATTGTTTCGAAAGAGTAAGGTAGGTTTTAGTAGTAATGATGGCAACAATGACATTCACTGCTGCAAACTCCCGTCTAGGCGTAGGGTGGTCTTGGTCCGACACAAGAGCACACACATTTATTTTATTTAGTTTTATATTATAGCCTATTACAACAATTAATCTTTTTATGATATAATGATTTGAATAAACAAATAATTACGAATCACGCAGTTGGGAACTCTCTCTCTCTCTCTGTGGGTATGCTGATGTGTGTCCAGCAGCACATATCAATTAGTTTGTTTCAGAGGCTTTGTTTGACAATTTGAGAGACACATTCAGAGACACAAATGAGGGACCAGACCTCTGGTATTATTACTTTAGGAACGAACAGATAATAACGACTCGAGCAGAGGAGTACTCCAATCTGGTCATATAGCGTTATTCCAAAACACACACACACACACACAGACATACACACACACACACACACACACACACACACACACACACACACACACACACACACACACACACACACACACACACACACATATATATACAAATGGCATAGATTACTATGTCACTAACATGCCGCAATTCTGGGCATGTTGCGTTTTAATGACGTAGCTATTTGATTGGCTCGTGGGCGGATTGTGTTAAACTAAGAGGCGGGATCAGAGGGCGACCCAGACCACATGGGACCTGCTGTACCTGACCACACATAGCACATCAGCACATCATCTGAATGAGGAACGTCCACCATGGACAGTAAATGCGCCCCCGAATTGCATTGAAGAGACTCACCCAGGCCAAAGGCCATGAACTGTCCACATCCATATCACACCGGCCACTTTGGAGAGGCTCGCTATACAACTATACTCAGTTATTTCAGACATTGTTATCTGAAGGGACGTGGAGTTGGGCAACAATACAGTTAAATGTATCTATAGGTACAACATACTAATAAAGTAAATTAAATAGTATATCAGTATATCAACGTAAATTACGAATGACATGTGCAAACAATGGTATGTAATTGAAATACATATATTATTTAAAAGAAAATCATAAAATATATTCATTTTTGTAGATATGTTGTGTTGGTTTTAAGCATAGACAGGGTTTAAGGTTGTGTAATAAAGGGAAAACAGACACGTTCTGCTCCATTTTGCTTGTTGTACCTTCAAATTTAATTTCATATTGGCCAAGCGAACCCCTTCTTATTGGCTGACACCCTGTAATCTAACCAAAAAGTTAGATTCATTCTCCACCTGTTCTGAACCCCCTGGTCACCCAAATACATTGGGTCGCTCCGTCTCAGTGGCCGAGGCAAAGCCAAGTGTGACTGCTCCTATAGACTCTAAAGAGCAAGCTCTAGGAACATGATGCTTTTCAACTTACATATATATTATATTTTATTTCTTATTATATATATTATATATATACATATTATATATTTTATTATTTTGCACTGCAACATTTTTGGCACAAAAACACCACTGAAATGAAAACAGTTAAATTATATTTTCTAGTCCATGAAATCAACCATAGAGTTATACGGAGATCATGACGACACATGAAAATACATACATGACATTTTTTTTAGAAATAAACTCGGACAAATTGTCAGAGTTGGATTTTAAAGAAATATTTTTTGCAATTTTATGCTTTATTATAGAGTGAGACAGAGAGGAAGGTATGGGAGATAAAGGGGAGGACATGCAGCAAATGACCACAAATGACAGCAAATGGAATCAAAGACGGGTCGCTATGTTCAGAACTGAGCCTATATGGTACGCAGTCTATCCGCTGAGCTACCAGGGTGCCCCATCTATGGATTTTAAACCAAGAGAGCCACTACTCAATTTCATGAGATTCTTCATTGTGATAATAAATTTATGTTTAGGATGAAAGGGGAGTCACTGCACCATACCTAGTGGATGCGATAACTATTATATTATTATATATATTATATTATTATATTATACAATTCTCCACCACAAATCTCGGGCACCAGTGCTCCTCTGGATCCAACGAGCACGCTGTTAATACATTGAGCTGAGCATGGCAGCGTCTACTGTGGGGGCTGGCGAGAGGCCTCCATGCTGCTGAGAACGCATGGACACAGCCAGAGACGAGGGGGTACTCCAATCAGCTGCCAATTAACTTACAGCCAGTTAAATCACTTTGGCTCGCTGTTTATTTTGCTGCATTATTCGCTCAATACGCTGACAGCGAAACCAAAGTTTTGGTGACTGCAGCAAAGTCGGCCCGTCCATAACTCGATGGAGGCCGGCGATGTGTGCTCAGCAACTTCAACACAAGACAGTATACTCTGTGTCGTATACAGTAACAACTCATCACTTATTAGCAGTGCTTCATTTGTGAAACAGGAGGTGGCAGCCCACAGAGCTGATCCGGCAGGTGGGGGGGAGAAAGTATGCACAAAACACATCAAAACTACAGTGGCTGACAGCTTGGTGCTGCTGGGCTGGAACTAAACAGGAATGACAAAGCAACTCTACGTGTAGCTCACCGATAGCACATAATGTTGCATCTTCTGACATGACAATGTCATGCCTAGTTACCACAATATGCCTGCTATATATAACGATGGGAATTAGAATTGACCATAGTCATTTTTTGCTGAGGGTATCCAAATTAGCTTTGAGGTTTTACTGTACTTAACCGTTACGACTAATCACTTTAATATCAATTCTGCTTATTGAAGACGTGACATTCTTGACATCTCCTGGTTTAGCAACGCAGACAGACGACTGGAATTCAGAATGAGAGACAGGAGCGTGTGAATGGAAACGCAGACACCAGGCTGAAGGATCCTTTTAGCTGCTTTGGACTAAAAGCTCTTGATACTTTCCAATAAAAGGTATTTAAAAGTCTACATTCCGACAAGGAATCCGACAAAATTAAAGAAAGTGTTTGTGCCCTAAAAGCTCTTTCCAGAAAGGTTCCCAAATTATATGAAAAACACAGACTGGCACTGACAGTGTCTTTGGGAGAAAAGAGTTACAATAACATTGAAAAAGTACAAGAATGTGTTTGCACAGAGCATTGCCATTGTTAGGCTACTGCATTATAACTGATACTGATACTATAACTGGTTCTTACCTGGTTCTCCTCATGAGTCACCCTCATCTGCTCCTTCAGGATGGACGTCCGCGCGGCCTCCTCCTTCCGCATGATCCGCTCCTTCTTGAGCTCGGGGCTCCAGAAGCTCTTGATGCTGTTGGTGGAGGAGCCCAGCTTACTGTCCTTCAGGTCAAGCTCTCTGCGCAGCAGCTCATTCTCCCTCTGCATGTCCCTGAACTGGGCCTGCATCTCCAGCAGCTCGCCCCCACTGCTCCGCACCGCCTGCCTCAGCAGGGCGGACGGCACCCCCTGGTGGTGGTGGTGGTGGTGCAGCATGGAGAGGGAGCCCAGGTCACTGTAAGACAGAAGGTCAGCGTGGGGCAGCCCCACTGAAGCAATGTTGGGGCTGCTGCCCATGGCTGTGACGCGGCCCCCGTACATGGCCCGGCTGGTGGCTCTCCCCAGGGTCATGGTGCCCTTCGGGTAGGTGGCAGTGGAGCCCACGCCCTCATGGTCGCTCAGGTACATGGGCCCCGAGGTGGCGTAGGCCGCATTGAGGGACTGGATGTTCTCCATGGAGAGCGTCTTGCCCCCCGCACCACCCCCGCCCCCGCTGTTGGCCCTCCGGTGGCCCAATCGGGGGGACCTGGGCAGGCGCGGGGACCGTGCGGGGCTGCTCTCTATATGGCCTACTGCCCTGGCACTGCCGTACATGTCCTGGGTAAGGTGGATGTGGCCACCAGGGGGTCCTTGCCAGGGGCACGCTGAGATGAGACTGCTCTTGCTTGCTGAATTGCATAGGACTTTAATTCATGCATGAACAGGTGGGGTGCTCTGGAGTTAGATCTGGGGAAGGAAACAAATAAAAGTAATAGTGACATTTGGGATGTAAAAACCGGCTGTCAAACTATTAAGGAGCAGGTAGGAGATAGTTAAAGACTATTAAATGTCTAAGGAGCAGGTAGGATTTAGAAAAGGGCTGATCAGCATTAAGGAGAGCTCAGTTGGATGTTCCTGACAGACGAGGAAGGAAGGAAAGTTTCTTGCTCAACAATGCTCTTGATATATTTCACTATGAGACATGCAGGCCTGCCCTGAATTATAATGAAGATGTGCATCAGCCGTTGAGCTAGAGATAGAGATCTCCCCTGCATGTGTAACAATCTGGAGAGGGACGGCTCCCTGAGGTCGGGACGTGCCTGAGTCACTACCGAGCGGCCTGCTGTCACATTTTGTTTGGCTCAGATTGGGTGTGATCCCACTGGGAGTCCCAGCTTCACTCTGGCTTCCCTCATGCAAACCATTCATCTATGTCCTATTAATACCCAGCCCCTCAAATACTGAAAGAGATATGAGTGTGGGGTCGATACTAACAAAGTTAGGCAGGTCAAGAGAAAGTCATTGTAGACCAGACTTTACTTTTGCACTTTAGAAAAATGATATTTAATATGATTGAGAGATCTGTGACTCCAAACTAAGGTTCTGTTTTTTGCCAATGTTGCTTGTTTGAGTCTTCAAAATACATTTAAAGATGTCATTGCACCGTTTTTTCATTAACTTTGTGTTGGTCAATAGTAGCAATGAATGCCCTGTGAGTCGGTTTTGGTGAAAAAAATACTCTGGTGCTCCTGTTTCACACTGTTCTAGTGTGGTGGAGGAGGTGGGCGGGGAGGAACGACCTGATTTTGGCTCTTACTCATGACATGCAAATGACTCGCCTCTGAATGGCTAACAGCACTGTCCGTCACAGTAATAAAACCAATACAACTTACAGAGAGACTCAGAGAGAGGGAGATGGAAAAAGAGACACAGAGAGAGAGGGAGAAGGAGAGAGAGACAGAGAGAGGGAGAAGGAGAGAGAGGGAGAGAAAGAGAGAGAGAGAGAGAGAGAGAGAGAGAGAGAGAGAGAGAGAGAGAGAGAGAGAGAGAGGGCTCCTTGGAGGTTTCTGGTTGATTGAATACAGAAAGAAGAGCTGCCTCGAGGCACCGCGTCCGGGAGACCGTGCACCAATCCCACCAGTCGCCGTGCACCGGCCGGACTCCAGCGGTGCACTCCCGCGGGCACAGCGATTGAATACAGAAAGAAGAGCCGCCGTGCCTCGCACCCGGGAGCTCAGCTCCGGCCGCCGCAGTGCCCCGAGGCGGCTCTTCTTTCTGTATTCAATCGCCATGCCCGAGCCGCGTAAATGTTGAAATAGTGGTAATGTCCGGTCCAACCATTTCTTCCTCAACTCTTCTTTCTTGGCCAAGAGATGCAACATTGATTTGTTATAGCAACAAATAGCACAGGCACAAACTCAATACTGTCTTCCCGTGGGCCGTCGCAAGCCAAGGTGGGCGAGGCCATGAATACTAATTCACCAACTGACGTCAGTTGGTGAGGCTTTTCTGATTTGATCGTTTACGCGTCTATTTTCTTTAATTTGCTAATGCAGGCAATCGAGGTAGAAGAACATTTTCACGTTTAGCATGCATATGCAACTCCACGTGACCAATCGTATTTCAAAAGGAAGTAAGTACTAAACGGTTTCTCTGGAATGAGACCTTTAATAAAAAGTCCCTATTTTTATTAAAGTCAACTAATTGAGAACTGCAACACAACAACAACAACAACAACAACAACCATGCAGTAGAGTTAACAGTCAAATATCAGTCAAGGATTTATAATTCATGAATAGATCCCAACCTAAAATAATCTGGTTATAGAAGATCAGAAGGATAAGGAAAGGTGTATGACAGTGATCCAGATTAGGAGAAAGTTATGAGAATCTTTAGAAAGAAAGAAAAGGACTGCAATAAATTGGTTAGTGAATATAGATTCCTGGGGCAGTTCTACTCCACTGATTGTTCATTAAAATACTGACAGTCTCTGGTAAAAATAGAACCCCCTGCCAAAAGTGAATTATCACATTAGGAGGTTGGTGATTTGCTGGCTGGAAAAAGGGTACATTCTTCCTTCCGGGTGACACCTGATTCTCAGTCACCAGTTGCCATGGTGAGCATTGGTGACATCTGGGCCAACAAAGATAAAAACACCTGGCCAGTTTCAAATAAGATTGGCAAAAAAATACCTGACAAGACTGTCCAATTCCAACACAATGAAAAGTAAAGACAATGGCGATGCGGATGCTCATCCCTTTTGAGCCAAGATGGCCACAAGATGGCCACTAACCTCTTCCCAACCAACAAGCATGTATTGGCCAGCATTGCTATTGTTTATTTATAGAAACAGATGCATTATTTACAGATTTCCTACAGATTTTGACCCTGTAGATTGATGAAGAGACTATAAGACCAATATCTACACGTACATCCTCATGCAATCTAATCACTCTTTGGCTTAGTATCGCTTTGTTGTTTTAAGGTAATAGTCAGTGGTGTAGTATGCGCATGTATATTCCTTATACCCACTGTGAAAACTCAAGGATTTATGTAAACCCACAAAAAATGTGCAAGTATACGTAACAATCTGTGGTGTAAAGAAACAAATATGTAGAAATACTTTACAGTACTTAAGCAGTTTCTTGGATTATCTGCACTTTACTTGAGTTTCTGACGACTTTCACTTTTACTTCACTACATAAAGATCTAATCATAATTTTGCTCCAGTCATCATGACTCATTGCTAAAGATAATTGATTATCCTTACAGGCTACTTTAGCATGTTGCGTACGTGTGCGAATAACTGCTGATCTCACTGACAAGTTAAGGCACATCAAGTCCATATGGCACAAATAATATCTGATGGAAAATTGCCACCGCATGTCTGCAAGCTATAGCTTAAGCAGCAGTATGAACACATCCACCTACCTAGCCGTAGTAGTCATCCACTAGTGGCACTACTGCTAGTGGATGACTACCGCAGACAAACACATGTGACCTTAGTTACCACAAGTGTTCACCTATATATGTACTTTTGTTAGTTGTTAGTTGTCTTACTTCTACTTTTAATATGTACATTAGCAAATACCGGGTCGAGAGATGTGACAGCAAGCTGAAGAAACATTGCCCAACATGCAGAGGGGAGTAGGGCAGTGGTTAATGTGTGTGTGTGTGTAGCTGGTGTGTGGTTGAGCGAGTGGGAGAGAGCGGGCGCCAGAGAGTGAAGGTGAATGAGAGTGAAGCAGTGGAAAAGGTTAGTGGTGACGTTGTCAATCTGGCAACATATGGAGGCTATCAGTAACAGGTCTCCCTATTTGGACTGGCAGTTCTCGGCACACTGACAACTGTAAAAGTAGATCTTGGTTTAAACAAATGTCGGGCACCCCTGGTGTAGAGCCTTGGCCACAGACCGTACTACTGGTAAACATGGTTGTGGCGTGGGGCACATGCACAGTTCTACGTCAATCATCTCATTTTGCAGTCACTAGTCTTGCAAAACATAGATCAGTGTTTTTCACCCTGTGGTGCAAGGAAAACAGCAGGTGGTACCTGGGATTTCATTCCTGAAATAGACAATTTATAATAATAGAAAACATTATAAAGATAATTTAAAGTAAATATATTAATCATATTCATCACTGAATATAGCATTATGGTTTGTTATTGTATTTTAAAAAGTGTGCCCTAAAACATTTAGGCATTCCATCATATGTTTTCCATTGTAAGGTTTTTAATGAATTTGTGTTTTCTAAATAAACACATTGGGAGCATAAGCAGGTTGCTGACGTTTTCCTCACAATGGCCATGGCATGGCAAACTGTGTGGCACCAAAGAAAAGACAAGAGCGAGGCAGGTCATCAGATCTGTCATAAGAGGTCCTCTGAATAAGAAATACCAGGGCAGAATTAATTTAAATATCAAACCGTGTTATGCCATATTAAAAGCCTCCATTTTGACTATGAGATAGCAGATTGTGTAGAGAAGCAGTTCGCCTCCCCAGCAGACAGAGCCCTCCGAGAGGCTGGCCAATTAACCTCTGAGGCCAGATACATGACACACATAGATGCTAAGGCCAAATAAATGCCAAATTGATGTAATGCCACATAGATGCATACATCCCATAGATGCTAAGTCAACGCCACATACATGGCACAGATAGATGCTAACACCATAGTAATGCTAATGCAATGTACATGACACACGTAGATGCTAACACAGCCTTCTAACGCCACTTGGACACGACCATACTCCACCCTTTTTACACCATCTTCCTTGAGGGTTTAGGTTGTTTTGGAGGGTTGATGGTTGGCAAGTCGATGAATGTTTTTTTCTCTAAATTAAGAAGATTATTGCATTCGATTTACGTGACTTGGCAACTGTGGTTTATGGCAGCCACTGTTCAGAAGTTTATGAAATGTCCGCTTTTAACACCACTAACACACATTTAGAGAGAGAGAGAGAGAGAGAGAGAGAGAGAGAGAGAGAGAGAGAGAGAGAGAGAGAGAGAGAGAGAGAAAGAATAGAGTGGACAGAAGCAAAGTCCACAATGTATCCTGTAGAAGTTTAAAAGTTCTGCACTATCGACATTAGTCCAAGGAACAATTGTGTCGTAAATCTCAACATAAGCACATCACCACGTTAGTGCTAAAGATAGCTTTTACATTAATTCCTGCTAATACGCCACCTCGGCCATTCTGTGACTTCCGTTCCCTTTTAATTAAAGGTTAAGGTGCACTCACATGTGTAAGAAATAAGTGGGCAGCCAGCTTCTGTTACAAAGAGCCAAGGAAACCTCAGCAGCCGATTGTTAGATAACATGAGTCCTGAGACAAGTGGTGCGGAAACACAAGCCAAGAGTATATACAGATGCTCTGGAACCAAGGTCTGCCCCTTGGCCCTGCTGGCCTACTGAGCACGCCTGCTGGAGGAGCTCACGGCTGGATTGTATCTCTGAAAGGCAAACTGTGCCATTTACAGATGTGGCCTTATTCATGTTTGACTTAGAGTAAACTGACATTAAATAAAAAACATAATATGCGAGGAAATGGCCATGTATGAAAGCCTTTTATCTTTTATACAGAAAAAACCTCCATAGTTGTTGAGAGGGCTTAGCTTGTAGAATACATTTTGATTTGATATTGACATTTGAAATATGAACTGGTCTTTATGCCTTTAAACAGCCAACATATGTGTGACGGTGCAGGCAGTTGTCGACTAGATTAAAAGCAAAAGTCTATTCATCTATATTTTAGGGGAAGAACATTTTTATTTCTAAAATGCTCGAGGCAAAGAATGCTAAATGAATATTCAGCTACACAACCAACACAACCTTTTTGAATTTCTTTATTCGTATTTGCATTATCTGCATACTAGGCCTACTTAAAACCAAGAAAGCCCTTCTTATTCTTTCTAAGGTTATTGAGTGTATTGGACGCGCCTATACCAGCCCACGGACATCCCACCGGGTTAAGGGGTTGGTCCAATGAAGAAGGCCATATTGGGAGAAGGTAAGACCACATTTCAAATGAAGTCCTTACCACGAGAGCACTTGTAGCTGTATTTCACGCACTAGGAAGCAGATTAAACGAGGTGTTTGAGGCCTGATCAGGTTCCAGAAGGCTTCTCGTAGTAACCCAGCCCATTAAGGCTGTCACCGAGGATGGCAGGAGACATATGCGACACACACTTGCTCTCCAATTAAAGTCATACGACTATAGGAGCAACATTTCGAGAAATATTAGGATGCATGCCTGACAGTCTTCAACATTAACAACTTCAACTTACATAAGAAACGTTAATAAATGTCATTTGAAAGGCCTCCGTTGATGAGGTCTGCCTCAGCGGGCTGGTCGTCGAGCGGTCGAGAAGACCAATTACATCTCAACATGACAACGATTCAAGAGGAACTCTTGCTTTCTCCAAATCAATGACTGATACAGAATGAGGCGTTTGGAGCAGATCCTGCGCGTTTAACGCTATCCATCCAGCCAGGTCCACGACCACTGAATGTCAATTCTTTTTTTACTCACAGATGCTTCCCAAACCTCCGGGCAATGGACGAAATCCTCATCAAATACGGACACGTACAATTTTTACAATTTGTATCATTGCATGATGAACATTGAGTCATTATTCGGACCAATATCCAGCAATGGTACCTTTCATCGATGATGAATCTTCCCCATCGCTTCGCGAGACGACATCGTCTTGCCTCCATTCACACCATCTCCGTCCTGCGATGTGATTGGCTGGCGGCGGACACGCGCAGCCCTCCTCCACAGGGAGCAGCATCACCACCGCGAGCGGGAGGGGATGGGCGGATGTGATGCGAGAGTCTCTCCTCCACAGATGGTGAACATCCGCTCGGAAACACTAACTATTCAGACTGGTTTTTATAGCAATTAACAAGTCGCTCTACTACACAGCCTGACGACAGTGACGCGTCTGTCGTTCACTTGTTTCCCAGGTCAACGGATGGAAGACGTCCAAACGAGACGTCAATACAATGCCCCACACACTGGACCGTTTTTATCATTACACTTATACAAACAGAGAGAAGTGGTCCTGTCGTTGTATTATAGCCGTTATTGGTTATAACTATTAGAATAGACCACACCTAATCTTTGGATATGTTCCATATGAGTCATTATATTTTACTGTCTCTAACCGTTACCCTTTTTTGTTAGTTTTGCTTTTAGACACAATTGGGTTAAAGGAATAATTATGTGTAACATTCAACGTGGAACGTGATTGAATCTTGCACCACATAGACAAACACATTGGAAGTGTCAGCTATCATTTCACCATTTAACACCAACTGTGAAATCCCAATCTCATAATTAAAGTAGCACACCAACTATAACCCCAATATATAATACTACTGATTATTGATTAGAATCATGATTCACCTTGAAATTGAAGCACCTCTCAGATGAAGCTGTACCACACCGGTACTTCCATTCTGACAGATGGAGAGGGTGAGTATTGATTCCCTGTGAGACAGCACAGTGTTCAGGACTGGGTTAGTCTTTGGATTGTTCCATTGGCAGGATTTGTGTATTGATTATGCAGTTTGCAGTAAAGTCAAACTAAGTAAATAAAAAGTCTGCTGGACAACTTGCAGTGATAGATAATAATAACAAATAAGTGATAGAGAATTAGAGTTGGCTTAGCTCAGGAGGTAGAGCGGGAGTGTAACCAGTAGGTTGCTGGTCTGATCCCCGGCTCCTCCTAGCTCAGAGTGTCAAGGTGTCCCTGAGCAAGGCACCTCACCCTGACTGCTCCCGATGAGCTGGCTGTCACCTTGCATGGTTGACTCCGCCATCAGTGTGCTATTGTGTGTAAGAATGGTTGTAAGTCGCTTTGGATAAAAGCACATGCTAAATTCCTTTATATGTAAATGTAAGAGTTTAGAGAATAAAGACAAAGAGCTTCAAGATAAAGAATGGGTAGAGATAAAGGTAAAGCAGCAATAGAGAATATAGATATCAGTGATTGATAAAAATAAATAAAAAATGATAGAGAATAAAGATAAGGGGAGATTAAAGACAAAGGTAAAGAGTGATAAACGGGGGAGGGAAAAAAGAATAAAGAAAGATTCAAAATAAAGAAAATAGATGAGGATAAAAAAGTGAACCATAACAAAAGTACACTCTAAAAAGTAATGTTTAGACTCAACAAAAAAAATCAACGCAACAGTTTCCATTAGTCTTTCTTAGTTGTGACAACTTAATTTGAAATTACATTGAACCAACAAACTATATTACTTTGGGCAAATTAGCTTTTCCTTTTCAGTCAAAGATTCTATTAAGTACTGCTTACTTAATAACAGTTAGCCTAAAGGCAAGTTTTTAAGTTGATAACTCATAAAAATTAAGTTACTCCAATTGGCTTTATCATATTATTATAAAGTACTTTTATTTGTTGTCTAGTTAATTACAATAATAATGCACACAACTTTTTAAGTAGCAACAATATAAAAAAATCAGTTGCTCCAATTAGATTTTCTTCAGGTTTTTTTTTCTTTTGGTAATGTATAGCTTTCAAGAAAGACAGTTCAACCACTGCTTTTGCAATTACCTTCTTTTTTTATTTTGAAATAAATTTGAGATCGCAAAAAACACTCAAATTTCAACTGCTCCTCAGTGACAAAAGCATTCCTTATGTGTTATGTTATTCCTTAACCATCTTGAATACCATATCTATATATATATATTATGTATACATATATATATTATTGTGACCACCTCAAAATCGCTGCCTCCATAGATACATAACAGAAAGAGCCAAGAGACTGGCTGCAAGTGACTAAAAGAGTAAGTAGAGGCCTATAAACGTCACAACTAAATAATAAAATATAATATGGAAATATTTCAACACCTTTGTTTTGTCCACTGTTACGACAATATTGAACATATAGCATAACATTAACATTAATATGACAGTGAAACATTGTCAATTTTCTTGTTGCTTCTTCAGTTGAATAAAAAACACTTTGCACGAGCATTGCAATAAGAAAAGTCTCCATGGATACATACTGTAACAGCAAAAGCCAAGTAGTAGCCATGGAACTTTGTGTTCCAAAGTGTTACAGCAAGAGACTGACTGCAAGTGACTAAAAGCTGCATAGTAACAACGAACAACAACAGTAACAAGTATAATCGTCACAAGTAAGCCCACATCATTAATTTAAAAAACACACACACAAAAATATTCTCTTCGGGCTAAAATATGGACTTATTTCTTTAAACAAGACCTTTGTTTTGTCCACTGTCACAACAGGATTGAACAGCATAACTTTAACTAACCTGACAGAAACTTTTTTTGGTAGCTTCATCTGAAGAAAATGTGACAGTGGATGGATGATGATGGATGATGGATCTGAGATTTTTAGAAAATAGTGTTTTTCAGACCTATGACTTTAGCACTGCATCTCAGCCCATCCAGGCCAAGGAACAACTTTTGAAAAACTTCAAAAGTGTATTTAAGTTTCTTGCAGTAGCTGATGTTGAGGGCATAAATTATGCCCATCAACAAGGCACAGGACCTTGGAATATCCTTCTCTATCAAACATTTGGTTCCTTCCACGACAATTGTTGCCATCCAGTGATCTGATCCAGGGGTAGACCTGTCTCCAACGATGGCAATTTTCATCACGTGACTTTCAAAGCTGGTCTCGAACTCTTCATTGTCCTTGTAAAGCAAAAAAAAGGGAATTATTGTCTTCCATGTTTTACAATTGACCTTCAGTTTGTTTGTACATCTTGATATTTTTCTTGATGCTTTTCAGGTTGCATAAAATAACTGAACCAGTACATTTTTGTCAATTGTTCATCTTTTCCTTTACATTGCTATTAAAGGGGAAATCCGGTTGAAAATGGTTCTGGGATATGTTTAGTATGATAACAAGTTCGAACGTTCAATGTAGAGCAAAAAAAAGGCTATACGACGCAAAGATAAGTTTGGTCAAATCGGGTAAAAACAGCGAACTTATCTTTGCGTCCTATAACGTTTTTTTTGCTCTACATTGAACGTTTGAACTCGTTATCATACTTAACATATCCCAGAACCATTTTACACTGGATTTCCCCTTTAACAGTCATTTACCATGCTGATGTAGTATGAAACATTTTACTTAAAGGGAAATTCCAGCTTAATTTTAACCTAGACTGTGAGTCTGAGATCAAATAAGCCACTGATAGCCACATGCTCACAACAGCACCATACTTCAGTATTACTAGTACTATAATACAAATAGTGTCCCAGCCCAGTGTGTTTGACCCTGGGTTAAGATTATGCCAGAATTTCCCTTAAAAAAAAAATCGAACTGGCAATGTGTAGCGCAGGAGCCATCTTCTGCCTCTGCGTTTAGACTATGCTCAATAAGGATTGATCTCTATTTCATAATATTACATTACTTACCCAAAACTCTTTGAACAAATCCTCTTCTTTCTCTCCAAGGTATACAACCAGGCACCGGATGGCTACTTCTCTCCGCATTTCAATTGTGTTGTGCTATATGAAAAAAGGGTGGTGATGGTGTCAGGATATAGTATTCAAATGAGTATAATCTACAAGAGTGCATTTCATAAAGAGAGAAACTCGAAATAATTACCATACCTCAAGAAGCATGTCCTTAATCTGCCTGATCCTTGCTCCTGAAGCTCCTCCTCTTGATGAAACCACACCCATTAGTTTCTGGGTGCACTGGTCCAGTTTGGCCATGAAAGTCGCTTCCAGGTTTACTGTGGTTATTCTTTTGAACTCATCATTTATCTGTGGAGCATAACATGAAGCACATAATTAGCTACAGCATATCCAATAGTATTAATGAGGACCGAATTAAATTTTTGTGAACGTGAGTGAGTGAGTGAGTAAATATGTAACAGAATGTAACAGAACTTTTAACAAACTTTTTTTTGTTTACCTGTATTGCATCAAACAATGCAGGCCAGCGCTGCATGAAGTCCCTGATTGCAGGTGCCTCATATATGACTTCTTGTCTCCGAAGAGAGAATGTCTTGGCCATTTTTCCAGCAACCACCTGACCATTATCCTTTTTCATCACTTCAGACAATAGCTCCTCTCTCTCTTTCTCCAAACTTTCACTGGTTTCACCTTGTGGGTGAGGAGGTAAGTAATTTACTTCAGCCTTTTTTGCCTTTTTAACATTTTTCGCAGGAGTCTGCTCATGTGATGCTTTCCTCTTCAGTGAGTTAACCACAATTTCTGGGCAGCCAGTCCCACGAAGTTTGGACCTGAAGTTGTTCATTTTATATTTGAGCCGTTGGATCCATCCATAACATCCATTGAAGGACCCGGGCTCCTTGAGGCAGGGATGTTTTTTGACCAAGGCCCCTGCTACTTGACTTAGATTGGCACTTGATGGATAAGCTGTGTACTCAAATATGGTCTCAGCTAAATTTCCCAGAATGTCTGGAAGCAGTGAGATGAGATCATTGGTACCAAAAAGAATCCCAGAACAACTGAACTTTTCATTGCCTGACTGAAGCAGAATCTCTGTGTTGGCAGAGAAACGAGGGATTAGAAATTCTGCAGGCCACCCCTTTGACCGCTGGGCGTGGATTTCAGTCATAGGTCTTGGAGAAACAGGTAACGTGTCATGGGAGGATGCAGATGAGCAGACATCATCAGAAGGCAGAGGCGAACAATCAGAAATACTTGCTGAGGAGCTGTCTACATCTGTTAAAGTCAGAGTTACAGTTGGAGGTGCATCAATATACACCACCTTGATAGTGTCCTTGTCCACGATGCAAGTTGTTGAAACCAAAGAGAAAAATTCGTTTCCAAAGTCAGCATCTTTGAAATGTAGACAGAAATCCCAAGGAATCCCAAATGTAACTTGAACAATTGAATGAAGCTCTTCAACTGTTCCTGGGATTCCAGATGGTAATGTCAGTTTCTGAACATTATGGTCTGAAAGTATCAGTCTGAGATTGGCTGGTTGTGACATTTATGAACCTGCATCACACAAAATGTTTGTTAGTATAATAACAACATTCTTTAAACACTGCTTGGCCAAAACTACTTTTTTGTTGTAAATATAGTTAACCTGTTCACACAAATGTACCACATTAACATTAACTGAGAGATCAACACTAATAACATAGTAACATACAACTTTTTTTTTCATTTGATACATCTTAATGTAAATTCAGACCTCATCATCAAAAGAGATTAGTGAACCCTGTAAATATGTCTGGCTTCTTTTGTTTCAGCTATGACTTCTGTTGTACCTTGACAAGTCAAGGATATACTAGCTATGGAACACATATGTATCGTTTCAGGGTTACAATGCTTTTTCCACCAAGCACATAAGGTGTTAATGGGAACATGTCAGACAGCTCTGTAGGCTCTAGCACTTTCACAGTGCTTGTTTTCTCAAGGATAAAGCTCCTGAGATGTTCAACCGACCAAGCTATCAAGCTTTTCACAATGAATAGAAGTGTGCCCTTCACAACAACTATTTGGATTAACTCTCCAAAATCTGTGAGACCACCTGTTGATCCATTAGCCAGAACCATTCCAACTGCATACTTTATGCCACTGTACACCACATTGTTGGCTATTTGGATATGCATCTCGGTTGGGAATTTATCTTGTAGTGCTTTCTGGATGTCTTCTTTTAGCACAGCAACATCTACAGTTGACAGTTGTGTGGCCTGCAACACAGGTCTCACAACACTGGGATCATGTTGGTTGTATGCAATCATCAGCTGATGCTTCATAGCCATTGATAGCAGAATGTTTCGAAAGCTATGATTGTGCCGGACAATACGCTTAAAAAGGCTATGTTTAGCCTCAAAACGCATAGTCCAGAGGAACACAAGTGGACCATAGGCCCTGATCAGCTGGGGGTAATGCTCCAGGTAGTGGTGTTTGGGGATAAGTTTTTCCTGGGGGAAAACCTGGAGAAGCCTATGTTTATGTTCAGAGATCTTACTGTCAAGGTAACATATGCTCTCTTCTGTGTGAACATGACTTACAACAAGTTCGACGATGTCTTTCAGCACCAGAAGTACTTCCCAAGCTGGTTCACCCTCAGGGATTTTTGATCCAATTGTGAGGGGTAGGAATCGCAACAATGACCAGTTCTCATGTGCGTTCCCTCCAACACTTTTCTTAGCTGCAAAATTTAGAGGGATCTGCTGTGGCGCATCTGTCTTATCCGACCATTTGTAGGGGAATGTTTTTATGCTTTTGTTGAGTTCTTCAAAAGTGATGTATTTACTCTTGATGAACACTTGAAGACACAAAGCCATTTCCCGAGGGACTATGCCCTCAAATAAATCGTGTAACACATCAGGTGGATAACCTGACAAAACACTGAAGTACTTCAGATTCTCTGTAAGTACACACTGCCTTTTTACTCCACAGACATGTGTCAGAGCAGGATTTTCCTGTACAGTTTGAACATGCATTTCATGTTGTTCTTTGGTTCTGACTTGAAATGCCCCTGTTCTCACTTCTTTCACCTGGAACTGTGAGCGTTCACCCAGACAGAATCTGCACACATGAGAACCGGAGAAGTTTTCAACAAACCCCCCAATACCATGGGCCCCAAGGTTATCTGCCACAACACTGAACACCGTTCCTTTGACTTTTCTGCCTAATGCCGGGACATACAAACCCTCCTCTTCCAAGCTCACAAGATCCTTTAGCAATGGCTCCAGTACAGTACTATACCCAAATCTTTTCACATCGCCAGCCTTGCAGAGAATTGCTAGGAAGATGGAAGTCAGTGAAGATCTGAGCAGTGCAGGAACACTAGCCAACACCCAGTACACAGCAGTGACTTTGTGTTTTTTTCTCGACGTACCCAGGGGATTACAGATCTCAAAGTCATCTACATAGAGAATGATAGCAATGCTAGGATGTCCTGCAGAAAACAACTCATTTGTTTTATAATAATTGCCATCAGACATTGCCCTGTACTGAGAGTCACTGTTACTTTGAGCTTCACTATCATGGATGATAAAATCACGGATCTCTTTCTGGTTCAAAATCTGAAGCAATGATTTGAAAAGAGGAATGTACTGGAAGGTTCTGTTTTCCTCCTTACTGAGTACATACTCTACTGGTTTAACCACACCAAA
Source organism: Micromesistius poutassou (assembly GCF_964030765.1). NCBI lineage: Eukaryota > Metazoa > Chordata > Actinopteri > Gadiformes > Gadidae > Micromesistius > Micromesistius poutassou. The sequence continues at coordinate 10,071,190 of NC_140272.1, forward strand.
CTGTTCCTCAAAATATGCCCTTCTCTTGTATGCAGAAGAAAGTGGACCACTACGACTCAGAGTAGAGTTCAAGGGGTTTGCTTCACAAAGCTCTGTCACCATGTCTGACACAACAGCCTCATCAATATCACAATTGTGCTTCCCCAAACAGGATTGTAAAGTGTCTTTCATGATGGGACCTGATGCTGAATGGGAGATGAAGTGTAACTCTTCAATAACTTCATCAATACACCTGTTTGATACATGAAATATGCTCTCCAGTTTTAGAAACAACAATGCTAATCTTTTTTCAAGGACGTTTTGTAGCTCTTTGATATCATCATCACCATCATCAGTCATAGAAATTTCAACATCTTGAACCTCCATATCACTGTGGCCATCTGCATTTGAAGAAGATGCATACTTCTTTAGCACGTCATCTTTAAAGTCTTGCAGTGTGTGAGGAGTGTGCTTTCTGCTTTTGTGGGAGGCAAATGTTCCATAAATATTGGTGCTAAAATTGCAGTTTTTAAACACACATACCACAGACTCTAATTTTTTCAAATGTCGACCAAGGTGCTCAAAGAGCTCTCTCTCTGTTGATATTGCACTAGTGCTACAACACTGGCAAGTGAAGGAGAGAGTTTCTGATCTGACACTTTGCTGAGCTTCATGAGAGTGCTGTCTTGACAGATGTGATCTAAGGCTACCCCATGTTTTAAATGAACAAAAACAGTCTTGGTGAATACATGGCAGACGTTCCCCACCGTGGCCATGACGTAACCTGTAGTGCCGTAGCAACCCAGTTTGTGTGGAGGTTTCAAATTTACACAGTTTGCACTCAAAACCCATCTTTGAAAACAATGAGAAATTTTACAAAATGTAAATCTGATTAGATTGTCCAAAGTCTTTTAAGATTACATCATTACAGTCACATGGCTATTACAAACACATGACTAAAATCGCTTTCTCCAGATTTTAAACAGGCAGACAAAATAAAATAAATTGTTTGCTTACCTCTTTGATTCCTCTCACAGGAACATCAAACCACACTTTGCCCTCAGTGGAAAAACACAGCTATATAACAAAAACAAAACAAAAAATGAATTGTGGTTGTGACAGTGGGGTACCATTAGACGGAAGGTTGAATTGTCTTTTTTTTTATTATTATTATTTTTTCAAACAAAAATATATTCGGGCTATTTCAATTTGATCCGGGGCTTAAGCCCCGAATAAAACAGCCTAGTGACGCCACTGCCCGTAATGCTGCCAGTCCGACCTGTTCCCATTCCGACAGTCCTGTGCGCGTATGCAAATTAGCCATGTGCACCCAACAGAAGAAGGGCCCTATCTTGCGCCCGGCGCAATTGACTTTCTACACCGACGCATGTGTCGTTGCTAGTTTGCACCCGGCGCAAAGCTGATCTTCCCCCGCAGCAACCAGGCACCACTACACTTGCATGTTAAATATTATGTCAAAGATTATTCATACGTGTGAAACTGCATAGAAATAGCGTGTGGATTGTGGAAACATTTTTTTTCCCTAGGGCTGCATGAATGAACATGAATGAAGTATAGTAGGCTATGCCATGCGTTCAAATAATAATAATAATAATAATAACAATAATACATTCGAGCAAAGTATATTCCAGGCTTCCAAAACAAAATCTAGTTTTAGGGTAAATGATTGGTTAAATGATTTGGGAAAGAACAGCTGATACAGCGGTAAGTTGTACTTTTAAATCAATGCATCTGCAAACACCGTACAGCAAACATATATGTTCTTGACCCAGACATCGTGTACAAGCCCATTACTTTTAGGATTGATGAGTATTTCATCGTGAGAAAACATAGTTTGACCGCGAGTGAGTGTTTAAAGAATGCGGGTGATGCTTGGTGCGCTCGCCCATCTGTCTAAACACGCAAATTAAACACGTAAGTGTATGAGAAGGAAATCGAGTCAGTCGACCTGCGATAAGCAGCTGATTCTGCACGAACTCGTCTTCGAGATGGACGTGTTCTAACGCATTTTTAATCAATGAAACACAACAGTATATATCTGACCATTGCAGTAGAAAAGTCGCCACTACGAAAGAATGCAATGTATCCAACTAGCGGGATCTAAACAAACTAAGCTCCAGCGAATTACTACAATGCAGTAGTGGAAAATGGCGAAACACAGCAACTCTAGCCCACTCTCAACCAAAATAAAAATACAAATAAACACTGAGCTCATAGAAGCCAATGCAATTCACCGTTCGCTAAAGACGACTTGTTTGGATGAAAAAAAGGTTGTCGCGTTGGCAATCAATCGGAACCAGGGGTTCGCCTCTCTTTCCGCGGTTGGGGCGTCGCAGGCCTTTCGCGGGCCTTCGCCCCCTAAGTAGGCCTACAGACGTCCGTAAGGGACTCGGTTGAAGTTAAGCGACACCCCGCCAGGCGCGGTCGCCGCCTTCTCCCCCCGTCTCCTCACTATGTCAGGCTACTGACAGTGGTATCGGCAATTAAAAAACGAATACGAGTATAAGTATTTTAATGAAGTATCCGCCAGCTAATTAGCATGTAGCTGGCGGCCGCATGCAATGAGCTAAATGTAAATAATCCTTTTCCCAACAGCTCTCTCTTGCTGGGCACACAGGCTGAATGAAAGTCACTGAAACAAATGTAAACCCAATACTTCAGTAGAACTATTAGAATTAAATTTTACTCACCATGAAATGTTTCTTTTATCAAGGTTGCCTCCGTCGTCTCTACTTAGAACTTGTCCAGGCACGTTGAGTGGGGGAGGAAACTTAAACTTGTAAAGTCAATGTTGAGAAAAATTAAGTTATCAAGCGAAGTTTTTTAAGTTACAACAACTTGAATTTTGTTTTAAACCCACCAACAATGAAATTTGAGTATAAATTATATACAAAATTAATTTGATGTAATTACCAACATTATTATTTGATCACAACTTAAAAAAATTAAGTTTGCAACTTAGAAGGTTTATTTAAATTAACTAATTACAATTTTTAACTTGAGTCCATGTATTAAATCAAGTGGTGTTAAAAGGCCCTCTGAGTTACTTTTTAGAGTGTAGTGATAGAGATTAAAGAGAAACAGTTGATAGAGATTAAAAATAAACAATTGATAGAGATTAAGGCCTACTTTTTCTGCTATTTATATTATACTACTAGCATCATTATCAGTATTACTACTTACAGCACCTATCATTCCCATTGCACTGTTGTCTTGTCATATCATGTCTTGTCCTAAATGTCTTGTCTGTCAACCACATCCATGCATAATTGGCTGTAAAAAAATTCCAATTGTGTTTACACTATATGGCAATAAAATGTACCTTGAACCTAGTAATGACCTTTTCTTTGTGTTTTGATTACTCTTAACATATCACTTTTTTTTTACACATGCTTTTTTAGACACATGCTTAGACCAACGTAACACAACGTGAAGTTTTTGTTACTATACCTTAAGCACATGTAACCATACCTTAAACAAAAGCGCTGCTTTGCACTTTATTTGCAATTCTGCTACACACTTGCTCCTTTCTGCAACACACTTGCTCCTGCACACTACACTCCATTTCATACATAAGACACTTAGTTCAAAAATGAAATCTGAGCGTACCCTTGGGAAAACATCTATTCAAAATACAAAACACATTGGGCCATTTAAAATACTTAAACACTTACTTACAAAACTGAACAACAATCAGCCAGCTAAAAAAAGGCCAAAGGGCAATTGTGCATGTCCTGGGGCAGCGCGGGGGAAATATTTCATTGTGTGCTGCTGTAAGCCTTCGAGGGTTACTGCACCATCATGCAAAAATAGGTCCCTACAAAACCATATAACATATAATCACATTTCTAGATGCACTTCATGATGCAGCTGTACAGGACAGATCAGAGCAGCCGAGGTTTGTTGTTGTCTGGGATAATGTTAGTGGGCTGTTCTGGTCCGGAACTGGTTCACCAACCATAATCAATTTGAAGTCATATACTTGCCCCATTACTCGCCATTTCTAAACCCTATAGAACTTATTTTTTCGGCTTGGAGATGGCGCGTATATGACCGCTAACCACATGCCCACATGCCTGTTCTGCAGGCATTGGAACAGGCCTGTGGAGACATTGAGGTAAGGACAATCCATGGATGGATTCGGCACACAAGGCGAGGATCCATTAGCCCATGCACAATTAATAATTTAATAAGAAATAACTTTTGCTTAAACTGAATTTACTGCACTGTAAAGAACAGTTCTGCAATGTACAGTATTGAATATTAGATTTTTTGGTTGTTGTGAAAACTTGCCTTTTGTGAAACTGAATAAAAACAGTGAACATGAAAGACTGCAGTGTTTTATATAAAGTAGACTAGTGTGTTGCTGCTGATCTGAAAGTGTACTCATATGATGCAAGTGTTTATCATTTTGTCATCAGAGTGAGACTTTGACAAAGGATTGTTAGGTTTCGATAGCAGAGTTTCAATTTGACATAGATGGGTATTTGCCAGTGTTGTGTCTTATTTGCTTGTGTGTTGAGTTTTGACACAATGAGCCAAGTTTTGCAAAACGTGTTCAAGCAACGGGCAAAAACTGTAATACTCCCAATGCATAATATCTTTCAACCACGGGATAGATATAATGCCCTGAGTGTGAGAAGGCCCCTGAGTGAGAACGGGCCCCTGAGTGTGAGAGGGCCTCTGAGTGAGAGGGGGCCCCTGAGTCTGAGAGGGCCTATTTGTTATGTTATATTTGTAATAACCACCACAACATGAATAGGTTTTGACAAGGGACTGTCTTCTTTATTCTCAAATAAACCTTCAGAGAGCGTTCCTCCTTTTCGTCCTGCACCACTGCTCCCCTCGCAGGACCAACAGCACCCTCTAGCGGCAGGACGCCGGAACCAGGCTGCAAAATCTACATGAGGATACAGGACAACACGACCGAGAAAACACTGCTGACCAAACGATGGCTCTCTGGAGTGCTGCTGCCCCTCTTATGGGCAGGTGTTCACCATGTATTTTGTCCCCTTTGCCACATCGATAATGCAGAGTGTGAATATCTGTTGAATATCGAATGTATTTTCAACATAAAGAAAAGCGCTGTGTATTTGACTTGGTCTGGGATTTTGGTGCACAGGGGCCCGGAGAACCCCTGATTCGTAACCACATGGTCACTAGTGGAATCTATGCCATTCGAGCAAATAACATCTTGATAACACAAAATATTCAGACAGAAAATGTACATGTTAACACGCAGCAGGTAGACTTTCACACTTTGAGATGTTTAATTTGTTTCGAGCCCCTTAAGAAATGTGCAGGGTGAAAAATAGAAATGATAATCTAAATATTTTGGGTATTACATTGAATTGACAGAAGCTGGTCTGCTAGCCTGACCATTCCTTCTGCTTTCTGGGCCCCCTGTTTCTCCTAAGGGAGCACAAGTCTCTTTGCTGAGCTCCAATTATCTTGGAGCATACTTTAGAAGTAGAACCCTATACTGTCCTGCTGCTGGAAGCTGATACCACTAGTAGTAAGACCCTATACTGTCCTGCTGCTGAAGGCTACTGCCGATACCACTAGAAGTAGAACCTTATACTGTCCTGCTACTAGAAGCTGATAACACTAGTGCACAAACCTTTGATGCTTTGTTATGATCCCCATATGGGTTTCAGTTATGAAATCTTAATTTAAATTTGTGCAACACAAGGGCAATTCTTACCGTATCACCAGGAAGTGAACCATTTTAGTTCAGCAGTGGCTTCCTCCCCATCAGAGGTGATGGTGTCGCAGTGTGGCTCTAGGTCAATCTGAACATCAGCAGCATAAAGACAACTACCTACACACTAATATACTAATACACTCATACTGTATCCATCTGCCTGCCCTTGGACTGGATTGGTCATGTGCGATGGGTTTGTTTAGAGTTGGGTGTAAAGGGAAGACATGCGGACAGGAGGCGGTAAGGATACTCACACCGCCCACTACACACTGAACAATTTTACTCTGCTGTAGAGTGAAATATATTAAATTAACTGTCATCATTTTTACATTGTAATATTATGATTCAATGAGACCTGGAATTTGAACATTAATGAATATATGTGGTTGCAATGTTGATTCTGAATCCCATGAAGCACCCATTACACTTGAATCCCTAAATTCTGAAATAGTTAGCTTGAAGGCTTAATGCTAAGTAACTTGACACAATTAAAGCTACACCCTCCTCTCTCTCTTCACTAACTCTGCGCCCTCATAACTGTCCCTGCTCCACCCTCCTCTTGTATCCTCTCCAGACCCTCACTGGGTAACCTGGTTAGAGCAGGAAGCTGTTTGGAGCATGCTCTCACATGAGCATCTTCTTTTACACTACATTCATTTAACCATTTACAGAGTATATATATATATATATTTTTTTTTTGCTGTGGTTACTTTGGTATATTTTAGAATCAAAGATGGTTCAATAAATGGTAAAGAGCTAAAACACACATATATAGTCACCTCTTTCCAAACCATTATCTTTTGATGGTCTCAGTTTGCTGATATGAAGGGCAGTGCTCACTAATCGTGTCTTCTGTTGTGTTATGCAACAGCAATCTGCAGAGGCGTACACAAGATGCAGTAATCCATTGTCTCCAGATGGCCTGAGTATACAAATAACTGAGCGAAAGCCAGTTAGATGATGCCATGAATATTGATTTCATTGTACGATGAATTGTTTAACAGTTCTGCAACTGTAAGACATTTTTAGAGAAAGTACGTATGTAAATCCCATAGACACATCAAAGCCCCTATTACCGATATATGTTGGTCTGGCTGGTTGTGCAGCTGTTGTATCTAAAAAACAGCCTTCTCTTTTCACCCCAATTCAACAGAACGACACATCACACCAGCATAGCAACAACAACACATGCATATGGTATATGACAACTTGTCATTTCCATGTCTTCCTCTTTGATGATGCTGATGATCATTCATCACAGCGGCATCTCAAAAAGATAGTCATTTGCAAGTTGTCTCCAAGCTATAGCTGCTACTGCAGCTTTAACTGAGATATCAGGAACCTTTGAGATCACAACTACCTAAATGGTGAAATTTTTACTGAATTCCATAACCACACAATATTTCACTAATGCATATATATCATATATGCATGTCATATTACCGAGAAAATTTAATTTTACATTTGAAATTCTCACTACCTGTAAACCATGCAACACTGATGTTAAACTAAATGATATATGAACGTCAAAAGTATCAAAAGCAGAAATTAAACACACACCACCAACTTGGTTTGATACACAGGACTCCTCCAGAAATTACAATTGTGGAAATGAAGAATTTCATGGGTAACTGATTATGGAGGATGAATTGTGCCACGGAAATATATCATGAATGTTTAATAATTAACCCTTTTAAAAATGCAATTTCTTGGCACTTCCTAACAAAATGCCAATTTATTTACAACAGCAAACGTCATTGCTTCTGCTAACGCTTGAAATGTTTTTATTTTTTGCTCTGACATATGCGTCTGGCCCCACTCCCACTCCGACAAGCCTGGTCCAGCCAATCACAACCCTTCATCTAATACGGGCCGGTTTGATTGGAGGACTGCACAGGGGCGCGCCCTATGGGATCGCCGCTGACGCCCTCTCATTATCAACACAGATGGCTGCCGCTGATGAGTCACATGTTCCGTTAGTCTGATTGGTTGGAGGTCGGAGGCAATGTGCTCTGCACCTGTTGATAACGCCCCTTGGGAATATAAATGAATTGAGAGCCTCCCGATAATACGCATTTGCGAATTGGACTGCGGAGGTCATGCTTTGTCTGTGCATGTTGAAATATAATTCAAGGACTAATTCCTTCCAATTCAGTAAATAACCAGATGAGGGCAGCCAAGCAGCACTTGACCATCAACTTTACAAATATATTCACCTGAAGGTTGAAAGATGGATTGTGGTTTTATTGGTCATTCGTCAAGCGCTCCACATAATTAAGCAGAAAAGCATTATTCACATTATTCAGCTCCTTCACCTGTGACCGCAAAGGTAGCCAACATAATGATGTATGATAGGATGGTGCAATTAAACTTAACTGTGGTGCAGATGGGATGTAAGATGGGATGAACTAATGTATCCTTTTATTTATTACTCAAGTGAAATTGAATATAAAACGTTTCAGCTGTGTATTAAATAGCTTTTAAAGTGTCAGTGAACCCACTGTTACGGTCGAATTCGCATTTATATATTTAAGATTTAAATAAATGCGTTTTAGGAAGGCGTGTTATCCCAATGGTTATGTAAGGCAGCTTTGGCCACTGGGGGGCACTGTTATGCTCTCTTTTCCCCTGAGCGTTAAAGGGATAGTTCAGGATTTTGGACACCGGGTCTCATTTCCAAGTGAGCCAGTGTGTTATTTATCATTGGAGACCGTTTTCAACACTTTTCATTCAGTCCTTCTAGTTGCAGAAATCGCTGGTGCTAGGCTAGCGCAAGTCGAGGGGAACTGCTAGCCTGCCAATAAAAACAGTTTTACCCACTCCCGAGGCCAATTATAATGCCCGACTATCGATGTAAATGTCTGTGTTGATAGAATAGTATTAGAAATAAACGTACCCTTGCATCGCATTGCATTTAGTTTATAATCCCTGTAGTTGGAAGCAAGCTACAGCAGCGGCGGACTGATATTACCTGGAGTGCGCTTCTCTGTTTACCTTCTGCTGTAGTGAATTGGTTGCTACACCGGAGCAAAATGAAATTCCGCCGCTGCTGAGAAAGTAGTCCCCCAAAATGTAATGTGATCTGTGAACTGAACTGAATGAAAAGTGTTGAAAACGGTCTCCAATGATAAATAACACACTGGCTCACTTGGAAATGAGACCCGATGTCCAAAATCCTGAACTATCCCTTTAAAGGTCCTGTGACATGCCATCACAGGCGTGTCCACCTAGATGTGTGCTGGATAGATCAGTCTACCAGCCTACCCAGTGGACTGTAGCAAAAGTTGCTCATCTATCCTTCACACATCTAGGAGGACACGCCCACCTGTGATGTCGTAAGGGGAAGATTCCCAAAACGGTTTATAACAGCTAATCACACCACACCTGGTGGCATGTCATGGGACCTTTAAATTATTAGCGCTGTTTGTCCCCCTTAGGAGACCGTACTTTTGTTTTGTCCCATGTCGGACGTTATTAGGTATTCACTGATATAGTGGGGTTTGTGTATCATGATTATTATTCCGGAAACAAAACGGCTATTGCTCAGCCCCATGATTGCAAAAAGTTTTTCTAATTTGAGCTTTGTATTCCCGGTAAGCAGGTCTTCAAAACGTTTTGGTGCCAATTATCCAAAAGGGGCGCTATAATTCACGGTCAAAGTGAAATGATCAGCCTCTTCAACCCGATGAATGAAATATCAGAAAGTTGGTTTACATGCCTTATTTCACATGCTGATAATATTAGCCTCTACCAAAGAAATCTCAAAAATATATTCATGAGATGGGTTGTATCAATGCAATTTTCAGTAGGTTAGGGGTCCTTGAGGGAAATGTGTTTAAGTTTATTTAAAGTTTTCCACTTCGATTGCTCTAACACCCCTTTACGCTCCAATCTGGATAAACTTTCGATGGATAATCTTGACCCATGTTTCTTAAAGTATGTTGCTTGGTCGATCCACTTCATCTTCCTTCAGCAGTTGGAACCTTCACCCTCGACCAGGACATTGGAGATAGGAACCGTGTTCATCATTGACTTTTCCCATGCAAAGTTATGGGTTCTTGAGGCACATTTGTTAATCAGAGAAACATAATATGTTTCTCTACAGTCATGTAGAGAAACATGACCTACAGTCATGAAACTTTGCACACATAATATGTGTGCAAAGTTTCATGACTGTAGGTCCAAGATGTTAGGAGATATGGCTGCGTATTAAAAGTTTTCTGCTTCAGTCGATTTCTGTAGCGTTCCCATTTGGCCAATCAGTGTGAATGATGTTCTCATCTAAGTCCCCCTCTATCATTGATATATAGATGAATACTTTGATCCCCAGGGGAAATTCAAAAATTGGGGAAAGTTTCATGAAATGCAACTGGGTTGAAACTGCTATTTCTTTTATGAGAAATATATACGACAAATAACATAGGATGTAATAATGTTATGTTGAATAAAATACATCAGCATAATATAAGTTAAAAATAAGTTATATTGAATAAGATAAACATGATCAATGTTAAAATAGAATGAATCAATGTCAGATGTTGCAGTGTGCTGTGGATGAACAGTAGGGCTCTGATTACAACCACACTGTGTTTTACTGGTACAATTCCTTCTGTAGGGCTTCCAAACTGGGAGCTTTGTTGGGGAACCGGATGTTCGGTGAGATCACTACCTTGCAATCGTTGCCCTCAAAGTATTTCCTATAGATCCTGGCGAGTGGACTGTTGGGGTTGAGAAATGCATTGGTCTGCTCTGCTATTTATAGAGGACTGTACGGAAACAGTCCTACCTACAGGCTGCCTGCGTCCCAGCTGGGACGAGGCGGGAGGCTGCTGGTATTTATGGTGACCAAGGGCATCCTCCTCAGGGTCTGTGGAGAGAAAATAATGGAGGGGGGGGAGATGTTGGCAATCAATAAATCAATAAATGTGATAGAGAATAGAAGGAGAGGTTATAGGATGATCAGGACCTGTAGAGGGGGGAGGGGGTCTGGGGGTCGTCCCAGAAGCAACTGGGGGTCCAAGCAGAAGCACTGACAGTGAGTGCAGCTGAGCTCATTTAACACTTACTATTATTCACAATAATCAGAGTACAAATCCCCAATGAGGTGATAGGCCTACTGAAGGAACCCTGTTATTCTAGCAGGTGGCCCTGGGCCGGTTGGCCTGCTGCTCTCCTTCGTCCTCCGGACCCAGCAGAATGAGGGGCTGGGTTTCTTGGGAGGCAATGGTGATCTCACCAGTACCAGATGGTAGGGAGGGACCAGGGAGTATGTAGTGAAAGTTCTAGGGGTCTTCTTTACTTACCGGAAGTAGTGATAATGTACTGGGAAGCTGCCATAACCGGGGCACCGACAGCAACGCATTGGCTACGGATGGCCCCGCCCCCGCAGTATAATTGGCTAGCCAATCAATGGCCTTGTCACAAAAGGCAGATCTACGATCAGCCCATAAGGTAGACGTCAATCCTTCGGAGCAATCTAGTTTTGAGAGTTGACCAATTTGAAACTAAATGGACGCAATATAATTTGTATTATTTGATGACATGATGATACATTAGTAATAGCCTACGCAGCAGTCTTCTTGTCAGATTAATTGGCAAATAACAATCTATTTTGATACAATTATTGTCAAGGCCTACTTTAGGCGTAGGATAAGCATAATTAAAAATCATGTCGCTACCCGGGGGAAAATTGTACTTGTATAAGTTGGTCCAAAGGATTGTGTTCCTGTTTGCATCAAAATTGTCAGCGCTGTGCGTGACCTTTTCAGGCAGAGAACACATTTTGTCCAAAAAAACATTTATCCACAAACTGCGAACGCATGGCTTATTACGCAGATTTCTTTGTACGCAACGTTGATGAATTGCAACACGCACACGCGCGCGCGCACACACACACACACACACACACACACACACACACACACACACACACACACACACACACACACACACACACACACACAGAGCTGCACAATAGACATTGATAACTACCACACGTATCCATTTTTTCTTTATTTTCTGATTGGAAATTTCAAGGTCAATATTTTTTCATTGATCACATTACTTGACATGATGCACCAAAATTTACTCTTAATCTGTTTACAGGAATACAATGAATAGAACACAAGGTTTCACAACTGACGACTGATGCTTCGCCCATTGCACTTACAACAGTGAATGAAATTCTCCGGACATTATTTATTTTTTTTCTTTGCCCCCTCTGACTCTCACCACCTTATAGATCAGCCGTGTTGAACCAGATCCCCCCCAGTGGTCTGAGGAAGGCGCTCGTCCACACCGCACTTTGAGGGGTTATTACATCTCGTTTTTAATTGACACAATATGCATAGAAACTATACACAGACTGGATATGCTTCTGAATACAAGTTTTTTCCACTGTTGTCCACTGTCAATACAAGTCAGCCACATACACTTTTCTTATTTATTAATAATGATAATAATAATAATCATAATAATAATAATCATAATAAATGTCATCATTATCTTCATCATTATCACCATATCATCTTCATCATTCATATAATAGTGATAATAAATATATATTTTTTAATACACAAAGGTTGGCAGCAAATACGGCATGGGGATGCACATGATATCCGTATTCAGAACTTAAAATATGTACATTAGATTCAACGTGTATTTACAGTAAGATTGTGTCTTTCTAACCTCCTGTGGATAAGGGTTAGAGCTGGCTCATGCATCTACTACAAACCACAACGTCTCTCTATCCATTGTGGTCACTATGGTCCATTCTCCTCCTCAGAATTCCCACAGGAAGTAGATCTTACCATACTTCCTGCGATACAAAGGTACACTGTGACATGCCCTGATTTGGTGAATGACTGGCGAGTTGGTTGTTTTTTTCTTCTTTTGTTATTGAAAATGTTTTGTTAAGATGTGAATATTTTACTAATCAACATTCGCTATGTTGGCCTGTGAAATTCAAGGGCTGGTCATCAAACCAAAGTGAAGACATGCCTTGTTTTGTGTTCGTTCTTGTTCAACTTTGAAAGATAATAATAATCGAATCATGCACCTTCCCGATGGCTTGGCCGTCGAATGCTCTGATCAACACAATGACACCATTCCTTTCTCCCCAACAGATTATACACCGACACCCAATATGTACATTGACACGTATTGATGAGAAGTGCTGACCATCTGCGTCACATGTTCATAGCGGCACAGACAGGAACTGGAAGCCAAACACGGAGGAACCCTGCTCAGCCGTAACACACTGAGACTGAATGAGGGCTTACAAACAGCCGGACGAAGCCAAGCAAAAAACCCCATGCTTACTAGCGACATGATGGTTGACATTGAGAACGGGACAAGTCTACACAATTAACCCTTTGGCAACAAGTCCCCGGACAGGGAGAGAGGGGGGTCTAAACATGCCACGAAAGAAATTAACAATAACGAAAAAAAAAAAAATCTAGTTCATATTCAATATTTAAATCCATACACACAAGTTGCTAGGTAAAAACATTTTCATAGCCTTTTCTTTTCATCATTTCGTTGTTTTCTTCTGAATTACAAGGATAGTAAATGGTGGTAGATTAACTAACTTTCCATGTTTAAAATGAATCATTGCATAGAACATTTTAATTGACAATTGCTTTAAACCACATTATGTGTGTGTGTGTGTGTGTGTGTGTGTGTGTGTGTGTGTGTGTGTGTGTGTGTGTGTGTTGGGGGGGGGGGGGGGGGGGGGGGGGTTACGTGATTGTGTGTGTGAGACAAGTGTTTTTTTTTTCTGTGTACATGAGTGCATGTGTGGGTGTGTGTGGGTGTGGGTGTGTGTGAAGGGAGGCAGTGGGCCCAGCTCGTTAGTGGGATGATCTCGTTGGTGGGTTAGTAACCTTATTACCTCGCCTCAATGAGGCTAACCTTATGAATAAAGTTCAAATAAATACATACAATCACGCCCCTCAGGGTTTACAGGTCTGCTGAATGGAGCACTAACAAAATCCTGTCACACAACTGTAACTGGGATGCACAATGTGTGTGTGTGTGTGTGTGTGTGTGTGTGTGTGTGTGTGTGTGTGTGTGTGTGTGTGTGTGTGTGTGTGTGTGTGTGTGTGTGTATGTTTATACCTGCCTCGATGCTATGTGCATGAGCATAAAATGTGTATGTGTGGACGTGGTACTGTAAACGCTCTGACAAAAGAGTTATTCATGGACATTCATCAACGGAGATGTTTCACGCTTTACCGATAATTTAAGTGACATTGAAACCATTGTGCTATACACCATTTGCATGCTATTGCTTTTTAAATCAACGAGCAAAATATTGAAATGCTAGGTAACTCAACAATAAAATACATGAAAAAATGAAAATATAAACGTATACCAAAGAGAAACACAGAACAAGTCACAAAAAAATAATTGTATGAAAATGCAAGTAATTTACATAATATGTACTCTGATTTAAATTAACATATATTAGTTTACAGTTGTGCAAAAAAAGAAATCAAACATATGGATGGGTGTTTTAAAAACACATGAGGTATACAATTCAAAAATATGCAATGAATAAGGCTGTTCCATTCCTTGAATATCAGGCAAAAAAACATTTGAAGAAACTAAAAGATGAGAACAAATCGATACAAAATGTAAGTCCCCAGTGGACAGTTTGTAACAAAATCAAAGTCCCAGTGGACAGATAATAACAATGGCTTTGCAGTGGTTACCCGATAGCCCAGGCCCTGCTTGGTGTCAGCTCACACTCTGTGGGCACACTGGCAGGTCTTCCCTCCCCTAAACTCTCCCCAAGAAAAAAAAAGTTTTGATATGGACTTTTGATTTTCAATTTGATTTACTTTTTTTTCTTTTTTTTGTATTTTCAACCTTTGTGCGTGCAATCTTCATGTCCACATTTACACAACAGAACACCAGAACAAAAAGACACCAAACAAAAGAGGAACAAAATAAGAAAACATTCAAAGAAAGGGTCAAATTCCCAATACTGGAATGTAGAGAGAGAGATCTTAGAAAAACAAGCATTCAAGGATCAAAGTAGGGTGAGTTTGTTGTTTCTGTGGTGTGTCTTGTCTCTTAGACTTTGTGGTGTCATTGTTGGCTATGGTACGCCTCTTTGGTACAAGGAAAACCTATGAAATTCACTAGTTGACATCTTTACGTTGAAGTTTTGAGAAGAAAAGGATTGGAATTCATCAACGGAGAATCAAGTGTCCCAGCCAGACGTGAACTCCCCAGACAGCAGCAGCTCTCAGATAATCCTGCAAAGGGAAAATTAAGCAACAATTAGTTCTGCTTTCACCAGAACAGGATGGAGAGGCAATGTACTATAATCATACTCCCATTCACAGTACTATTTTGCAGCCAAGCATCTTTCGTCCAGTAGCTTAAATCCTGGGTCAAACACCATGATCCCCTCACGTCTCTCTGTTCACTGACCCCCACCGCCTCCCACCCAAACGATGACAACATGATTCCATGCTGGGCTTCCCTCACTCCACCAATCACAGAGAGGCTATGGCTGGTGGTAATCTGTAAATCTGAGCAGGTCTGCCTGCAGCTCAGAGCAGGGTTTATCTCCGCACTCTAATGGAGACCACAGAGAGAGAGAGAGAGAGAGAGAGAGAGAGAGAGAGAGAGAGAGAGAGAGAGAGAGAGAGACACACACACACACACACACAAAGAGAGAGAGACAGAGAGAGAGATAGAGAGGGAGAAAGAGAGACACACAGAGAGTGAGAGAGAGCGAAAGAGCGAGAGACACACACACAAAGAGAGAGAGAGGGAGTGTGTTTGACTCAGAGGTCATCAACACCTCTGAAACCCATGTACAGTGTGCGTGTGGGTGTGTGTTTGCGTGTGTGTGTATGTGTCTGCGTGTAACTGGACAGTGTGTGGGATGCAACGCTGTGCACAGCGCATGCTTCACCTGATCCTCAGATCCATTCTCTTCACCTTTAATGGCACCCCATTGAGCAGGATTAATTATTAGTTAATTCCAGTAATCAGTGCTACCTCACGGTGACTCATGGTGGCAGTGTGTGAGTGTGTGTGGGGTGGACAGATGGGAGGGGGTTGAAAGCACGTGTGTGTGAGATGGAGGAAAGGGAAAATTATACTGAGGGCATGCATGTCTGACATTAGAGCCACAATTAGCATCCTCCCGATTGTTAGGGTCCATGCGGGACATGTGAGGGATCAGGGTGAGACTGATTGAACCCCTGGAGGATCACAAGGAGTTCCCACCAGCAACCGGACGGGTCCACTCGACATTAGGAATCACATGAGCACCACAGCACACCTAGCATAACAGCACACCTAGCATAACAGCACACCAAGCATAACAGCACACCTAACATAACAGCACAACTAGCATAACAGCACACCTAACATAACAGCACAACTAGCATAACAGCACACCTAGCATAACAGCACACCAAGCATAACAGTACACCTAACATAACAGCACACCAAGCATAACAGCACACCTAACATAACAGCACACCTAACATAACAGCACACCTAACATAACAGCACACTTAACATACCACCACACCAAGCATAACAGCACACCTAACATAACAGCACAACTAGCATAACAGCACACCTAACATAACAGCACAACTAGCATAACAGCACACCTAACATAACAGCACAACTAGCATAACAGCACACCTAACATAACAGCACACCTAGCATACTACTAGGGGAATGATCCGTACTCACTGAGGGTCAAACAGGGGCCGCTGGTCTCTGAGGTCACGTGACCCCCCAGCTCCATCACGCCTCCTTTAAAAAACTACTGAGCGTCAGCAGGTCTGGTTCAGGTGTCTGGGGAGTGCGTTACTGACCAGCTTTGATTCCACTTCTGTTTGGTCGCCAAGGAAACACAGAGTCAGTTTGATTTAGAACAGTACTCCTCACAAACAATTAAGAGCCTTCAATTAACACTTTCAACACTCGATATTACAATATTAATAATCAATCAATCAATTAGTAATCTATCAATCAGTTCATTTTCCAGATTTCGCTCCAGAAATGTTGAAGGGAAACTGGACACAGGAAATTCATAAAGAATCAGTTTTTTTAATTGCATTATTTATTGTATTCACTTGAGGATGGAGTCAAGAAAGGACGATTATAAACTCACTGATGCTCTCACACCGGCCGCCTCTCTTATCCTTGTTTCATATCTTCTCAATGGTGAAATGTGTTAATTCCTGCAGTTTCATAGGTTTTACAAGTACAGAGCCCCCAATTTCTCTTCATTCACTCTAAAAAGAAAAATACACATACTTAAATGTCTAGATTACGGTAATAACAGAGTTGTTGTTTTTATGTGTATCATTAATAATCATATTATTAATTAAATTCATGTAAACTTTATTTTCACTTTATTCATAAATGATTAACTTACCCTTTGTCATGTTGTTCACCAAAATGAAGTGAACTTTTTCCCGAGGCCAGACAAAGCTAAGACAGAAAAGAGAACATAGTAAACCAACCCAATGGAAATACAAAAACACTCCAGACACACATCATCATCATCATCATCATCATTTTACTGTACCCCATTACGCGTTTCCCCAGTAAAAAACCAAAGTCTTGAACATATCTATTTCTTAAGATGCAGATGTGAAGGAATATACCCGGACTATGAGCGGTCTGTTGGGGTTAGGGGTTAGGTGTTCTGTGTGTAGGCTGTAGGTGGTTCTTAACGCATGCTGTATGTGGACTGAGGAGCTCACCATCTCCCAGCTTCCCAGCCTGCTCTGCCGCCGCTCCCGGCAGCATCTTGGTGAGGACGTTCTCCCCGTCGGCGGGGGCCTGGGGGGGCGCGGCACTGCCGATCCCTCCAGCCTTACTCCCGATGCCCACCGGAGCCGCCTTGGAGCCTGTCAGGGACACACACACACACACACACCCTCAGGAGACCATTCACAGAGGGACACCACTTTGTTTATGGGTAGGGGGGGACAGGGTGTGAGGCGTTACCGATGCCTGTTAGTGGCGGCGTGGCTGTTTTAGGGGCCGTGGCTGTGGCGGGCGGGGAGGCTCTCATTCCTGCAGCTGCTGCAGGTGCATGATCCATCTTTACCTGTTGGAAAGTGAAACGCAATGGGACATTTAAAATAATAGTTACTTTATGGGATATCTATATTTGCTCACAGTACAGAATCTTTTTCTGAGCTTTTATTTTTTCTATTATGTTAGTGACATTATTTCTGTGACATTTGCAAAAAAGAGTTGAGTGTATATATATATTAAATGTACTGACAGCTGTCGGTGCTGGTGATCCTGCCCCAGGCCCTGCCGCTGGCTGGCGTCCTAGTGGAGGGGTCTGGCCAGGTCTGGGCTGCTGTAGCTGCTGCTGCCCTGCCCCAGTAGAGGCTGGAGCAGGCTGTGGTCCACCAGCAGTAGGGTGAGGAGGCTGGCCCTGCTGCATCGCTTGCTGCTGTGGCTGATGACGCTGTTGTTGACCTTGTAGGGCTCCATCTGGTGTCTCATTGCTGGACTGTCTCCCAGTTTGGGCCGGGCCTCCTGGACGCTGCTGCTGATGTTGAGGCTGCTGCTGCTGCTGCTGAGGCGGCTGCTGATGTTGAGGCTGCTGCTGCTGCTGATGTTGAGGCTGCTGCTGCTGTTGAGGTGGCTGCTGCTGCTGCTGTTGAGGCTGCTGCTGCTGCTGCTGTCCAGGCTGCTGATGAGGCTGCTGCTGCTGTTGAGGCTGCTGCTGCTGCTGTCCAGGCTGCTGCTGTTGTTGAGGCTGCTGCTGTTGAGGTTGTGGCTGCTTGTGACCTGCAGATGAATCTGGCCTCCTGGAACTAGCGCGGTCTCCCGGGGTCCTCTGGCCTCTACCTCCAGTGCCATGGTTATGGCCAGCAGTTGGGTCCCGAGAGAATTCTCCCGAGTCCCGATGGCTGCCCTGGGTTGAGCGAGCTTCGGGACCGCCCCTTCGCTGGGCAGAGGAAGAGGTTCTGCCCTCCGTGCGGGCGGCCGGGTCTTTGGCGTGTGTCCGAGAAGAGCGGGAGGCTCTGGGATCTTCTGAGGCGTGGCGGGAAGAGCCGTGCCTGCCGGTGCTGCTGCTGCCATGGTGACGGTGTTCCCGGGAGGACGTGGAGGATCCATGGCGTTGCTGGTTGTACTCGTCCTGGGGCCAGTCCTCCTCAGGCGGCTCGTCGTAATCGTGGTAGGTGTGCTTTACGTTACCACGCCTACCTGTGGACGAGTGACCACCACCTCCATGGTGCCTCGACCGGTCTGAGCGGGCCTCCCTCGGCTTCTCAAACCAATCAGTCTCTTCTTGGCCCAAATGATATGCTTTTTTGAGAATCAAATTGAAGAAATGTCAGTCAATTGTTTCGATATTGAGATCAAGGAGTAGCATGCGGATCAAAGTCATGCACTAGAACTGAGGAGAACCCCCCCTGCACCCAAAACCATGCCGCATGCAGTCCACCATGCAGAGTCCACGGAAAAGCAAAAAAATAAAAGAATCACCCCACAGTAAAAACACAAAAAAGGAACAATGAAGATATCTTAAAATACAGATATAAAATTAGGCATATTTGGCAATGGGGATTAGGGAACTATACAAGTTGTGATTAAAAAAAAAAAAAGAACAAAATATTAACATGTCATGCATAAAATATTCTTGCACATGCTCATGCAGTCTCTTCTCAGCAGGCATTTGAGAACGCAAACGCAAGCCCCAGGCAGGGATCGTTCAGCACCAGTTACCTTCGCTGTCCGAAACGGCACAATGCATGTCATCTACGAGGTAGGGGTCATCCGGTTTGTAGACATGACTTCTGGGCTGATCCTTCATGTGGTGGTCCTGCACGTCTGGCAAGGAATGGCTGGAGCCGTATTGATTTCTGACGTCATTGGCATCAGGAGCACCAGAGCCTCTACCGATGCCCACAGGCTTCCCCACAGGGCTGAGTGGGCTCTCCTCCTCTGAGTTTTGGCTACGCATGGGAGGTCTGCCTCCACGGCCCGTTCTTTGGGACCTCTCCATAGCATCCCTTTCATAGGACTTACTCCTGTAACCTGTGCTGTCCCGGGAGGAGATCTTGTCCATGCCGTAGCCGGTGGATCTGGACCTTCCAGAGCCATACATGCGGTCCTCTTCCTCAAGGCCTTCGCGGCTGTTGCCGTAATACTTCTGCTGATCGTACGTGTTCTTCTTCAGGCCATAACCGTCATCTTGTTTTTTAGATCTTGACACGACTGTGCAGCTGCCCCCTGTGGAAGTGGTCATGGTGTAGGACGCCAGGTCCGACTCTACGTCTCGTGCCTCCTCGATCGGCGAGAACTTTGAAATCTTTTGCTCCATTCCCTGTTTTCTGTGCTTGCTACGTTTAGAAGAGACCACGGCAGGGGCCAGGTTCTTTGAGGAGGCTTTCTGGGTGCCAGAGCTGCAGCGTGTGTTGGGGTGCTTGTAATCGTCATAATAGTACGAGCCTCCGCTCACTGTGGAGCCAGCATGGCTGTCCACGCCCCCCTGGTAGCCCGCGGTGCCTGCTGGTCTGCCATAAGCATCCACAGACTCATCCTCAGGCCTTCCGTAACCTCTTGAAGAGCCGTTCTCACCTCCATAGCGCCCTCCTGCAGGATGACCGTGAGCATCTGTGGCTTGGCCTGCATTCTCTTTTGTCAATTCACTGATGTCATCAATCATGACGTAGTTCCTTGGTATATTCTGCTCTAGGTTCGAGGTGTACAGCCCATCGTGGGCATATGCAGAGGTGGGGCTCTCCACAGGTTGAGTAAGGCCAGGCTCGGCGGGGCGGTACTGCCCATAGGTATTACTGTAGACTGCGCTGAAGCCAGTGTCTGGAGCTGAGGTAGCCACTGACACTGCCGGGTTGCTAATGACCTCATAGTTGGTGGGCAATTTCTGCTCAAGGTCAGCCAGAGAGGTCTGCCTGGGTCTTTGGTGGACCGTGAGGATATCTGCCTGGGACTGGAAAGGGAGGACAGGCTGATAGGAGCTGTGGCTGGGGTAGGGTAGACTCTGGCCTGGCATAGGCTGACAAGGAGGCTGGAAGCCATGCTGTGGCATGCCAAGCTCTGGCTGATAGGTGGATTGAGCATACAAGTGGGTGGAGTAGGACCCTGGAGTCTGGTAGGCGGGGCCTGGTGGTGGGTGGGGCTGAAAGGTTCCTGGCTGTGGGGCAGAAGATGACGGGTATTGAGGAGGTTGAAAACCTATCTGTTGATATGCAGAGCCAGGCGGCTGTGCTGAGGATTGGGTTTGAGGGTATGGGTAGGACATATAGGTAGAGGTCGAGGGATACTGAGTTGCATTGAGGTCATTAGCAAAGTGGCTCAGTGGTGCAGTGCTTGGCCTTGATAATACACCATTAGTATCAAAGTTTCCAGTGGCAGCTGCAATCCTGAGGTTATTCAGCTCGCTGTCTGACATATAGTCTCGGGCATCGCCCATACAGCGCATGTAAGCGAGGTCTCGCCTCTCTCTGTCTTTCACCATGGTCTCCTTCCGCTGAGTGATGCCTAGTTCTAAGTAGCGCAGCTTTGCATCAATCTCCTTCTCCTCCTCCTCCAGCTCAGCCTGCTGTTTCCTGAGCTTGGAGGACTCCTGCTCCACCATCTTCAGCTCACTTAGCAGGCCAGCCTTGGTGACACCCTGGGTCGGTCTGGGCAGCACCCTCTGGGGCATCCCGGGGGAGCTGTACATTTGTGCTGGAGTGACAATGGGGAGGGGAATCTCCTCTGGTGGGGGGCTGGGAAGTGTCCTCTTTACCTTTCTCATCAGAGAGTTCTGCTGCTGCTGCTGCAGGGAGGCCATCTGTTTGGAGAGGAAGAGGAACATCGTGAGCAAACACTGAGCTATAAACAGAATGCACTTATGCAAATCCAGCTCATTAGTGTACAGTGGGCTCACTGGGTCTACACATGCCTCTCCTAACTCATAGATGGAGGACTAAGGGCCGTGAGAGGTGATCATCTGTAAAATAAAGGTTGACTTTGGTATTGAGAAAACGTAGCCTCCTTTATATTATAATGAGTTAATTTGATTTGATATTAAATTAAGAAATATTTGCTGTTATGAAGTCCAAGAAGGTCTGGATACTTGTGGATCATAGTGATTTATTGATGTTCTTATTGTATGTCAGGTTTTTCTGTGTGAATTATATACTGCATTAGGACATCTGTTTTGTTAATGATTATCATGATTTGCATAGCGTCTCAGATCCTCAAAATGCAAAGATTGTAAAATGATTAGTATACATGAATAGTGTGATTTGTTTTTACATTTTTTATGAATTATAAATATATAGTTTGAATGTTAATGTCCGCTCCTCATTATATCAGCAGTTATGGTGACAATAAAGTTGAATGATTGCAAAAAAGTGGAGATAAATGATTTTGATCTGTTCAAAGCATGATTAAACATAACACTACTATTGCAAAAATATTAAAGGATTCCATTTATGTCCTAATTCAAAATGCTCTCCATGGCATTCAATGATTATGAATGTCTAAAAGCATATATATAATTACTAAAAGAGAATTACATTTCTTACTTACAAATTAGCGGTTTTGTGTAGACCCATGATGACATTTAGTGAAGTAACGAATTATCCAAAGAGAGAAATGTATTTCCCACACAGAGATATAAACCACAGACCAAGAAGCCAAAAATAAGAAAGAAGCCTCTTAAAAACAGCAATAATCCTCATCTGATATGAACGTGTTTGTTCCTCGGACGGATTTTGCAGCGACTGCAAAGGAATATGAATTTATGTTGACCAGCTGCTAACTAGCAGGAAGACAGCAGGGCAAAGGCAGGATGCTTTCACATTGTGTGTCCCTGTGGCAGCTCTTAGGGCTGTGCCAGATATAGAAGAGAGCACCTCACCCAGAGAGCGGCTAACAGGGACTAAAGGGAAGAAAGAGAGAATGACAGAGGAAGCAGAGGGAGCTCCAGCCAGGGAAACATAGAAAGAGGAGTGCAGATAGGAGCGACGGACAGAATAAAATGAAAATAGAGGAGAAAAATATGAATTAAATAATGGGCAAAGCCGTTCTGGCATGACCAGCTGCTCTCCGGAGAACATTCTGTCACTTCCTGTGATGCCAAGCCCTGTGTGTTGCATCTTCTGTTCACACTGTAGTGCTCTGCAACACTTCAGTCTCTAGTCCACACTTTATGAAATGGCTTATATTATTGGAATTATTTAGTTATTATTTGTAGGTTTTCCAATGCTTTGTGGTATACTGCAAGGTCATATAATGGGTTACTCACAAATAACATTTACATTTATAATATATTTAAAATAAAATCTGGTTGATTTGATGACTACAAATTTAAAACATCACTTATAGTATAACGCCAGTATGGGGCATTTACAACGTCGGCCATTTTAACGTTCATACTGCACGATGTGTACTAGTCCCATCAATAAGTATCACAAAGCTGGCTCGGTTCATAATCATGGGTTGGAATTTAAGCTGAAACAGGGGGTTCACTTACACTTTTTTATTTGAGCCTGGGATAACAATAGCATGAACAGAGTCACTCGCAATCTAAAAGATTATCAGGTTTAGTAGATTAGTGATTGTGTTTTCCTTGGTCAAAGAAGAAAAAGTATTATTTTATTATAGATTATATAGTATTATTTAGTGATTCATGTCGAACTTGGTTTTAACAACCATCTTTTTGGTTGGCATTTTTTATATATTTTTTATATTTTTATATATACATACTGGCCCTATAATTGACATGGCATGACATTCATTTGTCTACTATGTTATCATTTAATATAAATAATTGACGTTAAATAACTTGGCCCTAAACCATCAAATCTATTATTGGAATATTCACATATACTTTTTCATATATACATACTTTTGTATGTTTCGTTGATAAAGTAGAACTTTTTTTTGGTTAAGATTGATTGGTGTACTTAAGTGTATCAAACGTGTACTTATACACATTTTATATATATTTCAAATTGCTTTACATTGCAAGAACAACAAGCCATGTATTTGAAACTCTTTCAAGAGAGGCTTCTGATTGCCTACCTGGCTGTTGGAGAGTGCCTGCTGGTGGTACGGGGAGAAGCGATTCTTCCCAGGGTCCTCAGACGTGGGGCTGAGCGGCTTGGGGTCGGACATGGAGCGCTGCACACTCTTGATGGGTCTGGGCAGGCTCTGGTGCCGCTGCGGGGACTCTGCGGTGAAGGCCTTCTGCTGGGGCGTGACGTGGGCCTTGTTGAGCTTCTCCTGCGAGGCGAACGTGGTCTCCAGCATACGGTGTGGGGACAGCGGGGACACGGGGGAGTACAGCACCTGGGGAGACTTGGGGGGCTGGCGAGACTCGTGCTGCTGCTGATAGCCAATCTCCAGAGGATCTGGCTTCCTCCTCTCAAACTTGGCCACCCCCTGGAGGCGTGGAGAGGACGGCTCGGACGGGTTGGCACCCACCATATGGAGGCTGGTGGAGTAGGGACTGATGGTGGTCGGCACACTGAGCTGAGGGGCTACGACGCCCTGAGACTGGGCCTCTGGTTCTGTTTGACAGGCGAGACTCTCTCCTTTCTGGGTCCTTTCAGGGGATGCGATGTAATGCAAGAGGTCAACCTTTGAGGTCTCTGCCATAGTGATGTGAATTGCAGGAGAGACCCTGCCCAGCTGTTCTGGCTCTGTCTGGCAGGAGGAATCGAAGGTGGTTTGGATAGCGATGCTTGAGGAAGACACTTTGGCATCTGCTTTCTCAACATTTGCATCAGAGTGCTTCGATATGCGGGACCTTCTGCGCCTCACTGGCTGCTGGTCCCATTCACCCTGGTCCTCTTCATCAGTTTGCACGCTGCAATCTGCAATCCGCCGAGTTCTCCTGCGCCTGTTCATGAATCTATCCTCTCCGTCTTCATCATCAGTTTGCACACAGCTGTCTGCAATCCTCTTCTCCTCTTCAGAGCCATCTCTCAGTCTTGGCATGGAATTCTGTTTCTTCATAACCCTGGAGCTAGCAGGGTCCTCAGTGTTTCTCAGTGATACTTCTGAGGAAGAACTATGAATAGGCCTGCCTGCCATTACTGCTTGTACAACCTGTCCGTCCTGCCAGAACTGAACACTTTGGCCATCCTGCTGGAGCACTCTACCACTCTGGTCACAAATAATGAACCCTTGCGGTGGTCCTCCTCCAACCACCACCCCTTGCATGGCCCCCTGCGCAGAGGTTGCTGCAGCCGCTGCAGCTGCAGCGCCGGCAGCTGCCTCTGCTGCTGCTGATGCTGCTGCGGCCTCAACTGCTGCCGTCTTCTGCCTCTTCTGGTCCTCCAACTGCTGCTGCAGCTGCTGCTGCAAAGTCTGAATCTGGTCTAACTGCATTCTCTGTTGGGCGAGCTGCTCCCTTTGCATGATGAGCTGGGTCTCTCGCTCGGCTTGCTGTTGCTGAAGGACTTGATGTTTGATTGTCTGTAGTTCCTGGATCTCCCGCTGGACCAGCATTTGTTCTTTCTCTCTGTGTCGCTGGAGCTCCATTCGGTCTCGCTCAAGCTCCTCGTGCAGGCGCAGTTGCCGCACCTTCTCCAGCTCCACACGCTCCCGCTCTAGCTGCAGCATGTGCTCTTGTTGCTGACTTAATCGCTCTTCTTCCTTGTCTTTGCGTGCTTCCATCGGGGGGGAAAGTACTGAGCAGGTTGCTTCTGAAGCAGTAACTGGTGCAGTCACTAGGATCTGGGCTTGGGGTTGCACTAATGCCTGAGGTTGGGGATGTGTTACAATGAGACTTGGTGATTGGGTTTGAGTTAGGGATAATGCTTGTGTTTGAGGAGGCATCTGAAGAGTTTGTAATTGTTCCTGCATTTGGTTCTGCTCGTTAGGTAGTTGAGCTTGAGAGAGTGATGTAACATTCTGGATTGGGATTTGAACTTGCGGGTTTATTTGCTGAAATGGTATCATGTTAGTCTGTATACCCGATGCAGACACATTTTGTGCCCCTAAATGAGCAACAGTTTGGGTTGGTGGTAACATTGAGGCAATGGTTGGCGGCTTCCCTAAGTAGACTGGAGTTTCCTGGTCAGAAGTGGTATTGGAAGTAGGTAGACCTGGGCCAGGGATTGAAGTAGGATACTGATTTGTAGTAGGATAACTGTAGGGTCCCTGTGTGGACAGAGGCATTCTAGGACTCACTTGAGGCAGCCTGGTTAGGCTAGCCAATGGTACTGGAGTCACACCTGTAGGGTAAGGTCTGTATACACCTCTTGGCATGGGACGCAGGACAGAGGAAGGCTGGGTGGTTATTGGCAAGGTAGAAGCTATTGGTGTGTTTATGGTTGAATATGTCATTCCATCTGTTCCTCTCATAGCTGCAGGGTACAAAGCCCGAATACTTGCTTGCCTAGCATTAATAAGGTTGGTTAAGGATTGGCCATGTGCTGTTGGTCTTCCATCGGGACCATAGAGAAGGTTGGCTCTGATTGATGCTAAGCTTTGACTTAGATTGAGTCTACCAACAGGCCCACCTCTGCCTCCATACTGCATTAGTTCAGGATTTGCAAAGCGACTTCCATATTGGTCCATTGAGTTTAGAGCTGCACACATGCGACTGATTTCTCGAGCAGTAGTTGCACTGTATTGTGCTAGATTTGCATCGGTTACCCCTGGGCCATAGCCATAATCTGAATTGATATTTGACATGGAGCCATATCGACGCAGAGGTAATGGAGACCCACTAACGTCTACTTGGCGCAAATCTGTGTAGGATCCATACTGGGCACCCATGCCTTGGTAACCATCATAAGACTGATTCATGGTGCTCAGATCAACGGCACCCTGGTGATTCCTCTGATACTGTTGAGGACCCACATCTGTCAGAATGTTGTCAGACATGGATGACTGTGAGCCCCCCAGGGGCTGTGGTTGATAGAGTTTACGTTCCTCTGCTAAACCTTGCACAGCTGGAGCCTGCTGTTGTTGCTGCTGGCTGGTGTTATAGTGTGGGGCAGGAGGAGGGCGGGCAACTTGAGATGGATCAGTCGCGGGGTTTTCATCTGATGTCGCTACCGTCTGTCTCTGAGTGAGAGTACCCGTGCAGCTACTAGCAAAAGGCATTTTGTAAACCACATCACAGCAAGCCGCCTGGCTCTCTGGTTTGAACTGTCCTGTCAGGTCAAGGACCTGGGGAGGAGGTGCCGGCTCTTCTTTCTTTACCAGCTGAGATATTGTGCCCCCTTGTGATGTATTACTCTCATCCAGCTGAACCATCATAACATGGGGCTTTCCAGTAGACAAGTTCATTACAGTGGGCTTATTTTTCAACTCTAATGCAACACCACTATACATATCATGTGACTGGTTAGAAGCAGGGGCCCCAGATGCCGGCTGTGGAGGTAGAGGGGCTACTCTAGGAATGGCACTTACACTCACCACAGGCTGGGCACTACTCGTCTGACTTACTACAATATCTTTCTTCAGCAGCATTGGTTGTACCTGATTTGCTAAATTGTAACGCGCAAATGAGGATTGTTGCTGATGTTGCTGGAGCTGCTGCTCCAGAAGTTGCTGCTGATGCAGAAGCTTCTGCTGCTGTAGCTGCAGTTGCTGCTGCTGGATGCCCAGGTCCTCCAGGCAGGCATCAATCTTTGGAATAGACGGATCGGTGAGCTTCATCTGTGCTAAACACATGGCTGAACCAACGCCCTGCCCCAGATCCACACGGTTCTGCAGTGGATCTCCATACACCACCTGCTGTTTCGGCTGGGTCATAAACATAGAGCCTGCCATTGTGACGCTGACAGTGGTTGGAGTTGAAACCGCTACATGTGGTTGTTCTTGGGAATTCAGATTCATGACAAGTGATTGCACTGCTGTGTGTCGAATGGATGGCTGCTCTGCTCCTATGGAGTATCGTCTGGCGTCAGAGGCCAGTGACGTTAGATCCATCCCTTGGTCCGTCATTATAATTGGTGCAGGTCTCATCGGGGCACTCAGGTCGACTACGCTTCCTCTTGGATGCACTTGGCCTTGTCCTCCAACCATTGATGAGCCTGTATTATGAGATATATTCTCCATTGACATTGATCCCCGGCTATAGCTGGATGCATTGTTCACTGAACTCATATTAGCATTTTGGGAAGAATGTCTGGGGGATTGTTGTGGGGAAGTTGGAGAAGTAGTCGAGGGCGGCTGAGAGCGATACATAGGCTTACCGTTGACATCTGTTGGTGATGACAAGGGCGAGGTGGAAGAATTTACAGTAATGGGCTTGGAAGCATTTGTCGTTTCAGAGCCCAATGTAATCACCATTACTGGGGTTTCTTGGGAGGACTGTTGTCGTAAAAGACGGGGTGGATTGGATTTTTGGGGAGACTGGTTTCCACGGGGTGCAGCTGGAGATGTAGAACCAGCGGGCAGAGAGGGGAGTTGTCGACCAGAGGACCGCACTGATGGTGAATTAGTAGGACTCTGTGAAGGTGAAGTTGCGGGAGAAACTGGCGGACTTGGCCCTTTGAAATATGAAAAGACCTTGGAGGAGAGTGACGCTCCAGTTTCAGAGGGAGTGGCCTGTGTTGGCCCCTGAGGACCTGTGCTGTGAACAGCAGAGTTACTTCCTGCCTGTCGAGCAGTTTGGGCGGTCTGATGGCCTTGGCCTTTCCCGACCACTCCTCCAATTTTGGCAGTCTGTGACATCATTCTGTTTTGGGTTTCTTTTGACAAATGCTGTGCTCCCTGTATTCCTGTGATTCTCGGATCATTCCCAGTGGATGAGATGGACATAGGTGAATTTAACTGGGTGGGGCTTGAGCCTGGAGTTAATTCAGCTGAATTATCTAAATGCTGTTTATTGACAGGCTGGTTACTACTGTTTACAGGTTGGCCTTGCTTCTGCATCATCTGTGCTTTCCTCATCATCTCCTCGTAGACCTCCTCTGCACTTTTTAACGTTTTGTCAGGGGGTGATGTTCCAGACAATTTTTCAGTCGGAGAGTAGAGAGATGTAAATGTTGGAAGGTTGTACTCACTTCCTGATTTGTACAATTTTCCACCAATCATCTCGAATCCTTCAGCCTCTGAGTCCACGGAGGGGGAGTATTCAGAACAGGAAGATCTGTGAAGCTCCTCCATCTCGGCTGCTTGCCTTAGCTCTTCTGTTGGCGATGCATCCTCGATTGGAGAGAGGTTACTGGGGGGAGTTTTAGATCTTTCTCTTCGTCTTTGTGCCCGTAGCTCCTCTTTATCCCTCTTTGTCTTCCTGGCTGTACTACGGATTCTCTGCTGCTCCAGATCTCTCATTTCCTCCTGCTCTCTGAGCAGCTCTTCCTCCTCTCTCAGCTCATCCTCCTCTGAAGAATCCTCTATGGTTGGCAGGAGCGGACCATGGGACCGGTGGCGGGCCTTCCTCTGCTGCTTGGCCTCTTCTAGTTTTGCCCGGCGACTAGGGCTACTGTCACTGTCATCCTCCATGGAGGACACAGACGTGGGCGATGTTCCGGACGTGTAGCTTGGGGTGGTAGCAGGTAGGGTGGAGGAGTACTCTCCCCTGGATCGCTCCTCTGGGGATCCCGTCAGGCTCTCCATCTCCAGCTCTGGTTCCCGTAGGTCCTGCTCAGGGTAGCTGTTTGTGTTGTTCAGCTCGATAGTTTTGAACCGCCTGAGGCCTCCTTGAGAGGAGAGCATGCCCTCAGCATCATCCCCATCTGCTCCTTTTGTGTCTTCCTCAAAACTGTTTGATTGTTGAGTTAGCCGTCGCCTCTCTTTTCCCGATTCCCCACCACTTTTATGGGCCATTTTGGGTTTCTGGTTTCCATATTCATCTATTTCCTCCTCATCAGCACTCATCTCCATGATCTGCCTTCTCATGATATCCTCATCCGTCATTTCTTTATGCGTCTTCTTTTGCCGGACAGGTAATGGCGAGAGACCGCTCTCACTGCTGTCTTCCACATAGTCATGTCGTAGTTTACAGCTTAGTTCATCTTCTGACTCTTCTCTCGCCGCTTCTTCATCAGAGTTGTACTCCCGCTCATGTCCAACGGACAGTGAATGTGGTCTCTGCTTCTTGTCGGCTGTCTTGGACTCTAGAAGAGGCCTCATGGAGCTCTCTAGCTTGTTGATCTCGGCGTGCCTTGAGGTGCCCTTTTCATTGAGCTTGATTCCCTCCTCCCAGATTTGGCCTACGATCTCCCCCTGGGAGCTGGATATCCCATCAGAGGAATAGCCAGTGTCACTCAAGCTCTGTGTGCTCGACTTGTTGGAGTCCTATGGGAAAACGAGAGAAAATGGTTCAGTGAAAGCAGTATTGCTAAGATTATTATGCCATAAAACAATTCCTGATATGGTTTCTTACAAAGCTATTGTTTAGCAAAGACAAGTGGGATTGAATAACCCTAACCACCAAGCTCATTAAGATACAATATAGTGCTAAATGATGTAATTTTCTAGTAATATTGGACAATATATTATAATAATACTGTGTAATGTGTGTGGTTGATGGTTGCTTTAACCAGCCATCCATCACACACACCCCACAAATACTTTCATAGCAAAAAACAACAACTTTTAATACAATTTTAAAAAGGTAAAATCAACCCAAAATCAGGTTACTTTCAAATCTGATTATAGATTAACTAATCTATAATCTATAAATATACATACTATATGTTTGGTCTGGTGGATAATTCTGAATTAAATTGTAAGGTTTTACCGGTGTTTGGGTTGAATTTTCCTTTCAAATAATGCACATACAAATGGCTAAATAAATTGACATACAGGGTGAATATCACAGACAGTTAAACAGAAGTACGGGACTACGGACAAATGTTTTTCGGTAACATGCTTGGTTTTCATTTTTGATGCATTCTCCAGCGTATTCTTCGAAACCGTTGAAGAATAATGAGAATTCATGACCATGCTCAGAATGTCTCAAATGATTCCATCACGGATAACCAGACACAAAGCTTGCATTGGTAAAAATTTAAATAAATGGTTAAAAAGGAACATAATGCAAAGTTGATCAGGAAAATGGATGATGATGTAGTCAACAAGTGGGGATAAATCTTTGAAGAAAATATAAATTAATTAATGAATAGATAAATACATAAAGAATAGACAAATAAAATACAGGAACAAAAAACATGATGAAAACATGTGAATATATATATACTGTATAATCATAAAAACAGACAGAAAAATTAACAATTATGAAGATGGATAAAAAGGAAGAAACCAAAAATATATTAATGATAAGGATGAAGAAGTGACGTAAATTAATAAAAAAACATTGTGACTCAAGGGTAACAGGTGAAGACGAAGAAGTTGCAGGTAGCTCACTTCATGGTGTCTTGACTTCTGAGAGGTTTCCGTTATCCTCTGATCTTTTGTGGAGCTGATCGCTTCTGACACAGCTTTCTTGGACGAGGGCTTCACTTCGTCCTTCTGAGACTTAGCTGTGACTTTGGTCTTCTCCGGGCCTTGTTTCTTCTGGACATTACCTGTGGGTTTAGGTGGATTGGGACCTGCTTTTGCAGGAGCAGCGCCGGACTTGGTGGAACTGGGCCCTGCTTTGCCAGCAGTGGCTGAAGGCTTGGCTCCAGACAAATGTGGACCCTTATTTTGAGCAGATATCTGAGCCTTGGCCTGACTAGGCACTTTGCCTTGGCTTTGGCTCCTGCCTTGGTTAGCAGACACGGCAGAGCTTTTATTCTGTGCACTAGACTGGTTAGAGGTTCTCATTTGAGGAGAGCTTACCATACTTGGTGATGAGGTTTGGGAAGGAACTTTACTCTGAGGAGAAGATTGGGTAGAAGATTTGGGTTGAAGGGCAGGTTGGGCTACACCTTTGGTTTGAGAAGAGGGTTGGGGGGTAGGCCCTGCCTTTTTGACAGAGGAGATAGGGCCACTTACTTGGGCACCTGGTGGTTTCTGTTGCTGTTGAGGACCTGTGGGCCTATGCCCTGGAAGTTGATTGGGTGTTTTCTGCTGAGGTGATTGTTGAGTGGCTGGAACTGCTGTCCGGGGTGATCCCGTTGGCTGTGGAGCAGGAGAAGGAATATCTCCCAAGCTTCCTGACAGAGCCCGCTGAGTCTGACAGTTCAAACAGAGCCATTCATTCTTCTGTAAAAACAAGACAAAATCGTACAATTAGGAAGGGGGAATTTGAATTATACCTAAAGCTTCCCCACTATTGGCCTTTTTTGAACAAATGGGATTCATTCATGCCTTTCTAAAAGCACTCATTGCATGCAATGATCGACTGAACTTTACCTTATTCTTATTCTTTACCTTATATGTACAGCTAACATAACTTAAAGCTAGTAGTTTAGATTCGAGAGTGGTAAAGAGAGAGAGCACAAAAGAGCAGAAGAGAGAACAATTTTGAAACTAAACAACAAAAGGTACTTCCCCTCCCTGTCTGCTCCCCCCCCTTTCTACCTTTTCCCGCCATTTAAAAAGGTTGCATTTCATGCATCTGTGAATGACAGGAAGATGGATTCCCCAAAACCAATCAGATGCCCTGATTGGTCTAAAATGAGTGTAGAACGGTCTAAAATCGAAATGGCTCATACAGAGGCAGGCACAGTCAACTCGAAACAGATATTCCCACAGCGCATTTAAATCACT
>NC_140272.1:10108491-10198491 GCF_964030765.1 Micromesistius poutassou
CACACACACACACACACACACACCCATACACAATGCTACACACACACACACACACAGATAGATATTGTTACCTATATAAATACGACCCCAGCATCCCCTCCCCCGTCACTAGGGTCACAGCGAGCGGGTCTGTTCCACGTGGTGAGCCGCCGGGAGGCAGAGCGCACACTGGGAGCAGGAAATGTCAGCTGTCATTAGAGCCATTAGAGCCATTAGAGGTGGGGCGCGGTGGCTGTTTATCTAGACATAAGACAAGCTAATACATCCTGTCCGGTCACCGGCGTTCTTACAGTGCCTTCAAGTGTATAAATACATTTATTAAAATCCCCCTTCAGTCTATGGTTTCTATGTCCTTAGTGTTATTTCCTGTTACTCACCTCATGTCTCATTTCAGAATCCCTCACTATGTTGTTGACTTCCTCCTGTGTGTGCGATGCCCCCGCCCGAGTCGTTCCACCTGTGCTCCTGCCCCCTCCTTTCTTAGTATCTATGTGTCTAGCGTCCCAGCAGTTCTTTCCTTGTGATCTCCTTCCTTCAACACCTTTTGTTATTCTACCTGCCCTGTGTTAAGTCACTGTCTGCTTGTACCAGCGTTTCAGTACCAACTGGCCAGCATGTACTCAGCAGTCTCTGACCCGGGTCGCTCTCCAAGCCCAGGGGAAGAAAACTCATCAACAGGATGAACAACTGAGCTTCCATCATCAGGAGATGAGGGAAACAGCGGTGATACCAGACTGTTCTCCTGCTCCTCCTCCAACTCCTCCTGCACGTGTTCCAACCACTGATCCATTGCCAGTTCCCGCTACTTCGTTCCCACTACTTTTCCCTGCCAGCCTCTCCCCTGTCTCCACACCTTGGAGGCCGGAGCTGTTTTCCAGGCAGCCTTAGTCCCGATGGACAGAACTACGGTGGCGTACATCGTCTCCCGTCTCAACGGAGGAGCGGAGGCCTGGGCCGTGGTGGAACAGAAGCTCTCCCATCTGGGACTCCTCAGAGCTCTTCTCAGAAACACATACAAACATACAAATCTTCCAACCCACTGTTCTGGGACATGAGGCGGCCTGAGCATTGGTGGGTCTACGCCAAGGCAGGAGATGAGTTTCTGACTACACGATTAAATTGCGTAACCTGGCAGCCGACAGCGGCTTGATTCTTTGGGCTCTGTTTGATGCTTTCCTCCATGGACTGTCTGACTTAAGGACCAGTTGGCTCAACTAGCACTAGCCATTAAGATTGACAAACGTCTTCTGGAAAGAAGCTGACTTCTCAGTCAGCTTTTCGGGCCCAGCCACCTCAACAGCGGCCTCAGCTGCTTCGGAGGAACAGATGAGCCAGGCAGGACCAAGCTGCTAGGAACAACAGAGTCACATGCAGGAGGGTCGGTGCATCACTTTGTGTCCAGTAAAAGGCCAGGCCCATAAGGGAGAGGGCGCTGGTGAGCTAAACAACCCTCTCTGTTTGTCCCTCTCACTCTCTCCCTCAAATTACACTCACTTCTCAGCCCCTAAATCCCTGGATTTAGATATTACTGACCCCCCCATGATCACACCGCGTTACCTCCACCCCTGTCTGCTCCTGAGATGCAGGCTGCTGCCATAATTTGTCCTTCATCTTCCCCTGCAGGCCTTGGCCTCTCTGTGGACAAGAAAAAGAGTCCCTTGGCCACTGCATTGACTACTGGGTTCTGGAGGTCATAACCTTCAAGATCAGGTACCCTCTCATCTAATTTGCTCAGGATGCAAAGATCTTCACCAAGTCAGATCTGTGAAACGTTTATCACTTTGTGGGAATAAGGAACGGGAATGAGTGGAGGACTGTACTTAACACTTCTAGTGGGCATTATGAATATCTTGATGCCCTTTAGTCTCACAAATGCTCCAGCTGTCTTTCAGGCCCTGGCAAAAGGTGTCCTCTGAGACATGCTCAACCTTTACATGTTAGTCTATTTGGGTGATAGCCTCATCTTCTCCCCTGACAAAATAACTAACATTCAACATGGCCCAAAGGTCCTGCATGTCCACCAGCTTTTTTTGGGGACAAATGTTTCTTTCCTGGTGTTCATTGTTTCTGAGTGGAGAATCCAAATGGATCCAGCTACAGTAAGCGCTGTCTTGGAGTGGCCCACGCTAGTCAACCGCACACAGGTTAAACTAGTGTGGTTGATTAATAAAGACAGAGATGTTCTTCTAATACACCCCTACATTTATCTGGTTTTATACACCTCTACATGTCTGGGTCGCAGATGAATGAGGTCGCAGATGAATCTGAATGAGATTTTATAATGCATTTTTAAGCAGTGATGGTAAGAGAGGCCTTAAAGTGGCAATATGTAAGATTGAGACTTCTCAGTTTTAGGACCACCTTATTTCATGCTG
Source organism: Micromesistius poutassou (assembly GCF_964030765.1). Taxonomy (NCBI): domain Eukaryota; kingdom Metazoa; phylum Chordata; class Actinopteri; order Gadiformes; family Gadidae; genus Micromesistius; species Micromesistius poutassou. The sequence goes on from NC_140272.1 coordinate 10,110,867, forward strand.
TAATGTACAACAACAAAAAAATGCACACACAGCCACACAAATGTAAATAACTCAAAAGGACCATAGTGCATAAGGACTGATAAAAAACAATATCAGTGGCAAGCGGTCCATACAATCGTTGAATGCAGAGCATGACCAGGAGTTTTGAAAGACAACCGTATTTTTATTCATGTCAATGTGTAGACTCGTGCCACTGGGTTTTGATCTCTGTATGAAGCTCACTGAAATGCGTCAATTCAAATGGAGGGGGTCTTAATAGCTTGCCTTGCATCAAAAATCACTGTTTTGCAATGTAGGCTAGATAGCCTGAATGGCAAACGGCGCAACCAAAGGTAATATAAACCGCACAGTCAGATTCCACTTTCACTGCACTTTGATTCTCAAGTAGATTCCGAGGTCAAGACTTGGATAGGCCAGGTTACTAATACTCCTCATTATTCTCTGTGCAGAATCACGCCGGCCTCTTGTTTTTGTGTTCCTCCTGCTGAGCCAGCGCTAAATGAGCTGATGTGCAGGGCACGAAGGGAGCGCATGTCACACCCCCCCCCCCCCCCAGCAGGTATGTGGGTCAATCCCCCGGGACTCCTTCAATGGCGCCACGTAGTTCAGGATTAGCACAGGAACTGAAGGATCATCTGCGCTGTGCAGGCAGGACTCAGCCAGCCCAGAGTCATCGGATCGCCACAGCACAGCCGACCGCTACAACACTTCTCAGGGGAGAACAGATCTGGTAGCCCACCCAAAGCTCGGAGTATGACATTGTACATTGCAATGTACGTTGCACATTGCAAAATTGTTGACATTGAACTACACATTTATACAAGGAAAATACTGTGGTAATTTAATGTTATTTTAAAGCTCGACCCCTATCATAATATAAATACCGCATGGGAATTGGGAATGCATACAAACCATGCAGTTAGCCACATCCTTATTGTATCTGATAGACATATTACTCCCTGTTGTGATGGAGCATGATGTAGAGGGGTGTATGAAACAGAGTCAGTGTCCCCAAAGCTGCAATAGAGTCAAACAAGGCAAGTTAACAAAAGTGACAGTTTGTACAAGCATAGCTGATTTGTTCAAGGGTCTGGATTCTGGTCTCTGACTCAAGTGACTCCATCAGTCAGGAGACTGACTTCAACAACTAGCCACAATCCCCACGCCACAGTAACTACCCATAGCAACAAAGTTTTCTTACGTGAAAACACATACTATACCATTTTGTAAGTTAAGGTTTGTGAATAGAAAATCGTATTCGCATCTGTGAATATATATCCACAAATGCGCATTCACAAATGTGTGTCTTACAATAGTAAAAACTTTGATGTGAGATCTGCTTTTGCGGATATGAACTGCTGGGGACACGTTTCTATTGAAAATATCCAATCAGCTAGAGCCATTTAGAGACAAGCAAGAGCAGCAGCAGGTTAATTGTGTTGCGTTCACTCCATACACAACTCCCTATTCCCGGTAACTTTACACAACCCTCCACTACCAGGTCCCTACCCACAACTCCCCGGTCACCATCCACAACGGTTGCTGCTGATGGCTGCCCAAATCTAAGGAATGTAGTCCTCCATCGAGGGGTAATCAACACCCTCAAAACGGTTGTGTGTAAAGCAGTGGGTTACGTCTCGGACACTGCGTCCATTGGTTTTACAGTCGCTGATGTATTAGGACATATTGTCTGCTGATAAACAGCAGAGCAACCACCTTATTGGTTCTCTCTTGCACATCAGTAGAGAGACATCTGTGTTCCAACCAGCTCTTTTCCTCTATTGTGCATCTGAGAAAGGCTCATGCTGAGAGGCAATCATTGAACGCTTTATAAATTATTAACCTCCTGTTTTGATATTTATGTGCTAAATAATGGTTTGGAAGCGAGGAGCAGGAAGATCAATTAGTTTCCTAATATGCACTGGTTGGAGCGTGCAGAAACAAAACAAACAGCTTGCCTCACTACAGCAGCACAGATCAGACCTCCCCGGTCATCTGCTCTCTCTGTCAGGGAGTGCTGACAACAGGAGTGCGTCTTGCACACTGAGGAATTTCGATAATCTGAATGAAACTGAGTGTTCAGGCCCTCTGGGCAGCACCTGGTGTTGTGCCCAAACCCAGCTGGCAACGTGTGAATTCTGCTCATTCTGCTCATCCTCTCAACCTGCTGATGCTTAGGATCAGCCAATTGGGGCTGAAGGTTATCTGAATCCCGAAATAGTTAACTCATAGCTCACTAAGTTTCATCATCTGGACGACTTCAAAATATCTCAGGTTACAGTGTATGCTTAGGATACACAGTAGGTGCATACTATGTGTGTACCTACATAATTACTCAAATCATATTCTCAATAGATTTTTTTTCTCGATTTTTTTCTCAATTGTATTTGTGTGCCAAATGTATGCATCACATAGCCAACCGCACTACTGGAACATATACATGACGGTATGATATGATATGATACTGTTACTGTTAAATTGTAGGTGCAAGGAAGCAATGTTTAGAATCTCTTCAGCATCCTGACTGAAACAAAATATAATGAGCTCAGCCAACAAACCGATTCATTTCACATGATCACATGGTACATCTTTCAGACCCACCCTTCAAAATCAAAAAGTATTATATAGCTAAAAAATATGATCTTCCTACAACATACATATAGGGTTTATGTTTACTATGTGGGCTTTTGGTTAAACACTGATGGATCTTTAGCGAAGGAGCCTCTACCATGATCCTCAGGAGGGCTCTTCAAGGTGGCTCCATGCACCCCTGGCTCTGGGATGGATTTCACTGTCCTGACCAGATGATTGGGAATGCAGCTTGAGTGCTTTGCTCTTGCTACTGAAACTGCTACTCAGCTATACATGACTTGTATGCAGGCACACTGGTTTTGCATCTCTTTCATTTTGTCTCACTCTTTCCCTCTCTTCCTCTCTCCTTCTCTCTCCTTCTCTCTCCCGCTCTCTCTCTCTTCCCCTCTCTCTCTCTCTCTCTCTGTGTTTGAGCTCTGCTGATACAGCCACCTCACTGTAGCCTTCAATGTGTACTGTCAATGTCTGGGCAGTAAAGGTGTCCCCATTCATCTTGACTCAGTGTGTTAGTGGTCTCCCCCCAGCGGTGCAGGAGAAAGAGCAGCCCTAGATCCAAGAACCTAGATGCAAGCCACTGAAATGATGAGTTGAGACAAGCAGGTCCAATCTCTATTAGGGTGGGGGGTCTCAGCCAGCCGTGGCTCTGTCTGGGAGGGGGGGAGGATGCAGTCTTCGTCCCCAGAATCCCCCGGAGCAATGCTGCCGCTCTTTGGCAAATAAGAAAAGCAAGATAGAAAAACGGCATCAGGCGTGACGATGATGCATTGTGAATAGGTGATTAGTCTGAGGTCTGCGTTAGGGTGCAAGGCACAGTTACCATAGCTAGAGAGAGGAAGGCACACTTACTATAGCTAGAGAGAGGAATGCACACTTACCATAGCTAGAGAGAGAGGAAGGTACATTCACTATAGCTAGAGAAAGAGGAAGGTACATTCACTATAGCTAGAGAGAGAGGAAGGTACATTCACTATAGCTAGAGAAAGAGGAAGGTACATTCACTATAGCTAGAGAGAGAGGAAGGTACATTCACTATAGCTAGAGAGAGAGGAAGGTACATTCACTATAGCTAGAGAGAGGAAGGTACATTCAGTATAGCTAGAGAGGAAAGTACACTCACTATAGCTAGAGAGAGTGGAAGGCACACTCATTATAACTAGAGAGAGGAAGGTACACTCACTATAGCTAGAGAGAGGAAGGTACACTCACAATAGCTAGAGAGGAAGGTACACTCACTATAACTAGAGAGAGGAAGGTACACTCACTATAACTAGAGAGAGGAAGGTACACTCATTATAACTAGAGAGAGGAAGGTACACTCACTATAGCTAGAGAGGAAGGTACACTCACTATAACTAGAGAGAGGAAGGTACACTCACTATAGCTAGAGAGGAAGGTACACTCACTATAGCTAGAGAGAGAGGAAGGTACACTCACTATAACTAGAGAGAGAGGAAGGTACACTCACTATAGCTAGAGAGAGAGGAAGGCACTCTCACTATAACTAGAGAGAGAGGAAGGTACACTCACTATAGCTAGAGAGAGAGGAAGGCACTCTCACTATAACTAGAGAGAGAGGAAGGTACACTCACTATAGCTAGAGAGAGAGGAAGGTACACTCACAATAGCTAGAGAGGAAGGTACACTCACTATAACTAGAGAGAGGAAGGTACACTCACTATAGCTAGAGAGAGGAAAGTACACTCACTATAGCTAGAGAGGAAGGTACACTCACTATAGCTAGAGAGAGAGGAAGGTACACTTAGCTGAGAGAGGAAGGTATGCTCACTATAGCTAGAGACTCTAGCTCTCTGGAGGGCAACAACTGCACTAACACCACACTTGTGGTAATAGGAAACCCTACTCTAGGCAGGAGCATGCAAAACGAAGGGGCAGTGAGGATGGGTCAGGGTGAGGGTGTATTGGGACATGGCCATAATGTGTTTAACCGCAGTGGAAGATAAGCTGACTCTGAACGGCATGCTGGCTACGAGACACAAAGACCCGAGCAGGGCAGAGAGGCCGAGAGAGTAGGGTTTAAGCCGTATAAAACACGCAACATCTGGTCTGGGCAGGACAGAAATTTAGACAGAAAGCAGTCAAAACAACTCCACGTCCCTTCCGGGTTTCCTAGAGGATGCTATGCCAGTGCTCGCATGATGTCATCCAAAGGCTTTCCTTTGCTTCCATTGGTCTTGGCCGATGATATTCCCGCTTTGTCATTCCTACACTATCCCCTACATGTATTCACAAGTATTCACATGCCATCGGTGTCAAATAGCTAAAGGATATTCTTACACAGGTCACTCATACTCAAGGGTCACTCAAGGGTCACTGGTATCAATTTTAAGTAGGTGGCCTTTTTTCTGAGGCACACTAGAAGGGGATTACAGGCCCCCAGAAACACCTTTCCCTCACTACCAGCTCACAAACACCCGCCCCCCTGAAACACCCTCCCCTCACTACCAGCTCACGATCAGCCCACTTAATACCACCCCTAAGATACACCCCCTCCTCTCTACCAGCACACTCAACAGCATACCTACACCATGCCTCTTAGTAGTTGTAAAGGATTTCCTCAGACCTACAGTGTGGATGAATAAAGAGCCTCAGAATGGGCCATAACACTCTAGTTTTTAACAGAAGGCGGCCTTCAATCCAAAGTAGACTCAGTGACAATCAAGGTGTCAGTGGCCCGCAGACGTGAGTATGACGCGAGAGGACTGTGGAAGGTAGAGAGAAGAGCAATGAAGTGTTTAGAAAGAAAGGGAGAGAGAAAAATGGAGAGAAAGAAACGGGTCATTGGACCATGCAAGTAGGAGTTAACGGCGCTTAGTGAACGAGGGACATTGATTTACAAGGAAACAGAATTTGAGGATGATGAGACAGAGACAGCCGAAGGAATGGCTGACCTCACCATGTCTGACAGCGTGTTCTGCAACACTAGGTCATGATAAAAGCTCTGGGATGGAAACAGATAAAACTAATGATTTAACACTTCACACAAATGCATATTTTCTTCTCTGTGAGCCAAGGAACTTTAATTGCAGTTTAAATTGTAGTTAGTGTTTGTTCCTACATGGCAGCGGATAATAAATCAATACCATAATCAATTAACCAAGAACCGGTGAATGAAATTCTTATAATCTGGATAAATAATCTGGTTGTTGGGAGGGAGAGTTGTTACTTGCACCAGGTTCTGCTCTGAATCCGATTGTCATTGTCCCATCTAATACATTGGATCCTATCCCTCTACCTGTATACAAAGTTGGGTTTTGGTCGAGTGTGTATGAATATGTGATCATCACATTGCAAGTCAAGAAACGGCTTTGTCGTTTGAGGCTTGGTATTCTCAAATGAAACGGAGGAGAGCTGCCTGTTGTCAGGCACTCTCCTCCTGCGCTGTGGGCGCGGCCGAGCCGAGAGCTGCAGGCCTGGAGGAGGAGGAGGAGGAGGAGGAGGGAGAAGAGGAGGCTGGGAGTGGCTGAGAGCTGCAGGCCTGGAGGAGGAGGAGGAGGCTGGGAGTGGCCGAGAGGTGCAGGCCTGGAGGAGGAGGAGGCTGGGAGCGGCCGGGCGCTGCAGGCCTGGAGGAGGAGGAGGAGGAGGAGGAGGAGGAGGAGGAGGAGGAGAAGGAGGAAGAGGAGGCTGGGAGTGGCCGAGAGCTGCAGGCCTGGAGGAGGAGGAGGAGGCTGCGTCGAGCCATCTGGGAGTCAGGGAGTGGCTGAATGGTGCCAAGCGCGTGGTTACACTCCTTGGGTCCGGGATGTTCAGACATGTTCGTCAGTATCCAGTATATAGATGTATATTTATATCATTGTGTAATCATATAGATGATATATGGAGCCCGGTGTCTAAATGGAAGCTGTTGATGACACACAAATGTTTATTCATGTACTTGGGGTGTAACAATACAAGTATTCGTACCAAAATTCTTCACTACAGGTCTAACGGTTCGATGCACGTTTCATTACGGTACATACCGAAAAAAAATTTAAATTGAGTGTCTTGTCTTGTCGTGATGTTTTGTGTTGAGGACCACAATGGAAATAAGTCCTGGACTTTATTGTGTTTTTATCCAAATTGTTTAATAAAAATAAAATAATAAAAACTGTTGTACCGAAAAACATACCAAACTGTGACTTAAAAACCGAGGTACCTACCAAATCGTGACTTTTGTGTATCGTTACACCCCTAACATACATACAGACACACAACATATGTTCTGTGCTCTTGTCTCTTCATAAAATAGCATTAAAAGGCCATAGTGTTAACGTTTAAGTCTAGTTTGAACATGACAAATTCACAAGATATATTAATGGTGGAAAATTGGTTCTTTGCTTCTGTTTCTAAAAGACAAGCCTTTCTTTTTTGAATTGTAAGTCTCAACCAGAAGAGTGCTGATAATGATAGCCATCAGCTGTATTTCAGCTGTGTAGTCTGAGCCACAAGTAGTGAGGTAATTTTGACCCACTTGGCCGGTTAGTGTTCCTGGCAGACCCAAGCCCACGTGTCCCAGCCAGGGAGCAAAGCCCCTCGGGGGGGGGGGGGTCCTCTGCTGACCTGTGGTAACCTAGAGCACGGTCCATTCTGACTCAGCTAGAATTGAAAAACAGTGATCAAAAAACTTATTTGTAAAGGATGTATGGTTTGAAAGAGTAATACTCAACGCAATTATTTCAAGCACTACATTTTACGCTCCATCGACAGTCTGCACTTTAAATAGCATTCCATGAACACGCTTCACCACCTCTTAAATAGATGTGCATCACTCAAACATCTACATGCACTAATAGGCCAATTCAACGTGCAGATTACAGAGGAATACACACACAACATGCGGAGAGAAACATGCACAGACCCATTGTGACATTATAAATCCTGCACAGTGCTCTCCCTCCCTGTTCTACATTGCATGAAGTATTAATACTGTTCGCTTGCTGAATTATTGATATGCCATATCTTTTTTTTTTTCTTTTTATAGTTATATGAGACTGGATCTAACCCTCCCTCTCATTACAGAGGGGATATAATTCATTACCTAGAGTGAAGCCTTTAGTATCTAGAGTGAAGTCTATAGTAGCTAGAATTAGGCCTGTACTAGATATATTTTAGTTGTACTAGCTAGAGTTATGCCTGTTGCTAGAGTTAAGCTGGACTAGCTTGAGTGAAGACTGTACTAGCTAGAGTTAAGGTAACTAGTTACAGTGAGGGTACTAGCTAGAGTTAAGCCTGTAGTAGCTAGTAAAGCTTGTGGTAGCTAGAGTTTAGATTGTACTATCTAGAGTTAAAGGGATATGCCGAAGATAGTGACAAATTATATGTGTGTAGACAAACTCCAAACTTGTTGTGTTGATACTGGCACTCATTTTGATTAAGTGATTATTAAGGACACATTGGAAATCGCCAATTAACAGAAATCTCTGGAAATATCCCTTATAGCTTGATATGCTAAAATGTATCAAGAGTTAGATCTGTGGTAGCTAGGGATAAGCTTTAGTAGCTTGAGTTTACCTGTTGTAGTTAAAGTTAAGCTCTATTAGCTACTACAGTTAATCTCCGGAAAGAGAAACTGAAAGTTATTAGAATGGAAAGACTTTGCTTTTTCTTGAAAGAGCAAAAGGGGAAGGAAGAGATGTGTGGTTTAAGAACTAACCAACAGTGTTCATGAGACTGAAAGCAAACATCCCGGCGAAGACCATGCTTGTTGTTTCTATTTCCATGCAAACTCCACAGAAACAACAGTGACAACCATTTCACTTTAATCTCCCTGAGATAGAGTGCTATAGAGTGGAGTTCTTATTAGTGGTATTTACACATGGATTTAGGCCGTTAATTCCCTCAAGAATATGTGTAGGAAAATATACAGTCATGGTACAAGCCTTCATCTCAGTTGTTACTGACCCACCACCCTCTCCCCCATCCTCTCCTCTGTCGCCGCACACAGAAACACATACACACTGCATTTCCATCTATCACACCCTCTCAAAGGCACTCTCTTTCTTGCACTCCTCCAACACACCAGCATCGCTTCGCTCTATTTCAGGTTAGGTTTCTGGTGAGAAATGAGAGGCTGGGAATATGATACAGAACTGTTGAATTTTCTCCTAATAAATAAAACATGTCACTCCTGATCCAACAGAAAATGTCACCATCATTAAGACATTCTGTTCTGATGGCAAATTGTCTATTCCATTTGGTTTTGTTAGGGATATCTCAATAGCTGCATGTAGATACGGTCAAAGCTTAATAAACAGGCCTTTTTCCATAGCAAAATTGATATTCTGTAACAAACAACTGCAACAAAGACTGCATTTGTGTCAAAACATTTACAACTGTCCAAAATACAGATGGAATGTTGTTTTGGTTGGATTAGTTAGTTGACAGGTGGAAGATGAGGTACACGTCAAGTGGTCAGATGTGTGGGGTAGAGAAAATTCATCCGTCTGCATATAAACTCATCTGTTATGTATCTCAATCCATCAGCTAATATTCACACAACAGGCTTGACAGTTAACAAATCTACTCCAGGGTTTTACAACACACTGAATGTTCGGTCTCTGAGGAGGATGACAAATGTTCCCCCTGAAGGCGTAACCTGACAGGCCTCGCCATCAATGTGCCCACACTAAACCACGGAGCGAGGGTAGCAGGCCTGCTGCTGTAACAGCAAGGCATGGAGACCAGAGTGGAAAAAGAGCATTTGGGATCTTTTGGTTGAAGAGATTAGAAGAGGGTGAGTGGGAGGATTGGTAAACTGAGTGGGTATCAAGCTGAGGAACATCGATAAATATGGAACAACACACACGCCCCTGCATGGACATGTGCACATGACATGACTACACACACACACACACACACACACACACACACACGCATAGAATATCTTAATGATCCCCTTCCGACTCTATTACAACTCACCTGCTAGCTCACGCGAAATGAACACATAATTGTTCACATATTTGGAAACACCTGGCCGTGAATCCGGTTCAAATCAAGTGGGGTTGAATCGTGACTGACAAAGAGACTGCCGTAAAAGACGAGAACAATGCCTGAAAGTCTTAGTTTACCCACAGAAGCCTGATCAAAGAAACATGCCTCTGTTTTCATAGCGACAACAAAGCCTATCGCGAAAACCATGGAAAGTCTGTCTCCACAGCAGTCATTACTTGGCCTTACTCGCGTGCGTAATCGCTGTGATTGCCTTGAGTGTTGAGAGCACAACAAGCCCCCCCCGCCTACCAGCTGTACCCCAATTAGGAGGAGGGCGGGGAGGGTGGGGAGGGTAGGGAGGGCAGGGGCCCGAGGGAGGGGAGATGACTAAGATGTGTTCCACTGAGCTGTGGATGACACAAGACGATCACAGCATCACCCATTAATTACCAAGACCATTCGTTACATCAGAATTTGGTAAGATCCCCTAATCTTTTCCTTCCAGCCACTAGAGGGGCTGCTCACTGTATGCGGTGACACTCAGGCCCCTTTTACACAGCCTGTTAAAGGTGGGAATGTAGATAGATATTTATTTTATCCTTGTGGAAAATTGTTTCCACATTGTCTGATACACTGATACAGCCAGCTCGTCAGGAGGAATTAGGGTGAGGCGTCTTGCTCAGGGACACCACGACATTCAGCTAGGAGGAGCTGGGGATTGAACCAACAACCTTGCGGTTACCAGCCAACCCGCTCTACCTCCTGAGCTAATGCCTCCCTTTTAGTCATCTCTGAGGTAGAAACGGAAAAGTCGATGGTGTCTAAGGTCTGCGCACCTTTCTGCCTCAGACTGCTCCCTGCTTCTCTTAAATTTTTCCGCCAACGTAACGTTCTGATCGCACAAACATGTCGCTCGCACGAATCCACCGTTGTAGCGTGACACATCAACATCTTGTTTATGATGCACAGCAACTTTGCGTCAATTCATTAGCGGTATAAATGTGCACCGCTAGCAAAAGCCCCTCTACACTCAGTTCACCCCCATTATTGTTTGGAAAGCATTGTTGCTGCTCGACGCGTATGTGACACACCACAATAGAATTGAATTAGATGTCACGCATCAGATTCATGAGAGCTGGCATGCTATGTAAAAGCACACAGGGCATAACGCTGGCTTGGGTTGGTTCTCTGTAAATAAGCGAAGCCAGCAGAATGACGGCTGTACTGTGCAAAATTGTGTGTCACACCATGTGTCAGGCCACCTCATGTGTCACACCTAGACCATACTAGGATACTGAATATTTTGTATGGCAGTCAACAAAGCTACATTTAAAAGTCAGACTCTATTTACATCTGAATGTTGATTAAATGTTCCTGCCATTGTTTTTTTTATTGAAATATAATTTTCAACATCAAGAAATGTATAACTTGAGATTCAAATTAAATCCTAAACATTTCAAATTCAGTTCTGTTGACTCCCAGGCAACTTTTTCAGTTTCTACGGTCAAGGTGTGACGCATAAAGTGGACTACTACTCACATTGAGCAGCCTGCAGAGCCCCTGGAACCAAAGAGCCATGCAGAGACTCCACAAGGAACACCAGGAGAGCCAGAAACACGTCTAACACATATGGGCTTTCATGTAAACACAGTGTACACAACCAAGTCAAGCTAGCAAGATCAGAGCCTGCATTTACTAAAGGTAACCACACAAGCTAAAGCAATGCCAAGCACACACCACATGACTTTTAAATCTAAACAAAATCCGACCTTAAAGAGTCTTTAAATAATTGCTGCACAGTGCAGGCATACTAGCCAAGTGAGGTGAGTTAGAGAACTACCCGGAAGCCCCACATTGAAAGATTTCTACAGAACAAAAAATCAGTTACAGTTGTTGTACAGTTGCCAAGACTAAGGGAGTGTTATAGCAGGAGTCAGTCAGCCAAATACCGCCATCATAGGCTACATGCATCTTTTCCTAATATGCTATATAAATGGAGTCAGTTTTCTCTCTAAAAGTGAACAATCTAATATATATCACAAGTAAAGCAACTGACAAGCTTTAATCTCATCAAAGAACATTGCTATGCATCAATTACTGAATGGCACTGCTGTCCATGGAGCTGAAATACAGCTGCACTCTACTTGTGTCTAAACACTGTTCAAATCAAATCAGACACAACAGAACTCCTTTAAACACATCTATTCATCATTAACCCAGGAAAAAACCTAAGATAATCCTTGGAGTTCAACAGCACACAGATTGCCTGACACAGGATCTCAGCAAAAAATCGAATCAAACACAGGGGAGGAGTGGTGCAGAGATCTGACCTGAGAGCCCTGCATAGAATGGAGACAATCAGGGACTCACCTTCCTTGGTGAGTGTGTGACATGTCCCTGAGGAAATAGATGTGACACATTGCAGACGTAATCTTACCTCGACAAGGTGTGGGGTGGGGTTGAATCCACACTTGTTGCACACCTGGGAATGGCACTGGGTGCAATCGTTGTAATTGGGTTGTTGTGCGGTGTTGCCAACGTTGAGGCTGGTCTTACAGAGAGGGCAACATGCTTTGGGTTTAGAGGGAGAGTCCTGGTGCGCCTGTTGCTGTGGTAGCCGCTGCTGCTGCTGTTGTTGTGGTTGTTGTTGTTGTTGTGGGGGAGCTTGGGGACCTTGTTGAGCATGGGGAGGCCCCGGGGGTTTGCCAGCTCCAGGAGCCGGGCCTTGCGGTCCAACGGGTTTAGGAGCTGTTTTTGGCGGTGGTTGCGGGGGCTGGGCGGTCTCTGTGATGAGCGTGCTGGCCTGGTTGAGCAGGGAGGCGCCGAAGCCAAACAGCTTGCCAAAAGTCTGCTCTGGAGGCGGGGGCTGTCGGGACGGGGAGCTCCCTGCACTGCGGGTCTGGTCCTGCCGAGGGTTGTGGCCCAGGTGTGTTGGGGGGTGACGGGTCAGGTCCGGCTGGGACGGGGCCTTGGCCATACCGGGGAGAGGGACTGCCCCTGGCGGCAGTTTCACCTTCTGCTGCTGCTGCTGCTGCTGCTGCTGCTGTTGGCCGGGCGCAGCCGGACCAGGCTGTCTGTTGGGGCCCGCGGTCTGAGGGGCTTGGGGGGAGGGTTGTGGCTGAGGAGGAGTTGGGGTGTGAGGTTGGGTTGGGGCCGGTGCAGGCTGGGGCGCAGGTTGAGGAGGGGCGTCCGAGGACAGCTGGGGTTTGGCTGGCTGGGAAGGAGAAGGGATCTGTTGCTGACTCTTGGAACGAGGTGTTGTCATGTCCATCCCCAATGCTCTCTGCATCTGACAGTTGAGACACAGCCACTCCTGGACCTGCAGTTGATAGACGTAAACACAAAGATTACCAGGAGCCTCTGTACCATCCATCACATATAACCTATAAACTATTATCATCAACCAATTAAGATGTTATTAAGACGATGATGATGAAACATACTACGATACAGCAAGATGATAAATAGGTGTAGTAAATTTGTGTAGATAAACAATGTTCAAAGTGTACATTAGCCCTGCATTCTTCATGCAGTGGTCACTGCTCTAAGTGTCCTGCCATGCCCACCCTCTCCTCCTGATAAACATGTTTCACTCTCTCTGCAGTCCTCTGTCCCCTAGCTCTACTCCCTCCCTCTCTCCCTCCCTCCCTCTCTCCCCTCCTTCCCTCTCTCCTCTCCTTCCCTCCCTCTCTCCTTTCTCTCCCTCCCTCCCTCCCTCTCTCCCTCCCTCTCTCTCTCCTCACCTTCCCTCCCTCCCTCCCTCCCTCCCTCCCTCCCTCCCTTGTTTCCCTAGTCCCTTGTCATTGGCGGTGTCTTTCCCTTGCGAACACATAAGAAGGTGGGAAGGAGATGAAGGCCCAGTGGTGGTGCTCGGCCATATGTAGTAATTGGACTCCCAGTGCGGTGACAGCTGCCACATTGCCAAGGCTGCCTGAGTCTATAGGCCATTAGATAAGTCCATAAATAGCTACTGTTGTAGATTGCATGGGGGGGGGGGGGTTCTTGAGGATTGAGGGTCATAGATGCAAGGCAAATACGGATGGAAGAGATTGCAGAAGCCCCTTTTTACACGTGGCCTTCTTACGGCTGTGTGGTTGAAATCCCTGAGAGCTGTGGTGGATTCATTAACATACAGGACGGAATGCATTATGTGGCCTTATGCTAAACGCCTGGTATCGAGCGGAGATAACAGCTGAGTGATTCAAGTGGGGGCTGAATCTGCATGATGCCTTTCATTTGAGCTGGGCTGCGTCCCAGTGGCGATCTTAAATTGAAACAAAAGCATGCCGTCAAGCCAGCGTTGAGTAAGTCATGCACAACAACAACAACAACAACAATCCCAGAGGGCAAGAGGTTGGAGAGATGTCCCTCCTATTTGCATATATAGCGAGTGCATTTGATTGATGACTAAATTTCTTATTTGCCATGTTGCATAACATTAGACAATTGTGTAATTTATTCACACACACACACAATTCACACATACTAGGCATCTGCATATGTCTGATTAGTCTAACCTACATATACTTGGCTATGGAAGTAAACCAGAGTACCCAGAGGAATCACACGTGAAAACATGCAAGCTCCAGTCACAGCCAGTGCTTGCTTAAAAACACACACACACACACACACACACACACACACACACACACACACACACACACACAAAACATCTTATAGCACACACATTATACAGTTCTGATCTTTGAGAATCAGTCGATGTGTCAGTGATTCTGTCATGTTCTCGTCAGACTGGCAGACAGTTAGTAGTTTAGACTCAGATGTCTCTTAGGTGGCCAGTGATCAGCAGTGACCAGGCTGTGGCCTGCGCTGTCCATCAAGGGTGCATGGAGGCTGACAGGGGGACCTTCATATCACACATCACCTCCTATCTCCATGGGCTGTTGTCTCCATTAGACTGTGCAGACTGAATCACTTCTCCCTCCTCTGTAACTGGGATCAGAGACAGTAGAATGCTACGTATACGATACTGTAGGATACTAGTGTTCAGAGATTGTAGGATGCTAGTGGTTAGAGACAGTAGGATGCTAGTGATCAGAGACTATAGGTCAGCGAGTGTAGGATGCTAGTGGTCAGAGAATATAGGTCAGAGACTGTAGGATGCTAGTGGTCAGAGACAGTAGGATGCTAGTGATCTTGAGACTATAGGTCAGAGACAGTAGGATGCTAGTGATCAGAGACTATAGGTCAGAGACTGTAGGATGCTAGTGATCAGAGACTATAGGTCAGAGACTGTAGGATGCTAGTGATCAGAGACTATAGGTCAGAGACTGTAGGATGCTAGTGATCAGAGACTATATGTCAGAGACTGTAGGATGCTAGTGATCAGAGACTGTAGGATGCTAGTGGTCAGAGACTGTAGGCTGTCCTCATATTATTATATGTTGTCACAAAAGACATTTTAGATTAATTTAAAGGGGTGATATCATGCCACCAGGTTTGAGTGTCATTAGCCATTACAAGCCTTTACAAGCCATTACAAGCCATCTGCCTTTCCCTATTCCCTAGTGACATCACTATTGGGTGTGTCAACCTAGATGTGTGCTGGATAGATCAGTCCACCAGCCTACCCAGTGGATTGTGGCAAATGTTGCTTATCTTTCCATCACACATCTAGGGGGAAACGCCCACTAGTGATGTCACTAGTGTACAGGGAAAGGCAGATTTTCAAACGGCTTGTAATGGCTACTCACACTCACACCTGGTGGCATGATATCAACTTTAGGTAAAAAATGCTGTATATCCAAATGTACAGAAATAAATGTGGTATTAGTTCATGTTGAGTATTTTCTTCAGGTTTGTAAGCCATTGGTCATCTGACAGCCAAAATAGCAGCTTGTCGGCAGAAGTTGCTTACTTAGCCATCTCCACTGTTTTCCCTGTCTCTCTTCATCTAATCTCTCTGGGCCCTGCCCTTGTTATGAGACAATCATGTGGCCTGTGAAATCTGATCTGCACTCCCATCTCTCTTTCTCTCTCTCTCTCTCCCTCTCCTTCCCCTCCTCCCGTTCCCTCTCCCACTCCTTCTCTCCCCCCCTCCCACTCTCTCTCCCTCTCTCTGTTTCTGAGGCATCCTTCTCAATGTTCCCTGAGGAGTCTGTACTCGGTAAAGGATGTTCTTAGTTTTGGGTCACATTGGTCAGGTAATAGGAGCATTCCAATATGCTTGGATTTTTGGTTGATTTGTTCAGATTTGTGCCAAATAGTTGTATTTGTGTTGCCTGATTGGGTGGTGGTTGCATTGTGGACCTAGTCCAGGCTAAGTATGTAACTCTCTGTGGTCAATGGCCTTGTTGTGGAGTGTGGATCTCTCTCTCTCTCTCTCTCTCGTGCTCTTGCTTTCTCCCTCTCTCTCACACCCACCATTTTAGTTTATTTTCTGTTTTTATTTCTCCATTTTCAGCCTTCCTCCTCTTCCTCAACCAGATATATTGATAGATCACGTCTTATCTGTCGATGTTTTGATCAAATGTAATCTGTAGATGTATTGATGACATCTGTAGATGAGCTTCTTTCCTTTTCAACCTCCTCAGCCTCCTCAACCTTGATCATCTCTCTCCACTCTACTGCTTATTGAATTCCATTGTGAGCGGACCGACAGCATAAACAACATGATATTGTGAGTATGTGTGTGTGTATGTTTGTGTGCTTATCCCAGCTGCGTATGTGTGTTTGTGTGTGTGTGTGTGTGTGTGTGTGTGTTTGTTTGTCCCACAGCTTGACATATATGGTCTATATTGTTCCATTTATGCTTAAATAGGTCATCTGCAGTTATGGGTGAGAGAAAATATGCGAACAAGAAAAGTTAAAACGGTCCCAGGCAGACCCACAGACACAAGCAAATCACACTTCTGGGGCAATGGAGTGCCAAGCAGCAGACTGGTGAGAAAACACGGGCTGAGCGCCTGAAATATAACCTTTAGAGAACACACACAATCACACATTTATTCACACAAAGAGACACACACACACACACACACACGCAATGCAACACAGGCAAGGTCTGTATTCATCCAAAATGTACATATATAAACAAATTGTACATTACTTTATCATGAGTTTAATTTGCAATCAAGCAAACGGCCTTTGGTTTTGCTTATCCTCCTCCCTTCACCAGGATGTTAACAAAGGGAATGTGCACCTGAGGCCACAGCTGAGGCCACGCCCGAGGCCATGCCCGCTGCTGTTTCCAGGGTTGCGCCCAGCACCAGGAAACGTGATCAGGCTGCCGATGCTAAAAGAGTCACTCTGAGCTTGTTCCCTGTGTCAATCAGCACCACGCCCTGTAGTATGGAGGCTCATCTATACGCACCTCATCTGAGACCCATTATGTAATCGCTATAAATAACCCCCCTGCCTCGCACCAGTTGCTGATTCTTCTTACTACTAACAGACCTGCTACTGCCATGCTTCCCAACTCCAGGATCATTTCTCAATGGAGAATGTCTCTTTGTACTTGTACTGAGATTCCAAGTTATCTTTCACTTTAAGTTAGGTTACGAACCTTGAAGCTTCTAGTGTTTATTACTTCGGCCTGTTGCAGGTTGGGTAATAAAATACTCTTCTCGCTACACGTGGGTCCTGGCTCATGAACAATTCCAAACGTTACAGGAGAATCAGCCAGAAATAGACCCAGCAGAGAAAGAACAGTTTCTTCATTCGCTTGTCTTGGTGTGATGCCAAAAAAACTCTCCCAGCAAGAGAGAATAGGTGCATTAACTCCAGCTCCCCAAGAACTAGTAGCAGATCATCTGGCCTTCCAGAGATTTGAGCAACAAGTCACTACCTTATCCAGCTCCATCCAGCAGTCACAAGCGGGGCAGCAACACCCCGCTGGTAACTGTTGATATTTGGGGGATCAGGTAGCAGCGTTTACCTCAATGGTTCAGCAACTCCTGCCCGGAGCCTATTCACCTGCCGTTCCGAGCCCATCTCCTCCATCCCCAGTAAGAGAAGGGCCATCACTCTGCCACCCCAGCGCCCATACGATTAACCTCCTACCCAGTTCCTGTCCTCCCCGGGGTCGTCTCTGCTACCTGTCCCTTCCTGAAACTGCAGACATGGAGAATGAGCGAGGCTTTAGTGAGGAGCTTTGTTCGCCCATCTACTTCGCCTGCCGAAGCGCGGTTCTTCTTTGATGGGTAGAAGGATGGGACCCTTCGACCTTGTAGAGACTATTAATCTCTGAATGACATCACTATTAAGAATCAATATCCACTTGAAACACCAATAACCTGGTTTGTATCCATGAGGGTGATGAGTGTTGCACAGCCTTTAACAGCCTCACAGGCGACTGTGAATATCTGGTAATGCCCTTTTGCTTGGCAAATGCTCCAGTAGTTTTCCAAGCTCTGGTCAATGACGTGCTTCTTGAGAAGCTAATTCAATTTGTGTTTGTGAATCTGGACGATATTTTGATCATCTCCCGCACTAGGCAGGATCTATTCAACATGTGAGCCAGGTCCTGATGCAGCTCCTAAAACACTACTGGCCAACAACCTGGTCAGGCCCCAAATCCAGATGGACACAAGCAGGGTGTCTGCCGTGACAAACTGGCTACAACCCACTACAGCTAAACAGATGAGATGTTTTATGGTGTTTTAGGATTTTTATTGCCGCTTCATTAGATATTTTAGTTCTGTTGCTGCCACAATAAATGCCCTCACCAGGAAGACAATCTAAGGTTTCCAGTGGGAATTTCTGTAACTCAAGCAGCGCTTCACCACGGCCACCATACTCAAACAACCAGACCCCTTGCTGTCGTTCACCTTAGAAATGGATGCATCAGAGGTGGGGGTAGGAGCAGTGTCGTCCCAGTGGTCAGTGAATGACGGAAAGCTCCATCTCTGCTCCTTCATCTCCATGCGATTTACACCAGCGGAGGAGAGTAATGATGTTGGAAACCGCAAGCTCTTGGTAGTGAGGCGGAACTAGAGGAATGGCGGCATGGGTTGGAGGGGGCCAAACATCCATTGTGGTCTGGACAGACCACAAGAACAAGCCTACAAACAAGTGGCTTAACTCACGACAAGCTAGGTGGGCAATGTGGGCACATTGACCATTTTGATTTAGTTTTTTATTATCGTCCTGGAAGTGAGAACATTGAGGCAGATGCCGTCTCGCAGAAGATCGATTATGCCTAGGGGAACACAGAATCAAACCCATCCACAACTGGATCAGAATCGTCCAGTTTGGTGGACAATAGAGTTGGAGGTGAAACAGGCACAGGCCTCTGAGCCACACCTAGGTGGTGCCCTCCTTGTAGACTATTCATTCTAGTGGCAGTGAGGGCACGGGTTCTGGAATAAGGGCATTAGTCGCATCTGGTGGGGCATCCAAGAGGTTATCGGACCCTCATATTCCTCAGGAGGCAGTTCTTACTCGTGATTTTTTTGCTGCTTGCCTGACTTGTGCCCAGAATAAGAACCCCAGGCAACGGCCCTCAGGTCTGCCTGAGTGCCTGTACCACTATGACCTTAGTCCCATCTCTCCCCACCTCCATCGGATGGTAAGACACTCATTCTGGTTGCGTTTTTCTAAGGCAGCAGCACACCTCATCGCACTTATCACCCAATCTGCCTCCCTGATTATCCTGCAGGTCTTCCCGCTACATGGCCTTCCAATAGACATAATCTCTGACTGGTGTCATGAGATCTTCTCTAGGTTCTGGAAGGTGTTTTTCCTCATTCTAATGGCCAGACTAAGAGGGTCAACCAGGATCCGTTTACAGTCTGGTAAACTCCCAACTCCCAACTCCCACCCAACGAGCTCCAAGCTAGTGTTGGCAGAATACGCTCACAACCCCCTTCCCAGTCTTCATCGGCAGGAATGTCTCCCTTTGATTGTTGGACCAACCTCCATCGTTTCCTGAGCAGGAGGCGGAGGTGGGAGTACCAACGTAAATGGACTCTGCGTCACTGTAGGACCTTCCACTCAGGATGGTATGCTGCAAGTTGGCACGGCGCTGTGAGTCCTTTTGAGCTGCCTCAGCAAATCCATTTTCATTCAAGCTAAGTCTACCAGTCTCAATGCGCATTCATCCAGTGTGTCATGCGCCTTAGCTAAGACCTGTATCTACCAGTCCACTGTCTCCCACCGTCCAGGTTCCAGTGCCACCACAACTGCTGGATGACAACCGATCTACACAGTCCACCGGATCCTTAAGGGTGTATTGTTGCATCAAGTACCTGATGGGCTGGCAGTGTTATGGCCCAGAGAAGAGGTGCTGGGTACCAGTCAGGGGAATCCTGGATCCAGCCCTAATACTTAAAGCGTCTCCATCCAGACCGCATTCTAGGAGCGTCAGGACCCCCTCCTAGAGATGGGGGGGGGGGCATTGCCCGTTCCCTTGGCATTGCCCAGTGCCAGGAAGCATGATCACACTGCCGGGCCTCAAAGAGACTTTCTCGCTTTGTTCCCCCCTGTCAATCAGAACATTACCACGCCTGTATCATGTGAGAACTCTTAAGATTAATTATTAAATGGCTGTTGGCACTTCCGTGCCATATAAATAACCCCTCTGCTTCTCACCATTTGCTGATATTTCTTACTACAAACGGACCTGCTACTGCTGTGCTTCACAACACAAGTTAATTTCTCAATAGAGATTTTTTGATAGGCTTTTGTCTCTTTGTATTTATGATATCAGCAGTTATCATTCTTTAATAAGTTGGGTTATGAACCTTGAAGCTTCTAGTTTGGCATGTTGGCAGTTTGGTAATAAAGACCCTTAAAAGACTTTCACCTGTCTCTCTCTCTACGCCTGCACATTAACAATTCCAAATGTTACAGGGAGAGTTTCTGTCAGCCTCCTCAATTAAATAAACATACAGCTGAGAAGAAACACAGAGACACAGAACAACCAAATGAATCAATGAAAAGACACCAACGCAGACTGCTAAACACCATGCAGTCTGTCAGGGTGCTGACTACTGCAGTTTATCAATGAGGAGGCTTAGAAACCACTAGATCATCCATGGTTCCCATACTTCTCTCACTATGTCTTTCTCTCTTTCTTCTCTCTCTCTGTCTCTTGACATTATTGCTCTTGCACTGTCAATTGAGACGGACAGTCAGAGAAGCCCAGACATCCACATTCTCAGTGGGTCCACGCTAAAGACCCCTGTGCATTTAGACAGGCTGCTGGGATGCTTTCAGTTTGGCAAACATGGAGGAACATGAGAACGAGGTTCTAACACTGATCAGCAATTGAAGAGGATCAGGCAATATCTCTCATTCCTGGGGGTTGTGACAAAGAATGGAAAATAAGCAACTGCTTGTTCATAAGAATCCTGTAGAGAGATAGAAGAGGAATCTTTCAAATTTCATTTGAACCTGAGTAATATGATCTATGACATAACATATGTCATCATATAACATACGTTATATTATATGTTATATGATCTATATGATATTATATAGGCCTAATAAAATATAATCATTATGATAAGTATTTAATGAAATACTTAGACCATATTAATGAATTCACACAGAACATCAGCTCTTATTGCCTATTATATTATTTTGTAAATGATTTGATCATTAATTTGATTTTTGTAATCTTTCAATTGGTGAACAATATAAAAAATGTATAATAGGAATTATTTTTCTCGCGGTACATTCACACATACTAACAGGGAGGGCGAACTTCTCAGCAGAGCCTCCTTGATGAAGTGTCTGGAAACACTCAACACTGTTAGATTCTCCACCAGTTTACACGCTTAAAATAATGCTTATCCCATATTAACAGGGTTTCTGGGATTTTCACATGTTGTAGCAGGTGACCCTGCCACACACCACCTAGGCTGTCACACACCTGGTATGCGGCTTAATAGGGCTCCTCCGAATGCAAGACACAGGAAGATTATTTACAAGGGAAAAAATACTGAAGAATATTGTTTTGTTATACCTAATGTGCTTGATGTTGGCATATGAGGAGTTTATTTCATGGTATTGTAACAAACTGCTTTAGATTACAGCCTTTATACCCTGTAACTACCCTGTTACTAAATGTAGCAAGGAGAGAACTAACTGCTGTGTAGATTACAGCCCACATACCCTGTAACTACCCTGTAACTACCCTGTCACTATCCTGGACCTACCCTGTTACTACCCTGTAATTACCATGTAACTAATGTAACAAGGGGGAACTACCACTGCATATCTAACTTATTCTGTAACTACAGAGAATGATATGAGAACGGTTTGTTCCAACTGCCTCAAAACATGGAAGAACAAACTTAATTAACTGCATCTATGGTGTGTGGATTCTTTCCGCCAAAGGTGGGCGGAGCCAGGCGGCTGTAAACAAGTGTCCAGTAATGAGGAGACAGTTTTCAGTTGCCGACGGTATCCATGACAATACACTGTCTCCTGACCTTTAAGGCCCGGATGTACCACATACCTATTTTAAGAACCCAAAATGATAAAGGAACAATGAAGTTTGCCTGCTTTTTGTCATTTTTCTAAAAATCTTCCCTGATTTGTGCTCAGTTGTATGATCATACTAGAGGCTACCATGTCATAGAAATGTAATAATAACTTTTATTATACTGCATACCTTCTCTCTAAATTTCTTACAAATGTTTTCTCAGTGTACATATTATGTACTCTAAATAAAATAGGTGCTGTACGTTATTTGTAATATCCAGAATTGTGACCCTTTGTTGTGACCGCTCATTGTTGATCCATATCTTCCCATCTTGTTCCCCAGTGCATTCATCCGAGCATTGGTACATACTGTACTGGTACATTATTACAAAGGATTACACCGTAACTCTGGAATAATTACGCTGTCCGTTGTGAGCTGTATGCAAATTTAATTATGTATCGCTTACAATGAGCGCCTGAATGTGTATTAGAGCAGCTTAGGTTATCATCAGTATAATGATGCTAGCAGTATTCTAGACTGATGAGGACATTTCATTCAGAGTGAATTGTCTCCCTCTTCATTCAGCCCCACTGTCATTTAAATGTTCGACGGCTGACTCTCTCACTCTCTCTTTTTTTCAACTTTGAGTTCCCACTGTGAACTAGGCAATTATTACAGAGAGAGAAGAGATAAATTATTAAAGCCAGAGAACAGAGAAACTCATAAATATATCGACAAATAAAGCAGACACTGCGTTGGCGGGAGACTATTCTTGCCTTGCCCATTTATATATATTTCTTTATTTCTGAGCCTTAACTTCATAACCAAACGATGATTTAACAGTGAAAAACCCTCACTAGTCTTCTGTGTCCTTGAATGTAATAGTGACGCTTAAATATAGGTTAAAAAGCACTTCAAAGGGGACTAGTCCATAACCATTTCCAATTAATGTTTACCTGGAGGGCATGCTAGTCAAAGTCTAAAAATAATATGATAAATATGATCTAATTAATATAGAAATAATCATGATTTGTATTCTAAACTGCTGCTTCAATGTTACTATGCTGTCAGAGATCAGGATGATGATGTGTACCAGCAACGCATTTGCCCTTTGTTAGAAAAATGTAACTCTTAAAATGGAGGTAAGTGTCATCATTATTTGTTGTCTACAGTAAGAGTAAACAACAACATGTGTAGCATTAGCAGCAGGTCTAGCAGCGGGTCTAGCAGCGGGACTAGACCCCCCCTCCCAATGTCAACAGGATCCAACAACAAGACGTGCTACTCTCTGTTTGGATGGCTTAAACAGATTACAACCTGGACGCTTGTTTGTGGCATCAATCAATTGGGTGTTATGAGCACAGATAATGTTGGGATCTTTTACAGACCAATTACTTGACTTGAGCCATTGAGCAGCAGGAATAAGTGACCCAATGCTGATTCCATCTGGTGACATTGAGGTGAAGGGAACTACTCCAGGTTCACAGAGTAAAAGTCCTGTTCCATGATTTGTAGTCAGTCCTACACCAAACAAGCTTATCCTACTCATTAGCTCATACCACCGGGTTTGTACCTTCTGAGCCAGTTGACTCCAAATACTGTGAATCACTTCTACTCTGTGAAGTTTCACCTCTGCTTCAATGAACACTGTTAAAATCTATATGGGAATGCCTGCTCACAAGGGGATAACACAATGTTTAAACTCAGATAAAGTTAACAAGCCATCTTCCCTGGGCTGAAAATGCATTACCACTTGAACAGAGAAAATCTGGGCTTGGAGTTTATCAATATGTTTTATTATTTATAATGCCATATGGACAATTGCCAATGAGGTCCACAAAAGTGGTAGCCGCCCTCGCTCACAAGCTACCGCAGGCCGTTTCCCAACCAAAATAACCTTCTTCCACTACATCTTCCGTAGCCTTTTCATCTTTACTGCACCCATCTTCATTATGTCCATCAGCTTCTGACGGCCGGAGGAGAACGGAGGCCATGAGCCGAGTCCATACGAGGTCTGGGTGGATGGATTCTGGGGACAGACTACTGTCTATGTCTCTCTTACTCTCTCTGTCACTCGCTCTCTTCCTGCCAGTTTGTGACAAGCTCAAGGCTCAGACGTTAAATACCCATAACATCCACTTCCGCTGTTGTCACTCACAGGCACACACACACAGACACACACACACACACACACACACACACACACACAGATGCACAGACAGATGCACACATACAGACACACACATACACACACACACACACACACACACACACACACACACACACACACACACACACACACACACACACACACACACACACCAGCATGCACGTATTGAAGGCCAAAAGGGTCACAGCCACAGCCACCACAGCCACAAGAGGGATAATGTATAGAACGTCGCCGGTCATTATTGGGAAATAAGCCCTTATTTCTCTATAATGACAGGCAATCTAAACATTATCCCTTACATATTTAATGCTTCAAACTAATTGACTGTAAATAATCATGAATTGATTAATTCATGATATTTATCAATTCAATGTTTAGAAGGGAATTATGGGCTGCCTCCCGGACATTTGTTGATATCAAAGACGCTGATACAGAAGTGACAGCAGAAATCCAATAGAGCCTATATATATATATATATATATATATATATATATATATATATATATATATACAGTATAAATATAGGCTCTATTGGATTTCTGCTGTGAGAACAGGCAGTCCCCTATATACAGTATATATATATATATATATATATATATATATATATATATACAGTATATAATATATAATACGCAGCAGAGTCTGTTTTCTCTCTAGAGAACTAACAGTGTATGCCCTATATATCTATATATAACATATATATTCGAAGCCTACTCTGTCAGTGCTACATCGTTTTGTTAATATCGTGAGTAAGAAGAAATAAGATTCAGATTTGATGGGCGAGTCCAGCAACAAAACGTGTGGTATTAAGCATTCTTGCAAAGAATCTTTAATATTTTGACGACATTGTAAAAAAGGGTGGTAACCATGGATCTGTATGATGTCATAATGGAAATACAGCATGAATAAATCATATAATTGCAGTCTACTGTTCATTATTGTAGGCTACACATGGCTACAGGAACATGCCGTTAACCATATAGGCTGAACACCTGCGTGTAAACATGAGACCCATTGGAAACCATAGATTAAACGTCACCAATTGGACACAATTGCGAAAATGCAGAATTAGAGGAGGTATGCACCAAAACAGCATCAAATATACTGTTTCAGTGGACAAAAACTCCTTTTTGACTCACCTCCAACACGGCATCAAATGCGACTTTATGGAAGCCTAAACGTCAAATTAAAACTATAAACATCTACAATAAGGCATGGTTGTTACCCTTTTGGCTTTCCATACCATCATACACACATGTACACAAACACACAGACACGCCCCCCCCCCCCCCACACACACACACACACAGATGTATATTCAGAATCAGCTGGCACTTAGTGACTCACAGTTGGTCCCTCCATACATTATTTAGTCTATGGTGGCACTCATTGCCTATAAATAGAGGCATATCGTAGTTGTGCTGCAAATGGCATCATGACTCCTCAGTAGCCCTGTTGGGCGACTCAGCGAGCCTTCATTTTCAGGACCATGACGCATAATGTGATCCAAGCTAGAGGGAATAGGAACAGGCACTCTGTGGTACTTGCTAACAGCAGCACCTATATTTTCATATAAATTACATGGACGGACGTGAGGGACACATTTATTATTATCTATTTACTTTTACTCTTTGCGGCAGATTTACAAGAGACCTCTGGCCTTTCACCCAATCAGATATTACTAAGTCAGGAGGTCCTTGTTACGACTCCACAAACAAAAGGTTTCCTCACCGCCCTTGATATTTCACTTTGCATGAATCTTTTACACAATGAAGGCAAATCAGGAGCTGATTTCTCGTTTCATCCCAACATGTTTGTGTGTAGATGATCATAAATGGGCCTGGTTCTCTCAAGCACAGCAGATCAAGAGGCATTACACATTCACACACACACGCACACGCACACACACACACACACGGCCCTCACCATCCATAGCCCTCATACGGTTTAAAACCCCCTCTTTGACATAATGGAGAGCCAATGGCTCGGGCCGGTATTCCTGCTGCACGCATCACTTGTATCGCATTAACCTGGAGGTCACATTTTCACAGAGAACAGCTGCCTTTCATGAAGTGTGCCCTAGAGTTACAATAAAGATCACAATGTCACAGAACAACACGACATCTGACAGAACCAGGCTGGCCCGACCCCAAACCTCCTTTTATCTCCTCTCCTGATGGAGGGCTTGTGCATCGAGAAGGCATATCACAATGACCGCCCTCGCTCAGGAAGGGCTGGAGAACAGGGAGGTGAGAGGTTGGAATAGGGTTTTGGTTGTTGTTTAGTTATTCATTGGGAAATGATTTGTCATCATGTGGAGACACTGTTGTTTTTGAAACTGCCTTTCTCTTTTGCCAGATGTGGCAATAAAAGTTTTAATGAGCCTAGATTAAGGTAGATTTAGGATTACTTAGGATTTTACATTATAAAACTCTCATTACTACAAGTTAGGTGAGAGGGGTTTGAGGGGGGAGGGGGGGAGGGGGGGAGTAAGTGCTGAGGCCTACCTGTGTGAGGTGAGGGGTGAGAGGGGTTTGAGGGGGGAGGGGGGGAGTAGGTGCTGAGGCCTACCTGTGTGAGGTGAGGGTTGGGATTGAAGCCACACTGGTTGCACACCATGGAGCGACACTGCGTGCAGGTGTTGTGGTTTGGCTGGCCGTCCGTGGAGCCCATGAGGTCGGCGGTGTTGCAGACGGGACAGAGCTTGCTGCTAGGCATGGGTGCTATCTGAGGCACTGAGTAGGGGGAGGAGGGGGCGCTGCGGTCCGGAGACGCAGACGGAGACCTGCCGCCCCTGCCGCCAGCCTCCACCTGCAAGCTCATCCTGGAGGCGTGACCTTTGCCCTGCTCCCCTCCCTGGGGGCCTGCAGGCTGGTGGCTTTGTTGGGAGGCCAAGCGGTCCCCCGTCCCGGGGCCACTCTGGACCCCGGCTTTGGGCCCGGGGTCTGTTTGGGGGGGTCTGCAGGAAGAGGAGAGAAGGATGAGGCCACAGAATGAACACAGACCAATGGGTGGTCAGAGAATTCTCGCCTATTCTGTTCTACTTTTCTCATAATCCATTCAACCAACAAGAAAGTTACTTTTTTTTTTACATCAATGTGTCATCAACTGTAACTACCAGCTGAGCTGTTTCAGTGATTGTGTCCTATTACTACTACTCCTACTTTACTACCACTACTAATACTACACATACAACGTGTCATGCCATTAGAAATATACAAAACCCCATGAACCATTTTGTTTGACATTTATAAAGATGTACACATACATCAATTATTCACTAAACACATTTAGAGTAAAACAAGGAAATATACATTTATCCTACACAATATTTCTGATCTACTCCCACACTATCACTCTCTCACACTCTCACATTATCACGCTCTCTCTCACACTATTACTCTCTCACTTTCTCGTAAAAAATCTAGATATAGTATACACACAATATGCAATCTCTATATTGCATATACAGTATAACTAACATATACTGTATATGTGACTTGTATTGGGCCATTGCTCTATGCTCCTGCAGCCTCACTGCCAGAGAGAGATAAGAAATATACTAATCACTTATGCACTATTAAACCCCTTCTACTGGCTGGAGCCAGGCCCTACAACATGTATAGAGGCCTTCTTTAGTCAGGTCTCTCTTTGTATTTCCTGCAGCAGTGCCCTCTGTGTAGCTTCTCTACAGCTTACAGATCCGTGCCAGACACTAAACGGCATTGTGAACTTTTAGCCAGACGGCATTTGGCATTTAGCATGGCATTTACATAAAGCAATTTTTTGTTCATTCCTCATGACAACAAATGAATTGGCGCCATACTGTGCCCATCGTCTTCAAAGGCAGCCGTAGCGAACCCTTAAAGGAACAACCAAGCTGAGAGCAGAACTCAATGTAGAGCACGTTAGCAGCACTGAGTCACTGCTAACGGGTCAGGCTGAATCAGTCTTCTGCTCTCACCAGGAATGGCTCTTCCTTCAGGCCATCAGGGTCACACTCTTCACAGAACCTGAAGGCTGGACACTACAGTTCCACCAGCAAAACACCATCCAACTAATGGCCATAGAAGATGTCCACACCATCCAAGAACTAAAATATAAATGACTAAACCTCATAATACTAAGTGAGTTTATAATTCACATGATGTACTGTATACAACATAGCATTATTTAAAGGACCTTTCCTCACTCAGGATTTTGGATTTTGAAGACTTTCTATTTTGTTTCAATTTCAACAGTCAATAACACAGTCTTGGCTCCAGACAGTTAGATTAATTCTGGGTCAGGTTTGCGTCTGGCATTCACAGCGAAACATTCTACATTTTAAAAATTTAAAAACAATGCTAAACATAATCCAGTTTACAACCACTGTTAATTAGGGGTGCACGATAATTATCGGGCCGATAATTATCGGGTCGATAACAGAACTTATTACGTATAACCCGATAACATAGCCTATATAATTTCAGTGCCCCGCTCCCACTAACGCTAAATGAAAGGTCTTATCGTAGGCTAACCCTAAAAGTACACATCATGCAATCAATTACAATACATGAGTTCACAGCTGCACACGTATATAGAAAATGTTTATTTTTATTATTATGTTACACCTTTCCTGCTGTCGGCTCCCAGACCATAGTTGAGAGCACAGGGGAGACGTCGATGTTCTCTCGGGGGTAACACCCTTCCCTTTGACCGGCAGTGGGTCTGCTTATAGGTAGGAATATGGTCGGAATGAAGCGGCCGCCGATTATTGAAAGGCTGTGTACTTTATTCTTAGTTTCACTAACTTTACAGTACACGTTTGCAGACACACGCTACCGCTCGCTCTCCTCGCTCTTACACTCACACACCCACACACACACTGCCATTCTCGTGCACACACATGCGCTAAGTCTTGTAACACTTATTATTGACAACAGTTAGCTGAACATTATAGGGTCCCGGCCTTCCACTCCCTGTTTTCTCAGTTAAACACAGAAATCAACTACATTTGTCCCAGTGTTTGTTAGATGTGAAATGAAGCAAAAAAAGACGCTCTTTCTCCAGTAACGCAGCTGTTTGCGACGCCTTTCTTATTCATTGTTTCTTCTATTTGTCTGTAACTCATGCTCCAATCTTTCATCGTTCGATACGGATGTTGTGGATGCAACAGAATATATGATGCATCGCTGCAGCAACATTTAAGATGATCGCGATGAGTTCTGCCTATTCTGCCTCAGATGCTGCGGTCAGACCAAAACACACCTGAGTGACAGGGGCCGTCGTGGACCCTACGTCATATCCCGCCCCTTGCAAGCCTGCCCCCCCTAAACCCTCCATTGATTCTACTGATGTCTGAGCAACAATGTCATGATCTTAGGTCATGATCATATATATTTATATGTCTGTGCGTTATCGGTTATCGGTATCGGTATCAGCCTTTAGGAGCTGAAAGTTATCGGTTATCGGTATCGGTTAAAAAAAAAAGTTAGCGTGCATCCCTACTGTTAATATAATAGTATTCCTAACCTAAAATATATCACCAATAATCTGGATAGAATGCTTTCATCCATCCAGTACCAATTATTCTTGGGTTATTATAAGTAAGTTATTATAAGTATTATACTGACACTTAGATAAGTAGAAGTAGTAGAAGTAGTAGTAGTTGAAGTATGTATGTTGAAGTATGAGGATTGTACGATTGCAGTGGAACAGACAATATCTCACAACCAGAAGGACAACCAAGGTTTGGTATCTGAGTCTATACCAGATCTAAGTACAGATCTCACTTTACTGCACTATGCACTGTACTGCAACATTTTGTCTGTTTTCTAACAGATCAGGTCAACAGATTATTTTTTTTTTAAACTCAAGCAAAGTGCAAAGCAAAGACTATTACAAACTTTTACAAGCTGATTTGAGGTTTAATGTACTGTTTATACGGTCTGACGCTTCCTGCCATGGCCCGAGATTTAGAAACATCATAGCCCAGTATACCTTAGCAAAAGTGACATTTATAAAGTAAATTTACTACTTACGATTTACTGTTAAGTAATTGAACAGAGGTTTATATGTTGACTAGGGAGAAGATAGGGGTTAGGCTTCTAGACTTTGGACATTGTGGATCAAACCCAGTTCCTTCTGGTTAGGAGTTGAAGACCCTAAACATCCAACCAACCTTCCTGCCTCCGTACCAGCCAATGAAGGCTGATACATACTTTTAATTGAGCTTTGAAAATATTTACTTGCTTAAAACATACTTTTCCATTGTTCCTTGTGAACAAAATACTTGTATTTGGGCTTTTTCCGGAAGCAACTATTACCTATTCTAATTCTATTCAGAAAGGAAAGGACAACATTAAAGCGGGAATACAAAAATGGAAATACAATAAAAAAGAACACACCTAATTTGGCCTATTGCAAGCTCTCAACACAAGTTTTTGATGGTTGTAGTTATCTGTCTTGCATCAGACCCTGGATAGGCACAGTGATCCTTAATGTGATTCACATTATTACATTGAAAATTGAAAATAGTGAAGTATAAAGTAATTCAAATCCTATTGTGGTTGGACCACTTATAATGATTGTGGCTGAAAAATACTTAACCCAAAGTGAAAGCTACAGCATTTAATCTTCCACCTATAAAGTATAGATAGAATATCTGTATGCAATACGTGTGTAGAGTGCCTCAAGTAGAGTGAAGTACTGTGCGTACAATGAGAGGAGACAAAGTGGTTACATCACTAGTGATAGTGTCTTGGTTGAAGCTAAACAGCAGCATACTATGGGCTTTACATTATGATGTATGATCTATGACGTGAGACTCATTTGAGCGACTGAATTTCAAAAGTGAAATAATCACTATTATTGTATTACTGCTCTCTATCATAAACAAACCAGCAGTGACTTTGCCTGTGAGTTATTTATTATTGACTGACAAACTTGATACAAACTCTGCTATCTAGCTTGCTAACGCTATCAGAGGATGGTGGATGGATTTTTCAGACCAACCCGTTGTTTTTGACTGAAATGTTTCAGAGGATTACAACAATTTCATCGCCACACCACACTTCGACAAGCCTGCTAGGACAAAGGCTTATATGCTCCTTAATCTCGCTGAACCCGAAGCCATTGGACGAGATCATTCATTTGCATATGGCAGCTGATGTGCGTGCGCCTGGTGACAACAGAGCAGCATTCGCCTTAGCGGACCCCTGAGAGGACCTGGACTGCCTGACGAAAGTTTTGAGAAATCTGCAATGCCCAAAAGAGCACAACGATTGAAAGACAAGTTCCATTCATGAAATCTGAAAATAATTGAGTATTGAGTCACTCATCAGTGATTTAAGGATCACAGCTAAAAGGTGCAGATTTTGAATTTGGCTGACAAGCTCATCTTTGACCGGATAGTGTGTGGCATCACCAGTGACTCTTTGAGAAAATCTCGAATCACAAATTATCACTAACCAAAGCCGTATCAGTCACATTCATGAAATGATGGAGGAAATTAGCAAGAAGCAAGCCACTAAATCTACCTGTGTTGCGGCAGTAAGGACAAATACCCTACAACTTGGGCATTAACTCTGGGAGAGAGGTGTTTCAGCGCTATCTGGAACAGCTGACCAGAGGTTATCCATGTTACGTAGATGACGTCATCATCGGAGGCCTTGGAGTAGCTGAGCATGATGCCAACTTGAGGAGAGTGCTCGAACAAGTGAGAGAAGTCAGACTAAATCCAGCTAAATGCTAATTTTGCTTGGACCAAGTATACTATGTAGGCCACATCTTCACAAGCCAGGGGCTAAAAGCTGACCCTTCTAAAACTGCAGCACTGACATGCGGGTCCCCACAGACATCCCCTCACCACAGCGCTTCCTTGGCATGGTTTAACTACCTTGGAAAGTTCATCCTGAACTTCAGCAACATCGGACCACCACCACTGAAATAACTGACCTACAAGGAGACTGCATGGTGCTGGTTCCAGTGGCACCTGGAGGCATTCAACCATCTCAAGTCATGCTTGGCGAGCCCACCAGTTTTGTCATTCTATGATGTCAAAAGGCCAGTCACGCTTACCTGTGACACATCATGCTATGGACTTTGAGCTGCATGCATGCAAGACGTAGACCGGTAGCGCTTGCGTCTCGCACCCTCACCTACACGGAAACACGATATGCCCAAATAGAGAAGGAGATACTGGCTGTCGTGTCTGCCTGCACAAAATTGAAGAACTGCGTCTAAGGAAAGTCCACAATGGTAGAAACTGACCAACAAACTCTGGTAACTATCCTAATAAAGCCCATTGACAAGGTGCCTGCCCGGCTCCAGAGAATGATGCTCCAGCTGCAAAGCTGGGACATCAACATGGTTGAACAAAATGCCAAATACATGTCTCTGGTGCACACTCTCTCACAAGCTCCAAACACACACGCCTCCCAGAGCCCTGCTTAAAATGACACTTTCAAAGTCATGTCGGAAGGGAACATCTCCAGCACCCGCCTGGAGGAACTCAGAAAGCAGAGGCTCTACCAACCCTCAGTGCAGTCATTAAACGAGGATAGCCCACCATTGAGAGCCTCTTCAAGCATGCTGTCCGGCTCGACTTTTCCTACAGAGACAAACGGACAGTGGAGGATGGAATCATCATGAAAGGCCACAAAACAGTCATCACTCAGTCCCTGTACAGAAAGTACTTCAACATTGTGCACAAAGGCCACCAAGGTGCTGAAGCGACCAAGCACAGAGCTGGAAGCATCATCTTTTGGCCAACAATGTCAAACCACATCGCAGAGGAGTTTCTCTCATATGCAGAGTGATACAGCACCAGATCTCATCAGCAACAGTAACCTCCCCAGCTCCACCCCGCTCCAGACATCTGATGGTCTACCGTGGCTGCACACATTTTCAACTGGAACAGCAAACATTACCCAGTGCTTGTGGACTCATATTCCAGATGGATGAAATCTACCTTCTCCGAGACATGACTTCACCTGCTGTGATCACATAATGAAAGAGATACTTCACAGTCCAATGCACACCACACACCCTCATCTCTGACAATGCTACATAGACCGTTGGGTCAAGGTTTCAAGGACATTGCCAAACAATTGGATGTCATTCATGTCACCAGCAGTCCTGAGTTCCTCGAGTCGAGAAATATTCCCTGTGATACAACACTAGACTCTCCTGCTGAGTGTCCGATGTCATGTTAGACACATGCAGCCATTCCTGTGAGCACCAAACAGTTGGAACCAGCCCGAAAGATCACCCAGCAAATCAATGCCAACTCCTCAACAAGCCTCTCTCTCTGAAGGCCGACTAGAACACACCCAGACCTGCTCTGACACCCGGAGGGCCTAGTGGTCCGAATGCAGACCCTCAAAGGGAACGACAATGTGGTTTAAATGTGTGTTCAACGTGGTTTGAGTGAGAAGCACCACAATTTCAGAATATGATGTCTACTGGATATTTGCTTGTTGCAAGTTCTGTCACTTATGCACTTAGGGTGATAGTATTGTGAATCTGCCTACATGTTAAAGGGTTATTCACTAATATTGCTGTTGCATAGTCTAAGATTATTCATATTAAGATTATAGGGTTGTTTACTGAAAAATCATAGAACAACAGTAAGAAAGACATTTTCTGCACTATCGATGTGTGCTATTTTGCTTCAAGACGCAAGCTAAAGCGAATGGATGTCAATCATTTGGCTGAAAGATTGTCCTGCTTTGTTCATTATGGGCCAACGTATGTAATGTTAGTTCATGTTATTCAGTGTAGTTCAGTGTTATTCATGACAGCCCCAGTGCACATGTTGTGTCCGGTACTGATGAGGACCTGCTCTGTGTCTGCTCTGTCAACCTGCTCTCTATCATAAACAAACCAGCAGTGACTTGAAGACCCTTACATCATTTACTTGTACAGAGGAACCAATTTCTGCAATGATGAAGATTGTATTCCATTTCTTCAAAGTCATTCTGCAAGATGCAATTTAAATTCTCTTACACTGCAACTTTAACCCTTACCCTTTTCAATAATGTAGAAATTAATACCTTAGTTTAAATGAACACCATTACCTGAGTTTACAACACTATTAGTAAACACAAACCCCAGTAGTAACAGATATTGTCTAGACCATAAGTTGACTGTTAATTAACTGTTAGTAAATGCTTATTACTGCATTAACTAATCTTAATCAATTCTTCATTAATGTAACCTTATTGTAACGTGTTATCAGGTTATATTTATATTTAGGGAACATTAAGTAATTGCTAGCCTTCCAATACAGCAATAAATTGCATCACTAATGTGACACATTTCAGCCACTCCCATGGGTTGTTGTGGTTCAACTTACACAGACAGACTACACCATTATTTATGAAGATGAGCTACACCATATAGACTCTATAATGGTCCTTTCATAGCAACGTTGATATAGAAACCCCTCAAATATAGCTTCATAATAATAATACTAATTCATATTATCTAATTGTAATTATAATAATACTAGTCATTTTAAGTGTTTAAGTGTTATTATTCGGCCATTATTGTAAGCATAATTTGTGTATAAACGGGATCCATGCTAATAATGCAGAAAGACAATGAAGACAAACAGGCTGGACACATTTGAGAGGACGATATGGGCCACACCGCGTCACCACCTCAAGGTGTGTGGATCGATGGGACGTGCTACAAGTTTAGGGGCTAAAGATAGCCCGTTTAGTCTCTGATCGGATGAGACTGACAGGTACAGTCGTTCATCAAACGCTGTAACGACTGGGTTCCTCTTCCATGGATGTGGTGTCATCCTGGAAGTGAACACTCCCATCCGGTTACAAGTGCTTCATGATGGGAACGATGGTGAATCACAATGCTCGTCACTGCGTTGGGTTGTGTTATTATCGGGCCGATGATGAGACGGTGCTATCACCATTCTCGTAAAATGGACACCACGTAGTATCGCCACCACACGCATCCAAGGTGAAGCGTTAGGCTGTCCCATCCTAAATGTTACATAGGCTCAGCTCTTTGTAGAGCAGCGGTCTACGGTAGCTCGCCTACGGAAATGTTATTGGACATGTGATCCGATATCCATGTTATTCCCGGCAACATGTATGCATCAGCCTCACCAGAGCCCCAGGAGCGGGCGTGTGATTCCGTCCTGGCCTATTTAACCGCTTTAAGGCCATATTCACGCATTGTTGACTCTAACTTGTAGGCTACGAAAAATGTGGATTCAATATCGGTGCCCGTGGCACGACGGCATTGACGTTTGATCGAGAAATCGGTGTTCAACCGGATAGTGAATTGTGTTGAATAGGATATTGAAATAAATAATTAAGCGCACATTGAAGTCTATCTCGTCCACCGAATTT
The DNA here is from genome assembly GCF_964030765.1 of Micromesistius poutassou. Taxonomy (NCBI): domain Eukaryota; kingdom Metazoa; phylum Chordata; class Actinopteri; order Gadiformes; family Gadidae; genus Micromesistius; species Micromesistius poutassou. The sequence goes on from NC_140272.1 coordinate 10,146,307, forward strand.
CCCGATGTGCTTCATTGCGAGTCGTAAACTATGACCGTAACGTGACACCGGCTCTTTTCTCGGTGCTCGTCCTACATGGTGACTACCTGTTAATCCCCGGCCCGGGTCCGGCCCCTGTCCCTCCGGCTGGCGCACCATTGCTGGGCTTGGTGAGCTGTCCAGGGGCCGGTGGTGCTGAAACGGAAGCCGGAGCCCCCGCTGCAGGGGCCGCCGGGCCGGCCTGCCCCGCCGGCCCCTCGCCCTCCATGCTGCCCTCGTTCCCCATCGCTTAGCGGTCCGTCTCGGTGAAGCGCGGGTTTGGATGGTTCTTCAGCCGCGAAGAGAACTCGATCAAACTCGACGCTGTTCCCCTTCCGCCATCATCACCTACAATTCAGCCTCCCGTACGGAGCAGGCGCGCTGACGGAGCGGGAGCGCGCTGACGGCCCGGGAGCGCGCTGACGGAGGGGGAGCGCGCTGACGCAAGAGGCGGGAGCTCGCCTGATTACGCGCGCGTTCAACGGCACACATTACACTCTATTGGATTTTTTGCCTCTTCATGTTACGAGTTATTGATTCTACATTATATAGAATATTTAGGTAGTTTAAATATGTTCAATATAGACCCTATGAACACATAGTATACCTAAGAAAATGTAATGTTCTGGAACTCCAGAACTGCGTTAAGTTCAATTCAACTAGTTAATATAAAAAATAATAATAATAATAATTAAAATGAAACAATGAGCACATTTTCTTTAAGTTTATTGTAGTATGAATTGGTAAGGACAAAAGCCACCTGGCCCACTGTGCAAGTGATGCTGAGCTGGCAGACAGATACATATGTACAAAACACACAGATGCACACAATAAACCACCGCTCAATGTGGAGCGCTGTCAGGTACAAAAATAAGATGATGGTTCATCGTTCATTTACAGGACCCAAGTGGGAAATATACACCTTCTAGTCAAAAAGACCCGGTTCAGATCTCTGAGGTTCCAATACCTTATAAACTATACTGCGAGAACATGATTACAAAATACCAAATGACCTTCAGAACAATTAATTCCCTCTGTAAAGGAAATATAGAAGGCATTTTTGCAATTCAATATTCGCCTTGTACAATAAGAGCCTCTTAACTGAAGTGGCAGATCTCAAAAGGTATGACATGATGCCAAAAATTGTAACGCATTATATACACATACATATAAAAGAAATGGCGGCATGATTCCGTTTTGTTACGAATAGGAAGCCATCTTAAAATACAACAAACAGCCTTTACAGAAGTGCACCCATTTCTTTTCCTCCTTCTTCTCTGCTGTGATTGCTTGATGCTTTATGATCTTTAGAAGATGATCACCACAGTGTGTGTGTGTGTGTGTGTGTGTGTGTGTGTGTGTGTGTGTGTGTGTGTGTGTGTGTGTGTGTGTGTGTTTTTATTTTATATATACATATATATATATATATATATATATATATATATATTACTGCCGCTTAGCCTTGTACGGTCGTGAGCGTTTCCTGCGGTCCGGCTTCCTCTGTTTGTGCAGCCGGCCGATGCTGACGCCCTGCCGTCGGCGCACCGAGATGTTCTGCTCCACCAGGCTGGCCAGCATGCCTGTGGAACGAAGCCGTTTAAAACCCTGATACATTCTCACACCCTCACTGAACAGTACAGTCGTTGTGTAATACTAAGTAATGGCTTGTGGGTGGAAAAAGAAACCCACACACAAAAGGAAATCTATAATTTCCACAAACGGCTGCTGTCTTCAGCCGGTGTTCTTACTGTCAGTGATGCGGGGTTACCTCAAGTCAAAGAGAACATGCATACAGGAGATGTAGAATCACGACCGTTTATTAAGACTTACCTTCTTGTGCCAACATGGATATGAAGGTACATATGAACTCGTCATAATTGTGGGTCCTCCTCTGGTCATCAATCTAAGTTAATAAATTAAGTTAAGAGTTTAGATCATCGAAGATTGAAATTTTGAATGATGAACATTTTCATGCCGTTATTCAAAATTATTCTCACCTTGTATTTCTTCCGTTTTTCCACCTCCTCCTTTAGGAAGACTTCATAATTAGCAATATCAGCTTCCACGCACTTCAGCAGAGCCAGCAGCTCCTGTAAAAGAGGACAGTAGCTCTGTGTTCATCCTTTCACAACAGAGCAGCAACAATAATACCAGAACAATGATGATATATCGATAGTGAGTAAAAGCAAAACAACGTTGACCGGCAGACCCCCAGAGGAACGTAACACCCTGCAAAGTACCTTGGGAGAATATTTATCTCCAGGTGGCTTCTGGACTCCGACCACATCTGCAGGGTTCAACTTTTCTTTGCTAGGCTTGCCCCCCACTCCTTCCTTGCAGTCCTCCTCCTCTTTCACCTGTACAGATGGGCCCTCAGCACTGCCATCCGCCTCTTCTCCATGTTCCTCTTCTTTGATCTTCTTCTTGGGTGTGAAGGGCCGCTTCGGCCCGTTGGCAGAGGAGTCCACTGTAAAGACACACACTAGATCAGCTGTTGAACATGGGAAGGGACTGATGCGTCATCATGCCTTCTTAAACAGTCTCCTGTTGCTAATGAGCTGGTGGACTCTCACCAGACGGAGGGAGGGAACAGATGACCCCGTCCTCCTGCAGGTGGAGCAGCGCTACGCAGATGGAGGGGCCGAGCTCGCGCACGGCGCGGTTGTGTCGGGGGTCCAGCCGCAGCAGGTCGTCCTCCCCGAACAGCACGCGGGAGAGGTGGGACGCCACTGGGCTGGACGGCCGTGTGGCCGCCTGGGAGCGCGCCGGCGAGCGCAGCGGCGAGTTGAAGGCACTGCCGATCTCCGAGGCCGTGTCCGTGCTCTCGTTGCTGGGAGTGGGTGACGGCTGCGACGCCGCCGTGATGCTGACTCCACCGTTGCGGCCCTCTGTGCGCACGGACAGCGGCGTGCTCAGGGCGTCTTTCCGCTGGACCTCCTTCTTCAGCTTCTCTGCCAGGACGCTGAGCGCGATCTGACTCTCCAGGCCCCCTCCCACGCGGCCCGACCGCGTCCTTAGGCTGGCCTTCCTTCTGAACCTTCAATGGAGAGAAAACGCTAGAATCATCCTGATTACAGTAGGAGCCCTGATAATAGAATCACTACTCGATGATGAAACATATGTGGGAGCACTTCATGGATCTGTCTCACTACAATGTCTACCAAGAGGGGACACTGATGATACAAACTACGGAGCATGACTGCGGCACACATTTCTACAAAACCAGAGCTGGGCTGCAAGTTTGTTTGGGTATTAAACAAATTGCCAAGTTATTTCCCAGTAGAAGACTTTGACCAAATCAAATCTTACACAGCTAACCTGCTGGGTTTTCCCGCAGCACCGGTAACCTCTTCTTCTTCGTCCTCATAGTCCTCATCATCAGAGTACGGTGGCTTCGGTGGTGCGGCGGCTACCCTGGTGCGACCCACTCCAGCAGCCAGGTCCTCCTCTTCCTGTCCACCACAGGAAGTCGCATGTTAGATCATGAACCAAAGAGTGCACCCGCTAGAGATGCTATTCTCTATATGCATACCTGCAGGGGGGACTTGGCGTAGTTGTGGTTATCAAGGAAAGCAGGCAGGCGTTGGACGATGGGGGTGGGACTGGTGACTACCCGGGTACCTCCTCCTGGTTTACCCAGAGATTTTGCACTGCCTGAGGGATTAGAGGTAGCCTGGGATTGATCGTCTGCAACATGAGGCAAGACATGATATGTATGTAAATAGATATGTAGAGGTGGCAACATCTTCACTTTGTAAGGACTCTACTAAACAAGCCCATAACAAGGTGTGGGCTCGGGATTATATTCTGCAACTATGACCATTTTACATAAACAAAGTTGTATGTCTTGATTTTTAGCCTGACCCTAATGGTCTCTACCCTGACCTTGATTATCCTTACACTGACCTTGATTATCCTTACACTGACCTTAACCACAATAAACCTGATCTCACGATAAGAAATAGGCCCACACTTTTAGTCAGTTAGTTAAGTGCATTTAACTTGATAGCAAGGTCATAGCGACTTATCTTAACAAGATTTTAAATTTAAATGAATGTGCACTTAAAAATGGATCCGATTCCTCCCTCTCATGAGCCAGCGACTTTGGAAGGGGCGGCCGCACCTGGGGTCTGCGTGGCTCCCTGGAGGGGCCCTGGCTCAGCGTCCGCCTCCTTCTTGATGTCATCAGCGGAGGACTCCTGCTGCTTCTTGTCCTGGACCAGCTCGGGCTGAGTGAGGCGGATTAACTGCAGAAGAAGAAGCCCTCGTTAAGGGATCCACAGGGCACAATAGTCATCTTCAGTGTGAAGATATGTCAATTGAATTAGTTTATGTGAAATTTTATTTCTCGTCATCATTGTTTAATTGAATCAAACAGCATATCGCGTGGGCTTCACTTGCGGGCTGGTTTAATTACCAACATTGCTGCTTCCTGCCTTTTCTTCCATTCCAAGTGGTTTGGCTGAGCCGCCACATTTATTTAGTAAATATTGAAACTATACATTAGAAGAGCGGCTTGAAATGACTTCCTGCCGGGCTTGAGAGGTTCACATCCCCTGTGAAGCATCACAGGTAGTGCGGTGCCTGCAGATTTTGGTTCACTATTTCCAGTAGTAATTCAAGCACTAGTCGGCCCGTGTCTGCGGTTCAGATTCAACAGGATGAAACAGGTGTTGAATATCGTGTAGAATATTCTCGATATAAGTAGCTATATCACAAATATGTCTGAGCGGTTGTGGTGTAAAATGGTAGGCAAACGCTGCTTTTTTCCATGTTTGTATACATCCACAGTCTGAGGTCTTCCGGTGTCCCTTTTTGAAAGATGAATAGACTACTGCCACCTGCTGGTAGTGTAAGTTAACTCCCCTCAGGCAGGTGCAGAACGTATGTGCTAGTTGGCTGCAGTTTAGTTGTGCTTTATTAAGTGCAGATATTTGGTCAAAACACAACACAACAGTTGGCCTTCACGGCGGCTAGTTATCTTATGTGTCAGGGCCTTAACAGAGGCTTTGGAGCCTGGAGGATTGGATTCATTTGTCCTTATTCAAAAGGCAAAAGGAGTATCTGAGTATATTAATTTGGCAAAGACTCATGGAGGCGGTCTTGATTGTTTTCCAACCTGTTGGAGTCCTTCCAGTACGGTCTGTCGATTTCTCTTGAGGATTTCCAGTTTTGATTCATACTTGATCCTGCGGTCCGGTACCACAGCCATCAGGTTGAAGCGGATGTCGTGGTATGGTTCACTAGAATTGAACCAAACAAATTTTCAAAGTAAACATGGGAGTCCTCATTGTTTACAACAATAGTGGATTAAATGTTGATCATTTCTTACCCAGCAGTGGCCAGCCCGATCCTCTCCATGATGACCCTCCGAGCCTTGTCCGTCCATTCCTCCTCCTCGCCCCAAGGCCCTGCATTAGACGGTTTAAAACATGTCTCAGAGACTGTTTGTACAAACTGTTATTCCTTTCAATTCACTGAACACTATGTTTTGTGACAGCTCATTTGTTGCATTGATTGACGGGTGTTGAATCTCACCATGATCAATGGGGTAGGCTTTGAGTCCATCCAGCTCAAAGAGGCGGTCCTTGATGGGCACATAGCTCACAAAGTGGAAGGCCTCCATGGTCCGCACAGCGCTGATTCCATTCTGCTTCTCTGGCAAGTGCCTTGGCTCCGGTCTCCATAGAAACAAGATACCCAGATCTGTCAAAGAGCTGCTTGCACAGTGCTTAGGGCCTGGGCTAAATAATCGGTTTTCTTGCAGCTTTATCACATAACTTTGTAGGCACTAACTGCTACCTACCTTGCATGGCTGTTGTGTGCTTTGGCGAGCTCTGGAGCATTTCCTATGGCATAGCCCTTACTCTAAAGTAAAGAAAACATTATTAATGAATTCAACTCATTGTATTACACCAGTTATCCTTTATGTGCCTCATTAATTAGCAGACGAGTGAGCTTGTTGAAAGGCTTTAACTGTTGGATGTTCAGTTCAGTACAACTTGTATCACAATTACAATGTCCATTGTCAGCCCGATCAGCTGTAAACCATAAGGGCATTTGTTGAATGAAATGATATGTCCAAGTACCACTTCCTAGTGCCAAATATCATTAGCGGGACCTCATCAGATCGGATGTGATTCTGTCCACAGACATAAGTAAGAACGTGTGCTAGGGGGAGATCATGTCTTACCTCTGGACCAAAGCCCTTTGTGAAAGCCTTCATCCGACTGAGTGTGATGCCCAGCTCAACACCACTGCAGTTGAGAAGCACGCTCAGCAATGCATGGGTGGCGCAGGAGTTTGGTATCAGCTGAACAAATAAACAAGTTGAACACCAAGCCGTTCCAAATCTTTACAAATAACTATGAATACTGTTCACATTAAAAAAAATGTATGGTGCCATGATGGCCCACGCACAAAACAATTAGCCAACAACTCAAACATTTTCCTTCTTCTGTTTGTTGACATTGAAAACATTCCCACCACTCCTTGCTCTGCCTAGTTTTCAAAACAAATACAGGTAATCCAACTGAAAGTCTACAGACTGTCTGCTATTATTATATGCACTGTGTTCCATTTAGGGGCAATACATGAATTGATGCATTCAATGGGGCGGACTGTCCATCTGTCAGTTCTGGAGAATTACAGAACGGCAGGTAGTTCGAGGAGGGCCGTCTGCCGCCATACTGCCTGTTACGAAGCCATTACAAATTAACTGTAAATGAACTTATACCTTATACTTATGGGTAATGACCAAAAGGACGAGATCACAGATACAAGCGGTCGAGATGGGGTTTCTCAGGAGGGTGGCTGGCTTCTCCCTTAGGGATAGGGTGAGAAGTTCAGCCATCCGGGAGGAACTCGGATTAGAGCCGCTGCTCCTCTGCTTAGAAAGGAGTCAGTTGAGGTGGTTCGGGCATCTGGTAAGGATGCCCACTGGAAGCCTCCCTTGGGAAGTGTTCCAGGCACAACCAGTGGGGAGGAGACCCCAGGGAAGACCCAGGACTAGGTGGAGAGATTATATCTCAACACTGGCCTGGAAACGCCTCGGGATCCCCCCGTCAGAGTCTGGGGCCCCCTGCTTGAGCTGCTGCCCCCACGACCCGACCCCGGATAAGCGAATGACGATGAGGATGAGGGATGAACTTATACCGAAGGAATTGGACAAATTCCTTTGGTATTGTGCGCTTGGCACACAAACATTAGCAGTTAATCAAACTGCCTCCCAGGGCTGTTTTTGAGGCCCAGTCCATCCCTGGAGACAATTTATAGACAGAACCCCTTCTGTTTAACCCTTGTTCTCAGATTAATCAGGGCTACCACACCAATATTTAAGATATTATAAGTAATACAATAGTACTATAATAACAATTACAGTATTATGGTATTATAGCAGCAATTTAAATATAATCATACTTTTCTCTTATTTGTAGACTTTTTTGTTGTTAATTATCTATATGCGCTTTCTTACCTGATGTGCAAAAAACATGTCATTAACAATTTCCTCATCAATGACAGAGGTTTCGTCAACTAAGGTGGAAACTTTCCTCCGGGATCGACGTTCCTCGATCCATTTAAACAAGAAGATGAAGCCATACACAGGACTGAAAGAAATGGAGACATTCTGAGCTGAAGACTTATACTTTGTATAATAAAGCTATAGCAATAGAACAATTATGAGCGATTTGCCAGTATGCAGTTGTCAAACTACTATCCAATGCACTGCTTATCCTTACTTGTAATTGTATTCTAACTTTAGCCTTTTCCTTCAGCAGCAAATCAGTACATTTACATATATAACGATTCAAGATAGTAAATGCTAAAATGGTCCTCATTTATATAGCGCTTTTATCCAAAGCGCTTTACAGTGTTGACTGACATTCACCCATTCATCCACACATTCACACACTGACGGCGGAGTCAACCACGCAGGGCGACAGCTAGCTCATCAGGAGCAATTAGGGTGAGGCGTCTTGCTCAGGGACACCACGACACTCAACTAGGAGGAGCCGGGGATCGAACCAGCAACCTTGCAGTTACCAGCCAACCCACTCTACCTCCTGAGCTAATGGCACCCCTAGATCAAATAAAGATGTACAAAAAACAAATATATAAAATATAATAATTTGATCAAGGCAAAACAACATAACGTTACCTTTGACACTTGCTTTGAAGATCATATATTTCTTCTACTTGGACACCTTTGACCCCTGCATAAGATTACAGTTGTTCATTGTCGTATTGCTCTCAAATTAATGATCCATATCTATTTAATCATTATATACACCGGTGTTTATGCTTAAACATTAGAAATCTGACACTCACCAAAATCTTCAACCAGCAGAGTAAATAGTCCTGTAGTACAGCAAATAATAGACACACATTTTAATTATAATCTTTGCTTTCCACACTTAAATGAACAATATGTGCTCGTTAGTATCACTCCGTATGGGCCCCATACATTTCCACATCAATCTAACATCCCTGTATTTAACCTGTCTTTAGTGGCTTTGTATTGACAGCCAACAAGACAATAACCATCCACTTAAAACTGTTTTTGCGATGACTGTTAGTTTTGTATTACCTCATGTAAACAGACGTATAAGCCCTCCGTGTAGCTCTGTTTATGTTTAGTAATAGCGGTGGATTATGATTTTTAATAAACCCGAGTGGTCTCTGCAGCTAGCTGGAGGCTAGCCGTACTTAGCCATCCCCCTGATAATGTCCCGTAACACGTCTTACCCGGGTCGCTCTCGAGTTCCAGCCAGCCTTTGTTCATCTTTGCATTCTTGCACACTATAGCTAAAAAAACGATCTATGCAAACCCATGCTCACAAGATGCATTTGAATCGTTAATGTTAGCATAAGCTGGTGAGAACTGAAAAATAAACACAAAAGAGACCATGGGCGACTACATTCTACGTCATCACTGGAAGGCCAATGACGGTGCCATGTAATAACAGTTCAGTTCATGTAACAACTCTCTCTCTCTCTCTCTCTCTCTCTCTCTCTCTCTCTCTCTCTCTCTCTCTCTCTCTCTCTCTCTCTCTCTCTCTCTCTCTCTCTCTCTCTATCTCTCTCTCATAGTGTAATATACAAAAAAACGGTGTAATATTTAATACTAAAAAGTCAAATATGGAATATTAAAAATATTGAAAAAACTGTATACAATATCTCATATAAACAGATCAAGTGAAGATACGATGGTATGTACAGTGTGGAGGATATGTACATTAGTACAATTATTGTGAAAAGACAGAAAAGGTGCACGTTTACGATTACAAAAATGTGCTGATGATAAAAGTCCTAAATATTAAGATAGATAGATAGATAGATACATTTATTGATCCCTAAGGGGAAATTCAAGGTCACAGTAGCTTTACAGACATCACACATAACATACACATACAACATAAACAGGATTATGAAAAAGAGATCTACATGAATACTATGGACAATAAGAGATACTAAATAAACAAAAAAGTCTGAGTCTTGGTCAAGGATTTCCTTAGTTTTGGGTCAGTAAGGGTATTCTGCAACTGCATATTCTCTGTTTAGGGACAAGAAGCATGCCACATTTCTCAGATGTTTGCTCTTTTCTCATCATTTGGTGGTGCTTAATGGTGGTGGTGGTTATGTCGTGGACCTGGTCCGGGCTAACATGACTTGATCCTGGATTTAACTCATTGTGGCTGAGGGCCTTATCTCTCTCTCTCTCTCTCTCTCTCTCTCTCTCTCTCTCTCTCTCTCTCTCTCTCTCTCTCTCTCTCTCTCTCTCTCTCTCTCTCTCTCTCTCTCTCTCTCTCTCTTTATATATATATACTATATTTATTTATTTATTTATTTATTTATTTATTTATTGTGCACTACTTCTGCTAGCTATATAGATTACAGATTAGTATTAGATAAGTGGTAATAACACACATGATATAGACAGTGTGTATTATGTTGTACCACCAGAGTTACCGGAGTTAATTCCCCAGCGGAACCTTTGATAAGACTCACCGCCTCCCGTCGTCAGGGGACGGACATAACGGGCACACTGCAAAAAAATGGCAAATTAGCAACCTTTGACAGTCCATTTATTCAAATATATAAATGTAAATTGATCAATCATCATCGTAACCACAGAGCTATACTTCACGAAGGATTAACGTTAACGTATGAGAGGTAAGGTTTCAACAAAGCTATTGCGGGTTCTTCGAGATTTGTATCTCGTTGCTGCATCTTAGCTAGCCGAGCGCGATAGCCTCAACTTAGCTCCTGTTAGCGGAGTAACGCTATCGTTGAACATCAGCAGAGCAGATCGAGAGCAAACGTTCGCCTCCTAGCTCGCAAGCCAGTCACACTCTTTGTAGGCAAGAATAAATAATAGAGAGTTGTCTGTATCTGTTTGGTGACGCGGTCTTTGTTGTGTAATCTCCTGCTTTTGCCATAGTAACGCTACAGTACAACTTCATATTTTATTACTAGCCACACAGCTTGAAATGGTGTTATGTTAGCAGAAGCAGAAGATATAACACTTCACAATACTACAGATCAAATGTTGGATGATAGGCCAGTAGGTATCATGCCGTACCAAGACATTTGCATTTGCATCTGCTGGGCTATTTGTTTAGGAAAGTACTTTGTTTTAGAGACCAAGTGAAAACAAATGTTTAACTTGGTATTAATAGCTATGTAATCGTTCAACATTGTAATGTTATTGTGTGTTTTTTAGGATCGTGAAATGAGGTTGTATAGGTAATACTCAGAGTCCCATAAGACACCATGTCTGAAGAGGCAGTATCAGAAAGTGAACTGGAGCAAAGCCTTAACAGTGAAGAAGAGGATTTGGAAAATGAAGAAGAAGAAGAAGAAGAAGAGGATGGGGATGGGGATGGAGATGATGAAGATGACGAAGATGATGCAGTTGGTGAGTTATGAGAAATTTGTCTCTGCACTCATTTGATACATGGAAAGGAGCGTATATGTAAACAACTGTACTACCGTTAGGTGTAACTTTAATCTAGGAGGGAGAATATGGTATATGCCTATACCAACAAATATAACTAAATGTGTTATATAGCATTAACTCGATTTATTTTACGTTCATAGCTTCATGAACATTTGGAGGATGATATATTAATATTGACTTGACATTGCGTTCTGTTGTTGACAATATTTTTAACATTATGATCAAGAGTCAATGTTTTTTCTGGAGTGTGTGTGTGTGTGTGTGTGTGTGTGTGTGTGTGTGTGTGTGTGTGTGTGTGTGTGTGTGTGTGTGTGTGTGTGTGTGTGTGTGTGTGTTCCTCCCAGATTACTACAACAATTTCTTAGCACTTAGATGACCCATGTCCTCTTGTCCTGACAGAGCAAACTGAGAGTCCCCAGGACAACGCAGAAACATCTCGGGATGGCGAGGAGTCCGTCAACTCCGGGGAGCCCTCTTCTGAGCCTTCGTCCCAGCCCCCATCTCGCCCCCCTTCCCAACCTCCATCCAGACCTCCATCTAGACCTCCGTCGAGACCTGCTTCTTGCTCCCTGCCTCAAGCCAGTTTAGAAGACTCCAGCCAGAGCAAGCCACCTGGGCTCAAAACTAAAACCCCAAAGTCTAAATCATCCAAGTCCTCCAAGTCCTCCAAGTCCTCCAAGTCCTCAAAGTCCTCCAAAGGTTCCAGACTATCAAAGGCATCGAAACCTACACACATGAGAAAGAACATCAGGTACACTGCCCTCAGTTGTTGAATATCTATGGATCCCATCTCGTGTTTTCTTTGCCCTCTGTAACTCTGTGTTGTTACAGAAAGCTGCTGAAGGAGCATCAGCTGGAGGCTGGGACCAAAGCAGCCCAGCAGGAGGAGATGGAACGGCGGAAGCGCCTGGAGCAGCAGAGGAAGGATTTCCCCACCACAGCCCCATCGGTTGCCGAACCTCAACTAGGTTACCCCTGTTAACTAACCGTGGCTATCCAGTTAACTCAATTTCTGTTTTTGAAAAATGTTCCTCATCTTAATTGTCTTGTTTCTGTTCTTTTCTCCTGTGGCCTCTTCTATACTAGCAGACACTGCATTAAGGGCAGGGGAAGTAGCCCAGTTTGTTCCCACTTTGCTCAGCAAGCAGGATATCATCTGTCTGGATAGTAGCGGTGGTGAGGAGGAGGAGGAGGAAGAGGAGGAGGAGGAGGAAGACGACAAGGAAGAGGCCTCCAAGCTTCCTGGTAAGAAGTTGAAAATCATACTGCTTTAAAATCAAACGTATTCTAGTGGAGATATATTTGCTAAATGAATATGATTGCACAAGATGCGAAGAGATCCCCTTCCTGCATCTACATCTTGTAGTCTTTCACTCCTCATCGATCGACAAGTGTTTAACAGCGTGTGCGGCTCATTTGCTCCATAAAGACTCGGATGTAATTGAGCTGAGTTCTGGGGACGAGGACGCCCTGCAAATCAGCAGTGAGTCAGCCGACGATGAGGCGGAGGGCGGAGGCACGCAGGAGAGCAGCGGGGCCCATGTCAACGATGCGCTGAACCAGCCTGACACCCAGGGGCGAGTGCTGGTCAACATCAACCACCCCGCAGACGAGGAAGACCTCTACCTCGCCCCACAGTTAGCCAGGGCTGTTAAACCTCACCAGGTCTGCACTCTTACCATGCTCTCTCTCTCTCTGTCTCTCTGTCTCTTGCTCTCGCTCTTCCTCTCTCCTTCTCTCTCTATGACTTGCTCACTTATCCTGATCCACTCTTAAACTTAACTTTCTACATGGGCTTTTAAGGGCTGCTTTTGTGTGCATGTATTATGTGTTAATCCATCTTATCTTGTCTCCCTTATCTGTAAGGTTGGAGGAATCCGCTTTTTGTATGATAACCTTGTAGAGTCCCTGGAGAGGTACAAGAGTAGCAGTGGTTTTGGCTGTATCCTGGCTCACAGCATGGGGCTGGGGAAAACCCTGCAGGTCATCTCCTTCGTAGACATCCTGCTGAGGCACACTGGGGCCCACACCGTGTTGGCCATTGTCCCTGTGAGTACAGCGATCCCTTGGATCATTTCCATGCTATTGCTCTATACACTCACGTATGTATGCTTCACTGTAATTGAAGCGATTGAACCGAATCAATTGTAAATGCTCGTATTACTTCCCCACAGGTGAACACCCTTCAGAACTGGCTAACCGAGTTCAACCTCTGGCTTCCACCCCAAGAAGCCTTGCCACCCGACACCGACCCTGCCTTCGCCACGGGCCGCACATTCAGAGTTCACATTCTCAACGACGAGCACAAGTATGTAGAAACAGCCCCTCTGTGTGGAGGTTAGCATTTAAGCTGCCACCAGTAATCAACGAATGGTCCAGTCCATTCGCCAAGAACGTTTGCTGCCTAATGTTGCAGTTTAATTCAAGTATTTGGTTCATGGATCATTATAAAAGTAATTGTTGATTTTTTTTTTTTTCTTTATTTTCTTCTTTTTTTTTTCTTGGCTGCTTGTCAGATAAAGCGGCACATTTAAGACTTCAGTTTGGTCTCGGTAACTTGTGATGCCATTTTCTATTATTTCTGATTGTATAGACAAAGTGATTGATTGAATGATTAATGGTTAGATTTATCAACAATGAAAATAACTATTGACTAGTTTCAGCCCTGGTGTTTGTCATGGGAGATCGAAGTGCATCCAGCAGTCAACGTGTGTGTCCTTGCAGAACGACCGTGGCCAGGGCGAAGGTGGTGGAGGACTGGTCCAGAGACGGAGGAGTGCTCCTCATGGGCTATGAGATGTACCGCCTGCTGTCTATGAAGAAGACCTTCGTCATGGGCCGGAAGAGGAAGTCTAAAAAGCCTGCTGGGCCCATCATCATCGACCTAGACGAGGAGGACCGACAGCAGGAGCTCATGAAAGGTCAGGGAAGGTCGTCAGTCACAAAGACGCTGAAATTAAATATAGAGAGATACTGTATCTCCATTGTTTACTTCAGGCGAAGAGATACTCTATCTCTATTCTTTACATCAGGTTTAAAGATATTGTATCTCCTGTGTTTACTTCAGGTACAGATACTATCTCCCGTGTTTACCTCAGGTATAGAGACTGTATCTCCAGTGTTTACCTCAGGTATAGAGACATTATCTCCCGTGTTTACCTCAGGTATAGAGACTATATCTCCAGTGTTTACCTCAGGTATAGAGACTGTATCTCCAGTGTTTACCTCAGGTATAGAGACTATATCTCCAGTGTTTACCTCAGGCATAGAGACTGTATCTCCAGTGTTTACCTCAGGCATAGAGACTGTATCTCCAGTGTTTACCTCAGGTAGAGAGACTGTATCTCCGGTGTTTACCTCAGGTATAGAGACTGTATCTCCGGTGTTTACCTCAGGCATTGAGCGGTCCATCGCCCGGCCCGGCCCCGACGTGGTGATCTGTGACGAGGGCCACCGCATCAAGAACTGCCACGCCAACACGTCGCAGGCCCTGAAGAACATCCGCTCGCGGCGCCGCGTGGTGCTGACCGGCTACCCGCTGCAGAACAACCTCATCGAGTACTGGTGCATGGTGGACTTTGTTCGGCCCGACTTCCTGGGCACGCGGCAGGAGTTCAGCAACATGTTCGAGCGGCCTATCTTGAACGGGCAGTGTGTGGACAGCACGCCGCAGGACGGGCGGCTCATGCGCTACCGCAGCCACGTGCTGCACAGCCTGCTGGAGGGCTTTGTGCAGAGGTGAGCCCACTGCTTCTGGACGGTCGCGGTCAGGTGTTGCATGACGTGTGTGAAGATGTGCTGTTGGATGAGCTTATGTGTTTCTTGTGCATAAGGTTATGTATCCGTGAGCTGATCCATTTGGGGCTGGAGTAAAATGAATGCCTCTATTTCATATTAGCCACGTTACTATTTATAAGAGTCTGCTGTCTGAAATCACTCAATAGTCCACTATATAGTGAGGTCACCTTTTTGTAGTGCGGTCCAATTGTATTGGGAGAATTATTATACCCTACATAGTGGACTCATCGTATCCCACAATGCATCCAGAAAATAGTGTACAACCAATTCTCAGTAACCAGCCGTGTGCGTGCATTGTGCTGAAAGAAATCACAGATGGAGGAGAGCACACCAATCATATTTAGAAATGTATTTATATAGCCATTATAAACATGCATGTAAAGGTCTAGCATCATCATATTCTCGCTTACATTTTGCTCACATCTTACTAGTATAGCATGCGCAGCACGTCTCAGTTCTGGGAAGCATTATCACAGAGCTGTGAATATAATGAATCTGTTTATAATGAGTATTATTAACAAAAGTATTCCGTGGAGTAGAATTGTTTTTCACTTATGACAGGCAAGAGACAAATGAGTTGTGGCAGTGAAATGTTTTAATTAGTTAGTTATTTTTTTGGGGTGGGAGATATGCTTATTTATAAATCCAAAAAATGCGTGAAGGTGTTTATTATAACTGTTGTTCGACTAGCCCTAGCCGACATTGATCTGGCACGTCTAATTATGCAATGACGTAACACACACCTGAGTAGTTCCTTCATTCTGCCCAAGAGCTCCCCATCTAGTCCTCAAAGAACTCCCTGGATAGTCAGAAGGGAGAAGTGACTGACCGCCGTAGTTCTTTTATAGATGGTCATAGCTATTTTGTAAGCAAATTTTTAACGCCAAAATCTAGATATCATGCCATTATTCCTATCCCTCCTGGGTCTGCGTTTCATCATGTTTTCCCCGTAGAGCATGGTAAGAGTGTTGTGGTTGTGCTGTGATGGTAACAGTCTGGTGTGCTGTATTTCTGGATTGCAGGCGGGGCCACGACGTGCTGCGAGACCAGCTCCCCTCCAAGGAGGAGCACGTGATGCTGGTGCGACTGTCGCCCATCCAGAGAGCGCTCTACACAGAGTTCATGAACCGCTTCCGAGAGGCTGGCAACAGCGGCTGGCTGGGCCTCAACCCTCTGAAGGCCTTCTGCGTGTGCTGCAAGGTGGGACTTCACCCCGTTTGTCACTCTCCTTCTTTCTACCTGTTCTCCCAGGTTTGGGCGGTGTCAGATCTACCGGTAGTCTGCTGTGCTCAGTCTCCATGACTAGCATAGAATGGCCACTGCCCACCCACGTCTTTGTCACGTCTTTGATCGCAAGATGGAGATTTGCTTTAGCTCTCTTTCTAAATCAGAAACATGGTTGGGTGTGTGCCAAGGCATCAATCGTTAAGTTCCACCATGCCATCTAGTGGTAAACGACAATATACCGGTACCAGTGTTTCAATCATTATCCAACTGGTTTGAAAAATGTGGCATCGGCCCTTTCTGTCCATTTGGGTTGTAACAAATGAGGGGGGTTGTGTTTTGTGTGAAGATCTGGAACCACCCTGACGTGCTGTTTGAGACGCTGCAGAAGGAGAGTCTGGCCAACGAGCAGGACCTGGACCTGGACGACCTCGCCTCCAACCCCAGGGGCCCGCCCTCCGCCCTCAAGGGCAAAGCCAACGCCGCTCTGCCTCCCATCAACCCCACTCAGGAACGGGCCAATCAAGTCATCACCTACGAATGGGTACTGCACAACCACCTACTCTGCTCGCAGTCTAGAAAACGGATCACATTCAAGTTTCAGATGTTTCATTTTCATAAAGTTGTGCTATTCATTTATTTTGGCACTAATAAACAGCAGAATTCTGAAGTGTTCCAGACTGTTGGTTCGCTAGCCTGCAAGATTGTTATTGTTGTCTTCCTGGTCTGGAAGAGACATTTTGGAAGAGTCATTAAATAGGGCTGTGCCCCACTCGATTCTCTGGTTCAATCAATTATTCGGCTAAAGAAATTAAATATAATGCTTTTTCTAGTTTTAGATGCCATTACAGTAACGGGCTACAGAATGCAGTATTATGCAGTATTGAGGGATCCATAGGCAGAGCCCAACCACAACATTAGGCTACACAATGTTGTAGAGAATGTATGAATAACCGGCCCGCTGGCCTCCCGTGGGTTTGGCGATGGTAACGGCTTGAGCCGGGGATCCTCTGCTCTGTCCGCCCTGCTCCACGAAATTGTTTCATTGAACACCAGACCCTCCGCAGAATGTCCTGTTAGTTCCCTGTTCTGATCTATTTATTACTGCATAACCAATGTCTTCAACCTGTCTTAAACAAGATCAATACGCGATGGAGCAATCCACAGTTCTTGACTTGTAGTTGTGTTGTGTTGTCGACGGAGTTAACATAGTATAGCTCTCCCAAGATCTTTTGACAATAATAGTCGTGATGTTTTTTTTTTTTTGCTGGTGTGTCACTTGCACAAGGTTTTCCATTTGTTGGTCTGTCTTTTAGATCCTACATAAGGTAAGAGTGTGAAGCATTAGTTATCCTGTAATCATTATTTTCTTTATTTCTTTTTAACTATTCCCTTTGTTTCTTCAGGCTAAAGACATCATGTCCATGTACAGGACCGGGGTGCTGGAGAACTCAGCCAAGATGGTTCTGCTCTTCCATCTGATCGACGAGAGTGTGCGGACAGGAGACAAGATCCTGGTGTTCAGGTCGGTCCTTCCTGTTCTTTGGACATAAACTACCTTTAAATGAGATTTGCTCATTTATTTGGACTTGTACTTTGAGTCTTTACTCCATTCTAATCGATTAATCGTCAGTGGTCAATAACAGCAGAACTCCTCTCTCCATGTGTAAGACAGCTGTTGTAATGTGGATTGTTCTTCAACCGTTCAGCCAGAGCTTGTCCACCCTAACGGTCATCGAGGACTTCTTGGGGAAGAGGCCCGTACCGGTTCCTGGTGACATGCCCAGCCAGCACTGGGTCCGCAACATCAACTACTACAGTGAGTCCTCCCGGCTCTGCCCGGTTCTCATAGAGACCATTTCCCGGTGTTTAGACCACCTACCCAAGTAGCCACGTCGTAGATCAACAGGTATCATAGCAGTCATTTACCTCATAATTACCTCATTAGCTTACGATGCGGACAGATGCATTTTAACTGATTATTGAGTCATCTTTCCGAGCAATCTTTGGATTATTTGGAATAAATAAGTCTCCACATTATCCAAGCCTTCATGAAATATGGCAATGAATAACACAGCTTTCATTATGGATGAGTCCTTTACTTAATGTGGCTCAAGGCTTGATTTAAGAGATGAGTTTGATGTAATAATGGTCCTACTTTTTCTCCTTAGGGCTGGATGGAAGTACATCCTCCTCAGAGAGAGAGAGACTCATCAACCAGTTCAATGACCCGCAGAACACCGCTGCATGGGTGTTCCTACTGTCTACAAGGTAACAATCACTCACTCACTCACTCACTCTTACACTCTCAGACAGACACACACACACTCTCAGACACACTCACACTTGTACACAGACACACACTCACTAACACACAGAAACACACTCACACACTCACACACTCACACACACACACACACACACACACACACACACACACACACACACACACACTCTGAACGCTGTCTTCACGTGGCTGTGCCGCTGCAGGGCGGGCTGCCTGGGCGTGAACCTGATCGGGGCCAACCGCGTGGTGGTGTTCGATGCCTCCTGGAACCCGTGCCACGACGCCCAGGCCGTGTGCCGGGTGTACCGCTACGGCCAGAGGAAGCCCTGCCACATCTACAGGCTGGTGTGCGATTTCACCCTGGAGAAGAAGATCTACGACCGGCAGGTCTCCAAGCAGGGCATGTCGGGTAAGAGACGGGTCGACTCAGGGGTTGGCCTGTGAAATGCAATGAAGACGTGTCAAACATTAGCACCTAAACCATGGCATGGTGTCTGCTGAGTAGGGCAGACCCTTATGGTCGATTGGTCAGACAATCGCATGTGTTACTTTAAAATGACAAAAGACCTTTTTAATCATTTTCAGGTGTGGGAGGGACCTATGCAGACATGATGTTTATTATTTTTGATTGATTGATATTGTGTAAGAAATTACATTGATTATGACAAAATCATTTTCAGATGTTTTACTTTAAAAAAATGTTTGTTTTAATATCCGTATGGTTTAATAGGCTATAACACTTATAAGTCTTGAAGTCAAAACATCCCTGTTTTCACCACTTTGAGTTTGCCCAACCTCATGGATACTGCTAGGCATAACTTACTGAGCCTTTACTCGGCTCCAAACTAAATGATCATATGTATAGATCGCGTGGTGGACGACCTGAACCCCGTGCTGAACTTCACACGGAAGGAGGTGGAGTCTCTGCTGCACTTTGTGGAGGAGGAGCCTGACCAGAAGTACTCCCTGAAGCCCCATGAGGACATGGAGTTGGTCATGAGCCAGGCCTGCCTGCGCTACCCACACCTCATCACCAAGGTACCGGCTCGCTGCTGCTGCATGGACCCACTAAGGAATAACACCATTTCTGGGCATTGCCTATTGAGTGTTACATGGAACTTTTTCTCATGCAAATAAGAATAATATCTTGGTGGGTTATCTATGTGGTCAACACATATTTGTAAGTATGTGTGTGTAGAAGTGTAATGCACTTGTTCTCTTCCGGCCGTTTCCACTGATCATTTATGTAAGTCAATGTGAATTGATTTGGACATTTAATTAGTGAATCAGCCAAGCATGTCTTCCATGCTTCCTCCGGCTCCTTACCTTGCCATGAGCAGGTACCAACTGTTATCTTCTGTCAATAGATCCCCTTCCATCACGAGTCCTTGCTGATGGACCGGAAGGAGTCCAAGTTGACCAAAGCCGAGAAGAGAGCCGCCAAGAAGAGCTACGAGGACGAGAAGAGAGCCTGCGTCCCATACTCGCGTCCGTCCTACGCTCACTACTACCCCACCAGCGACCAAACCCTTGCCAACATACCAGCGTTCAGCCAGCGCAACTGGTCAGTTCCTTCTTAGAAAGGGGATACAAACTGTTTTCCCATTCCCCATGTCTGCAGCCTACTGTTGGGCTGGGCATCCTCGACCGAGATGCATAATCGTTACCAGCTCCTTCACCTATTCATCACTTGGCCTGTTTCTAAAAAAAACCTACCAATGAATATGGTTTGGAATCTAGATTCTCAGTGTTGATATGATATGTAGTTTGTGTAGATCCAATGACGTGAGAAGATCGCTATTGCTGTGCATGTGCAGTTACGAAATACGTAGCTTTCTGTTACAAGCTTCTTATTTTGTTTGGGGTAGGAATTGTCTTGTTTAGCCTACAATGGTTGATAATCTAATCTTTCTAGCGGTGTGACACATGACCGCCTTCTTATGGGTTTAATCCCAATTTGCAATTGGGGGGCAGGGGCTTTGCCCAGATGTGGGCCATTTTGGGATGAAGATGTTAATGAGCTGTATTGGTAGTTGCTTAGGGGAAATACCTTTGCTGCACATCACAATACTAATTAATAGAAGACTTCTCCGATCACATTTGTATGTGTTTTTAATTTGTATGGTCTTTTGTGTGTTTCAGGTGTCCAGGCGGCAGGCCAGAGGACAAGCCCGTGGCGAGTGTCCGGCCCATCCAGTCCACACCCATCCCCATGATGCCTCGACAGGCCAGCATGGCCGGGTCCAGCTCTGGAGGGGGCGGCGGCTTCCCCGTCAACTTCCTGCAGAAGGCCGGAGTTTATGTCCAGAGAATCGTCACAACAACTGGTAATCATCTAGTGACATCCTCCGTTACTCTCGCCAATCACTACCGACATCCTCCAGTACACACTCCCGAATCCTTAACTGTATAAAGATGTTATTTACTTATTGGCCCTTTAATGCACAAAATTTCTCTGTAATTAATTCCCAATGTATGTATTTCTCCAGACATTGTAATTCCAGGAGCCAACAGCAGTACAGAGGCCCAGGCCAGAATAGGAGCAGGAGAAAGCATCCATGTCATCAAGGGTTCTAAAGGTAGGGACGCTCCCATTGGACAGCACTTGTTGCCAAAGTTCATGTGATGGAATATACCCTTGTTTTTCTATTTCACCCCAGGTACCTACATTAGGACAAATGATGGTCGAATCTTTGCCATTAGATCGGGAAAGATCAGCCGGCAAGCAACGGGAGGCTCCTCTTCATCCAGAGGTATAGTATATACTTAAAGCAGTCAAGTCATTTAGTATTCAGGTCCTTCTGTAGTGACCGTTTTATTTATATTTTGATGAACTGTTTGAGGCACTCCTTGATGTGGTTATGTTGGAAATGAAAAATAAATTACATAATTATTTATCTGTGGATTCAACTTAGACATTCCCCTCACTTAGCCACACAACCCTCACCTAATTTTGTTAAAATATCTTTGGTAAAATATCATTGCATCTGTGCTTGTCGCAATTGTTGAAATGAAAATGGCAATGCAATCCCTACCTCATCCCTAACTCATGGAGCCATTTCTGTATTTGCTTGTCAGTGGCACCATCTAGTGGGGAAAAAACAGCAATACCACTACACCTGGTGTGGGATTAAGACCCCCTGCACTATGCAGGTGTAGCAGAACTGCGTGGAGTGTGAATTGGACAAAACTCATCACCATGACTGATCAACAAGTTATAAAAGCCCTTTTTAAAATAAACTTGATTTTAAATTAAGATCTGCATAGTATTTTGCAAAGTCAAGCATATGTAAATCTGTAAAGCAATATTTCCAAATAAGTGAATTGCCATCGAGGTCAGAAAAGCAATGCGTGACTATTCCTGCCACTTACTCACGTCGACACTGATGTCCATCTTTGTTCATCCAGACCTGCAGGGCTCCCAGGCTCGCGCCATCAGCAACGGCTGCTCCTCCCCCACCCAGAGCAGCCCGGACGGACCCCCGCGGCCCTCCACCCCCGAGAGCCCCGAGATCCTGCGAGAGCTCCGGCGCTACGCGGCCTCCACCGACGAGGACATGGCCGGGGCGCCCGGTGGCCTGCCCTCCCCGCTGGACATGTCGTCCGCCGGCGCCGCAAGCGACCCCCAGCACTACCAGTCCGGTGACCTCAGAGACGACCTCCCCGCCGCCGCCGCCACCGACGTCCGTGGCAACAAGCGCAAGCTGAGTGCTAACAACAACAACAGCGGCAAGCAGTTCAGTGGCAAGCGGTCTGCGGCAGGGCGCTACCCGGGCACGTCCCTGGGCAGCGGGGGCTCCTACCCACAGGCCGGCCTCACCTCGTCCTCCTCCATGATGGGGAACATGGGTCACATGACACACCCGTACCACATGGGCAGCGTCGGGGGCTCCTCCTCCTTCCTCCAGAACACAGGGCAGGCGCTGGGCGACCTGCAGGCCATGTTCCCGTCGGCGGCGTCCGACCTGCTGGGCCAGGGGAACGGACACCTGCCCTCCACGGTGCCCTCGTGCTCCTCCCTCTCCTCAGTCTACTCGTCCACCAGGCCGGCCGTGTCGTCGGCCTCCGCCTCCTCCTCCTCCTCCTCGTCCTCCTCGCTGGCACAGGGCTCCCTCCCGCCCTACCTGATGAACCCCAGCATGGCCGGGCTGCTGTCCCCGGGCTACTCCCTCAACTACGGTGGGTCCGAGCCCAGAATGTACTCCAACCCGCCGGGGGGGTTCCCGTCGTCGGGGCCCGGCTCCTACAGCGGCCCCCGCTCCAGCCTGCTGGGCATGGCGCTGAGCCAGGCGGACGGCCCGCTCGCCGGGGAGACCGACCACAGTAGCTCTGACGATGATGTCATTGAGGTGATGGGCCAATAGACCATCAGAACACCTGGCCCGTCATTGGCTCCTGAGCCAATGACGGGCCTTCCTTCTACGCCCCCATGTCATTAATCGTGAATCATCCCCAAGGGATAAGACCTTTCACTACCAGTTTACATGAACAGTTGTGGGGGAGTTGAGAAAGACACTAGTAGTTTAGATGGTTCTGCCTGCCACATGGGTCTTTGGGCATACGACCGTAGTATTGGAGTCAGACATGTTTTTTTTGTTTTGTTTTTTTGGAATAACATGCATCAAAATCTTTTGATAAATCTTGTAAAACTACTCCCAATCATTGTTTTCTTCTGGGCTAGGTTATCAACAACTTCACCATGAATGAGGTTTCCTAGCTAACCTTTTCGCCCCAGGATGAGAGACTGCTCAGTGTAGTGTCATGCAGAAATGCATCCATTCGATTTCACAGGATCTGAAAATGTTCCACATTCCTTGTTGCAGACAATTGATTTTGCTGTGTTGCGCGCCTCTTTGCCTTTATTTCATAGAGGTTGATGGTCAGCTCTCATGCTAGTACGTACTAGTTCAGAATTCAAAGACTTATTTACATAAATAAAATGACAAATATCTCCGACATCTTCAGTGCAGGACGCCACTATATCGGATCATGTGTTTGTTGGTTCGGACCACCAATTTTATTTCTCCCCAAACAAACCCTCTTCTTGGACTTTATCTTCAAGCCAGGTTTTCCAGTGTGAATAATTTAATTTTATGTGCTGAAATGGGGCAATTTGATTTCGAAAAGGCCTGTAATTAATTGTTCTCAATGTGTAGCTACGAAATTTGTTGTGAAATATAAGGCCATAAAATAAGTCTAATAAAATCCAATAAAAGTTTAGTGTAGTGGAGTCTTTTTAAGTGCGCTGGAAAGCTACCGTTGTGTAGAAGCGAGAAGGGCCTCTAAAAGCAGAACACCTGAGCTGAATTAAGAGCTCTAACCATGGTCAGATACTTAAGTTACTAGTTATGTCTCTCATTATAGATTCCCCCGCAACCACCTTGTCTGAAAGGATATTAGGTCTGGATGTTTTTGTTTATCCTACTATAAATGGAATTGTTTATCTTGTAAATAGGGGTTATATTCATTGTTTCCATGTTAATACTGTGGTGTGCAGAATGGGTTTGGTGGAGCGGCTTTATGGAAACTGTTCACAAACCAAGTGTCTCTGCCCCAGGGGAACAGAATTGACTTTAGATGAATGTACTTTCATGGAAGCCTTTGATAATGCAGGGGGCTTCTTTCATCTTCGGCCTTAAATAACACAAAGAGGTCTTGGAAGTTAGGTTTCATGTCCATAAACCCTTTTCCGCTCGGTAGAAACTACTGAGCAGTGACATTGTATGGTTAAACTCGAAACACAAGTACAAGTGGCATTTATATTAAAAAGCAACAAGTGCGCAAACCAAATGGAGCCAACCGATCCTCAGCTGTACCATTACTTACAAACTACTGTTTTTCCTGATCAAATAGGTAGTAATTAGGATTTTCATTTTTTACTATTCATTCTCCAGGAACCAATAATGAATTGAGTTCAACCTGTTGTACGCGCATTACTTCCAGTTGTATGAACCTGCGGAGAACAAATGCAACTCTTCCTATCCAAGCATCTAAGTGGAGGGTTTTCACAGCGTACACAGAACAGTGTGTGTCCTCTGAAAGCAGATGTTCAGTAGGACCTCCAACAGCCGGGTCAGACTTTATATAATGGCCTTACCACATTGATGTTGCCGTTACGATGTAGCTTTTTCCAAAAATGTATTTTTGAATTAGTGCAGTTCTTCAGTAGCTTCTTTCACTATTCCAAGTGTAGATCAGTGCTGCTTGGCGATTCTCCATGTTGTTGCTGTTGTCTGGCCTTTAGCATTGTGTTTCTCTTGTGCGATCTAATGCTAACTAGTAAAGGGGGAATTAGTCTTTCCTTAACTGACGTACACCAACTATGTTGGATGTTCTGAACACACGGAAGAAAACACTGGACATAAAACACATGCAATCACTTTCTTTGAGTAGAAGTCTGAAACCAAGATACTGAGTAGTCCTACATATTGTCTGACATGCTACTGTAGTCTGTTGAAACATGATCTGTGGAACATCTGCAGTGTGTTCTGAGGAACATCTGCAGTGTTGAAGCATGATCTGAGGAACATCTGCAGTGTGTTGATACATTATCTGAGGAACACATGCAGTGTATGATCTATGGAACATCTGCTGTGTGTTGAAGCATGTTATGAGGAACATCTACAGTGTGTTGAAGCATGTTCTGAGGAACATCTGCAGTGTGTTGAAGCATGTTCTGAGGAACATCTGCAGTGTGTTGAAGCATGTCTTGGAACATGCTTGCTGGTATTTGGCAGACCCACCTAGCACTTTGAAAAGGGTTCATGCAAGGTACATAGTTTTGCCCCTCTTTCAGGCTGAGGCTATTGGAAACTCCTTATCTGAATTGATAGTAAGCAACTGTCTGTCTATTCATTTACTGTACATTCTTATTTTATTACAATTTTTTAATGTTTTTATAATGTTTTATGACATCTTGTAGTTTGTTCCTCATTTCGATGTTCTTCACAACTATTTATTTATGATGTAAAATATGTTTTGTAATTAGTTTGTAACATCGGTTTTATTTGACCCATCTGTGGCTGTTGCATACAGAATTGTCATTTCATACACACAGGAACAGAATCTAACTGTTATCAATGTTATTTTAACAATAAAACACTTGTATTGCAATGTGGCTGGTGTAAAAAAAATTATATATATAGCACAAACAAGGCAAAATGTCAAGTAAGTGAACAATTGTGGAGGAAAATTTCAAAAAAAGGGCAGAATAGGCAGCTTAGTGGGGGTCTTGAGCACAACTAACGTTTTTTAAATTCCACAACCAACTGTTGCATTCTATTTCAAGAGGAGCCCTGTTTACCGCCTTTTATTGGTTTGATCAGTCTTCATAAGGTTGCATTGATACTGTTGTGTCAGGACTGCAGGCGTTTCTTTGCCATGTAGGCGTTGGAGACTTGGCTCATGATGACCAGGCTGCTCAACACCGGGCAGAGCGCCGTCAGGTACCAGGCCAGCTCCCCGACGGAGGCCGTGAACCACACAGAGCTGACTCCCAGGAACAGACTGCCGCTGCCCAGCAGGTAGGTCAGGAGGCCCGCAGCTGCGTGGTAGCGTTTCAGTTTGGCGAGGGACCAACCCTTCACCAGGGAGGGGTAGATCAACGACACGGCGGCCAAGCACTGGAGCCCTGCTACGCACACCGTCACCAGACCCATCGCACCGTGCCAGGAGGTGAAGTGGGCCTTCCCAGCCAAGTGTTTGTTGTAGACGATGGCTACGAAGCCCAGGGCAGCACAGGCCAGGCCCAGGCACTGCAGGACCCAGTGCAGCCGGCCCTTGCTCTTGTGTGGAAGCATTCTGAAGGGGGAGCCATGGGGCGAGAAGACCAGGATGGCTTCAGTCATGAAGAAGGAGAACTGTCGGGGAAAGAGTCATGTTAATCATTCTAGATGTCTACATACTTAATGCTGATAGTGAGGAGGGCGGCAGCCTGTTACTACTTACTGCCAGTGTCATAAGAAAGGGATGCCAAGAAAACAAACCTTGAGAAATAGAAAATATGAATCAAACAAACAGTTAAACACATGTAGGCCTACAACAGATTGCATGCACGGTATAAAGACTTACTTGATCCTGGACGTGACAGAACTGTGATTAATATGGTGAATATAGTGCACACCAGGTGTATCAGTATGGTGCAGGCTGCCCGTGTATAGCCATAGGTCCCGGGTTGGCCGTCCATCGGTACAGACTTCTTTAAGATGCTTTATGGTGCGGTTTGCTGAATGGAAATTGATGTAGACTACAACTATAATTACATATTTGGGATCGCAGATTAACGATAACAGTCGCTACCCGTTATTTGAATTGGGTGCGCATGGATATTGTATTACTTGTCTTACACAGCTACATACATCGGTGCAAACCTTAGCTTTACGAAATGTCCGCCAGCTCACCATTACTACTTTTAAATGTGGTACGTGGAATTTAAACTTCCTTATTTCCCCCGGATGCATTCTGGGAGAATGAGCCCTGGGCTGCGCTCCGATGTCTTCCAGTGAACCAGTTTTGTTTTTTGTCGTTTCTCAGTTCAGGTTGAAAGGGAGGAGGTAGAAAAGTAGGATAAGTAGATGCAGCAGGTGGAGTCTGAGGAGGGGGCAGAGTAAGTTAAGTTATTTTGATTTTTGTTGTCATTGGCTTTTGTCCGGTTCTTTCTCCCCCAGGGGGAGCCAAGGTGGAGCAGGCCAGCGCCGGAGCCGCTGAGGGCCTGATGGGCCGGGGTCCTGATAGGCCGCCGCGGAGGGGCACGCCGCACAGCCAGTCAATAAAAATGCAAATGAAAAAACTGTCAACTAAAATAAACTGGTTAAAGACTCTCACACACACACACACACACACACACACACACACACACACACACACCAGAATAACTGAGTAAAGGACAAGGTAGATCAAGGTAAAACACATTGTACCCGTCGCCATGCAGGGAAACCCCAAGGGAGGCGTCGCCGGATACCCAGTGCCCACAATCTCAGCCCAGCAGGACCCCCCTCCCCCGTGGGGGTGTTCTGGGTTTAGTAATCTACTTTTGTGCTCCACTGCCCTCTTCTGGTGTGATGGTGTGTTTCAGTTTGGAATGTGTGTGTATGATGTGTGCTGGTGTATGATCTGTGTGTGTGGATGCTGCCCCTGAACATCTCCACCCCTGATGTCAGGGGTCCCCCGCCCCAGGAAGCCTGTTGGGGAAGATGACTTGACTCAGGGATCCAGACACTCCTAGGGGAAGCCCCACTACTTAGAGAGGACAAGGGCATTAATCACCAAATGTCAGGAATACAACCTAAATAAAGGGCTTCAGGACTATCAGGACTATGCCAATATCAAAAAATGTATATTGGCAAATATCGTATTGTTGCCTTAATAATCACAATGTCATCAGATCGAGGTAAAGCCCTAGGTTTCCACGAAATTGCAGGGCGTGCCAAGCCGCGACCGTATCGACTCGGCATTGTAAAAATGCCTTTAGACAGAGAGATAGAGAAAGGGGGGAGAGACCAAGGGACCAAGAAAGAGAGACAAACAACACAACACCAAACTACAAACAAAAAGTTTTATTCAAGTGTTTGGCATGAAATATTTT
The DNA here is from genome assembly GCF_964030765.1 of Micromesistius poutassou. Taxonomy (NCBI): domain Eukaryota; kingdom Metazoa; phylum Chordata; class Actinopteri; order Gadiformes; family Gadidae; genus Micromesistius; species Micromesistius poutassou. Next base: position 10,174,177 of record NC_140272.1, read on the forward strand.
CCATTAGCAAAACAACAAATACAGAAACAATAATGAACAAACTCAGGTACCCAGTTAATTCTACCAATCAGAACCCTGTGTATTAATTAAGGTACCCGTTCAGTTTAACCAACCAGATAACAGCATGTTATTCTACATGAGCTAAGCCAGGTGAACATTTCATCTGTTAGCGATAGAGAGAACCAGTGTGGATCACTCCTTCTCAGCTGAGGAGAGGATGAGAATAGGAGAGGATAAGAAGAGAGAGTAGGAGAAGAGAAAGAAGGTCTTTAAAAGGCCCTTATTTAACCAACAGGTTTGAGTTTGATTACCCATCATATATTTAATAATCTGCCCTCTAGTGACATTGCAATTGGGAGTGTGACCCTAGATGCAATATGGATACTGTAGATAGGCCTACCAGTTGGTACAGTCCAAATGTTAGACCGGTAAAATGGTTTATCCATCATACATATGGGTGGACACTCCCACTTATGATGTCACTAGAGAACAGATTTTGGAAAGGCTTGCATTGGCCATTCACACTTGCACAGGGCCATTGAAGAAGGGAGGAGAGGGAACAACTGTAAACCTCAGCTTCTTTCTAATGTGGGGAGAGGGGAGAGAATCCTGAGTTACAGGTTTTTGCCTTGGAGACATATTCGCCACTATACTTATATTATCAAGGGTCATTAGGCCTCTGCTCCTTTGGGTTTTGAACCCATGACTTTGTCACACTCTATTCCAGTGTTCATGTTTTAGGGTCGAGGCATAAGACCTCACCCCTGAAGCCCTAACCCTGAACCCCAAACCCTGATCCTATCTCACTGGGTTAAAATTATTTGTCCAAGAAAGGTTGTAGACATTGAAAGCAATGTGCAAAATAAAACATTATTGTGTGTGGTTGTTTTGGCCCATAACGTTCTCAAATCCATATAAATATAAATGGCACCGAGGCAATCACACCAATTCTAAGACCTGTGTTTATTGGCCAGTCCCCTCAAGGGGGGCCATGACCAGATGTTTCTTCTGCCTGCTATTGGTGGGGAGACCGGAAGTGATGGGGGTGAGAAGCAGGACTTCCTGGTTTGGTTCTACATGAACATGTCATCATATCCTGGAGGTGGCATATGGTCAGGATCTGGCCTGAAACAGATACACACAGATTATGTGTTGGTGGAGGAGAGAGGAGAGAGTGTGGGTGTGCATGTCTCACCCTGGTGTGCGTGTGCATGTGCGTGTCTCACCCTGGTGTGTGTGTGTGTGTGTGTGTGTGTGTGTGTGTGTGTGTGTGTGTGTGTGTGTGTGTGTGTGTGTGTGTGTGTGTGTGTGTGTGTGTGTGTGTGTGTGTGTGTGTGTGCGTGCGTGCGTGCGTCTCACCCTGCCTGGTGTGCGTGCGTGCGTGCGTGCGTCTCACCCAGGCCGGTGGCGTCCGACTGGGCCAAAGGGGTCGAAGCGGGCCCCAGGGGGGACAGCTCCGGGGGGCAGGATGTCTGGGATCCCGCTAGAGGGGTCCATACCAGACCGGGGGTAACCCGACCGCAGGGGGTCCATGATCATACCCCCAGGCCCACGAGACCTTGGGGGAGAGAGACAACCCAAACACGTTTCAGTCATATTATTATTTATATAGCAAATGGAATGGGGGGTGGTGGGGGGGGACTCACCCAAACGGGTCTAGATCAGCACCCCCGGTCGCGAAAGGAGGAACCATGTGGTCTGGCCTGAAAAACATTAACGAGCCAGTAGGATTTAGGGGGCATCTTGCTATGGGATAGGTAGAGATTGGGATTTAAACCCAGAACCTTGGGGTAGGGGTCTAAACCCTGACCACTAGACTATCCATGGGACATCTCTGTGACATCACGGTGACATCACTCACCAGGGCTGCTGTGACCCGGGGCGACGGGGGGGCATGCGGAGGGGGTTACTGTCCTCTCCTCTTCGTCTCTCCTCCTCCTCCTCCCTGCGGCTCCGCCCTCCTCTCCGTTCGCTGGCTCCACCCACTACTGCCAGCAGCTGGGTTTTCACCATGTCTGATAGGCCAGCCATGTCCCTGAACACACTGCACACACACACAGTACACAAATTGTTAACAAACTATATTTGTTGTGCTATTTGCTCAGTTAATGGTGAATGATGAGGATCGACGGTCCTACCTGTCGAATGCATTCAGCTGGTCTACGTCCACTTGCTCACTGATGCTGATGGTCAGATCCGACACCTGCTGGGTACTAGACCTCTACACACACACACACACACACACACACACACACACACACAAGATGTGTATATCTGATCTGATATACTATATTGTAGAAGCATGATCTCTCTGTGTTCAAAATATCCCTCTTTCCGTCTTTCTGGCATCAACTCTCTATCACAAGCAAGGGCACGGAGGCTAGTAGTCATGACTAGTATAACTAGGAAGTATAACTGTGTTAACCCACCATGAGGTTGAAGATGAGGCTCGAGTCGGCCGTGATGGCTTTGAGCATGATGTGGTCTTCGCTGTTGTTGCCTTGGTAACGCAGAGAGTACAGCTCCTTGTTGTCGCTCCACCCTGCGGGGAGTAACTCTGAGCGCCGGTCCCCAGCACAGGCCTGGGAGGGAGAGTAGAGAGAGGGGTGACGATGGTAGAGTGGTACAAGTGGTACCGGGAATGCAGTAGATATGTGGAAAGGATACCAGACCGTTTAGAGGCAGAATGGACAACAATAAATCCTCCTACTGTTTTCTAGGAATTCAGACTAGCGCCAACCATCAGGATTAACGGAATCAAGACTGTTTACATCAACCAAATGGTCCAGATGTTAATAAAGATAACGTAGGCGCTAACGGGATCTGGGGGTTTTCAACCTTTTGTGGTTTATGCTTGGTAGTAACCAGCCGGTTATCAAGTAGTAAACTCACTGTGTCCCCGGAGCCCACACATCTGTATCCACTCTTTATAATCTCCCAGTGAACGAAGCAGATCACGGCGTCTTGTGGGCAGCTGATGCTGCCGCCGACGCAAGTGTACAGCACTTCTAACCCAGCCATCGTCCTTATCGCAGATTAAAAGTTATTACAAATTATTATAATAACCACCGAGTCACTCCTCCTTCAGGAGAATCGAAAATGAAAAGAGCTCCGGGGGTTCCGATTCTTTCAAATTAAAAGTCGACTACAGGCACCTGCAAACGTTATCATCAAAATGAAGGATATTCAAAACATTTGGCGGACTAAGTTGACTATTATACTGAATTAATTGTAATTCCTTCTTTAGAAAAATACCAATACAGGGAAGACAACAGTAGATGGTCTCTGGTCTTCTAATAAATTAATTGTAGTTGTCTTTATTTTGAAAACATGCTGGCATCGTCAAATGTTTTGACCCGGACCGTTCAATTTTCCGGTGGGAAACTCGACTTTTTATTCATGTTCCGCTTTGTCATTCACACGATACAGAGAACCTATTCGATTTGTGCTATAATTAAAATAACACATGTGCAATTCAATGTAAATATATAATATGTTTGTTCGTTATTTATTATGATTATTATTTTAAGCGATGTGGTTTTGTGTTGGTTTTGGTTGTTTTGACAAAGCTGACAGGATTTGACACTTAGATTACATTTTTTATTTCACGAGTGTGTAGTTATAGGGTTTAAATATATAAAATAATTAACAGATAAATAAGAATGCATATTTCCGTAGTCTGTTAAAGCAGAGACACGGCCAAAGGCCTAGAAGGACTTTGGTTAAAGGTAAACTCGGTTTCCCATCAAGCCCTTCGCGGGGCGAGTAGTTTCCTATCAAGATGGCAGCTCCCTTGACTCTACTTTTGATTGTAGCTGTTACAATCCGTGCAGCGCTATTTAGATCAAGTTTAGCGAATTTAATTTCAGAGAGAGTAGAGGTTGTTTCTCCTTTAAATGCTTGGAAAAGAGGTCAGTTGATTTGAATTCAGCAAATGTACTCAACCCGAGTCGAACAGGCTGTCTATAGCTCGCTTTACCATCAGCTATTGTTGGCTTGAATAATGGACTTGCCAAGCAGGTTTTCCTACGTAAATCTGCTCTCGCTATCGTAGACCAAATGAATTGCGACGGTTCGTGTCCTCCTGACTGACTAAACATTTTTATATATATTGCGCACACAAGCTTGTATTCCTTGTGTAATGTCAAATATTTATTTTCTCTGTTGATCCATCTCCCGACTAAGCACTCGTATATATTGGATCTCCTAAAGTAGATCTGGTTTCTAATGAGTAATTAAGTTCGATATTTTTTGCGAAACTGAACCATAAAAGCTTATTTGAGTTGATTTGCGGATGAAATTCCATGACACTTGTTAATACTTGATGATGGAGTGGCCAGAACCGCTAACCATCATCTCTACTAATGCATACACTTAAGCCTTGTAGATGGACGTTTCTCACAATAAAACAATGAATATATTAACTTGTAAGGTCTATGGTGATGTACAAAACCAACACAATGTACTTAATGTCTTTATGATTCAGCAGAAATCTACAGCATTGTATATAATCTATATGGACTGTTCGTGAAATGGCTAATGCGTTGTGTTTTAGTGGTGGAAGGTTTGGCTCTGCTGGACCTCGACATTTCCCCGTACTCTGGAGATGTCTTCCATGAGGTCAGACACACACACACACACACACACACACACACACACACACACACACACACACACACACACACACACACACACACACACTCTACAGCTGTATGTTCACAGTGAATCTAATAATATTGTTTTGTCTGTGTCTTTCTGCCAGACTCCTATGGTCATCTACCTCTTCCACTTTTTGATGGACTACGCAGAGATCACATTCATGGTGAGACGGATGAATCTCTGCCAAGTCTTTACTGGCACAGCAGTGATGGGGAATGTAGTGTTTAACTTCAGCTTAAACCTCAACTTGGTAACATTGTAGAGACATGATTTCTCTGTCTTCAAAATGTATCTGACTGTCTCTGTATCTCTCGCTCTCTCTGATTCGCTAACCCTGTATCTAGCTAGCAGATTGTCTTACTGCTGTGGCTCTCTACCTGGCAGTGAAGGACTACAACAAACAAGTGGTAGGGAACTTTTTTCACCTTCTGTCTATAAACGGTGATGTTATCAGATGTTAAGGGTTCGTTTCTGAGCTGCAGCTGACTCAAGGAAGCTGGAGTCAAGCTTTGTTGACTCCATCTTGTCTCTCTCAGTTCAGGAAGCAGAAATTCGCTCTGGAGGCTGATCGCATCCCCATGGACTGTCTCGAACTCATCAGAAGTCCCACGGAAATGTACTACATTCCTCTCAAAGTAGCCATGTTGTAAGTACTAGTTACTCTTAATAAGTTATAGTCATACATCTGATTTGTATAGCCTATACCTTTCATCAGGACCCAAGGCGATTTAATTGTGTGGGACATACAATAAACAAGGAAAAAAGTAATCCTATTTCAAGTACTACAACATCCCTCTAAAGTACTTTGTTCTATGCATTAAACCATTTTACAATCAGGTGTGATGCTGATTAGCTATGACTAGAGATGTATAAAGTACTAGAGACCCAGACTTAAGTAAAAGTACAAGTACTGTATCAAAAAAGTCACTTGAGTAGAAGTGTTCTTTAAACACCCCACTTAAGTGGAAGTACTAAAGTATTCAAAATGTTTTGTACTGCAAAAGTACAGCAATAAAGCAAGTATTGCAAGTAGTTTATTTTAAAATGTACTACTCAAGTACTGAAAGTAAAAGTATTATGTTATGTTTATATTAAAGAAAGCAGTCAAAAGTTTGAATATTGTTTATATTATCTCAAATATTTAAACTGAAGGACACACAATTCCTTTGGCTGTAGCAGCAGTACGAGGACAGGAATACATACAGAGCTGTCTTAAAGCTGTCAAAGGCCACATACAAGTGTTTATGTAAAAAAAAAAACATCTCAAAGGCCAGAGGGGTATTCCGGTATTTTGAACATTGAGCCCCCTTTCTGGTTTGTCTAGGTTGAAATAGAGTGGTTGACACCGACATTTTGACTATTGGTCCTGTCTCAGGTGTTTGGCTCATTTATAATCACCCCTGCCTGCTTCAGATTGGCTGGCGACGTGTCCTTAAAACAACCCTAAACGTTCGTTTTCAGAAATGTCCAACTCACCGAGTGGTTAGTGGTGTTTGTTGATGTTCCAAATCAAGTATTGTAGCGAAATACAGTTTCTGTCGTGTTTGATTGCTATTTTATCGCATTTTGTAAAGACCATTGATTTCTGTTGGAAGACTCATTGCTTGTTGGCCGGAAATGGAAAGGGGGGTTGTTTACGTTTGGTTGTAGTCTTTTCGTTCGGTTCTAGCCCTACTGTTGAGACGGAGAACCGAACGAAAAGACTACAACCAAATGCAAACAGCCCCCCTTTCCGTTTCCGGCCAACGAGCAATGAGTCTTCAAACAGAAATCAATGGGATAACATTTTTATGTAACGAGTAACGATTCAGCCCATGAAAAATGTATTGGAGTAAAAGTATTAAACTCATCAAAAATATGTAGTGAAGTAGGAGTAAAAAAAAATAATACTCCAGTAAAGTACAGATACAGCATTTTAGTACTGTAGTACAGTAGTGAAGTAGTTCAACTTCGTTACTATACATCTCTGGCTATGACAAGCCGTTTAAAATTACAAAACCTTCTCATACATCGCAAGTAGCAGTGTCCACCCAGGTCTATGATGGCTAGATCAGCCTCCTATCATATCCAGTTTACTTTACTAACTGGCTGGCCGATCTATCCATCATACAGTACTGTATGATGTTGGTGGTTTTGACCCCCCCCCCCCCCCCTCTCTAGTTACCTACTGAATCCGTTCACCATCGTGTCCTGCGTAGCCAAGTGTACCTGTGGCCTCAACAATGCTGTCATTGCCCTCTTCATCCTGTCCACCATGAGAGGTGTGTGTTTGATTTACTTCCTGTTTACAGTGGCCTCTGTCGAGCTCCACACTAAACTGGATTGGTTGTTTAATTAACAATATGAAGATAGTTATTGATTTAGTTACAACAGGATGATCCTGTTTGGCTGTAATGTTCCTCCGGTTGATTATGATTAATTGTGTAACAGGAAGTGCCTTGCTGAGTGCCATTTTCCTGGCACTAGCCACCTACCAGTCCATCTACCCTCTTACCCTATGTGTCCCCGCACTGCTCTACCTGCTGCAGGTAAACTCACAAATGTACACACACATACACCTCATACAAATATTTGATTGCAGTCCTCATTCGTGTGTGTGTGTGTGTGTGTCATCCCCCCCCCCCCCCCCCAGCGTCTGTATATCCCGGTGAACGTGAGGCGGTCTAGCTTCTGGTTCTACACACTGCAGTACCTATTCATGTTCCTGGGAAGCCTCCTCGTCCTGATTTGCCTGTCCTTTTTCCTGTTGGGCTCCTGGGACTTCCTGCCTGCCGTCTACGGCTTCATGTGAGGACTAACTCAACTCTTTACTTAAAGAGTTAAACCCAAAACCACTTTTCTTTTGTTAAAATGTGGTAATTTGTCTTAAATGTCAACATAGATCTGTCATTTTTTTTCACTGTCACTGAAATAAGTCCCCAATTTAGAGAAAAAAGGTGTATAATCCTATGTTTTTTATCCAAAACACAAAGTGAGCGTTCCACTCTACTGTGAAAGAAGGTGGCATCTTTGTGCCATCTGAGTGCCTTGGAAAAGACACTCAGACGGCACAAAGACGCATGACCAAGGACTACCGGCAGCCCGGTGGACTTATGTCTCTTCTCCTGGGCCCGGTGGAGCTTAACGGGCAGCGGTTGACTGCAGGGCAGAGAGAAGTTGAACACTTATAGTATAACGCCACGGTCTGTGTGAATGGGGATGCTCCGTCTGAGCAGCGATGTATTTAATGTCTGCGTCCGAGTGAGGGTTAGGCTTCCTGATGACTTATTAATTAAAACGTTAGTGTGTGGCGCATTTCATATACAACATCTCTTACTAAACATCTTTCATATACTTAACATCGCCGTACTAAAAAGGTACCATAGAGTTGGCGTAGGTCGTAACCAAGGGGTTAGCACGCCTGACTCTTCCCTAAAACAAAACTTGTGTTCTTCCATTTAGGAAGACCACCCCACTTTTGCCACCATGGCTGATTACTTGATTAATTTTTGGTATAACAGCCTGGCTGCAGCCTGGCAGCCTGGCTCCCAAATGGCTATCGTCTTTCTCACGTGACACTCAATCACACTGGCAAAAATAATCTCTCTCTCCAGTCTGTCGGTACCTGACTTGACCCCTGTAGCTCTCACTGTCTCTCTTTCCAGTCGGTCTGTACGTGACTTCACCCCTATATCTATCTCTCTCTCACTCTCCAGTCTGTCGGTACCGGACTTGACCCCAAACATCGGTCTCTTCTGGTATTTCTTCGCTGAGATGTTCGACCACTTCCGCCTCTTCTTCCTCTGCGTCTTTCAGATCAACGTGTTCTTCTACACCCTTCCGCTCTCCATCAAGCTCAAGTAGGTCCACACAAATGCACACTCATACGCATGTACACACACGCTCTTTTATAAGTGGCTTCCAGTTTCTCTTTTCACATTCTCTTGTTTCCGAGACCCCCAGATCACTCAATATATTTGTGTGTGTGTTTTGCAGGGAACACCCAGTGTTTCTGATCTTCATGCAGATTGCCCTGATCGCCATATTCAAGTCGTACCCCACGGTGGGAGACCTCTCCCTCTACATGGCCTTCCTGCCAGTCTGGAATCATTTGTACAGGTGTAAGTACCCACACTCACTCATGCATGTGAGCACTAGTAGACCATACTTTAATTTCTGCCTCAACAGATGAATACTCCACTCCACCCTTGTGTACTCGTAACATATTGTACTCCAACGTATTATGATCTCTGATGTGTTCTACTCTTGTGTGATGTCATGTATTTCTGCTGTGACTGGATGGCAGTCTTGAGGAACATCTTCCTGGTGAGCTGCGTGTTGTTGGCGTGTTCAGCTCTGTTCCCGGTACTCTGGCACCTCTGGATCTACGCCGGCAGTGCCAACTCCAACTTCTACTACGCTATCACACTGCTGTTTAGTGTGGCTCAGGTACCTGTCTGTTCCGTCTCCCTCCCTCCATGTCGGTCCCCTTGTCTGTGTCTATCTGCCTGTCTCCTTCCCTCCCTTTCATCTGTCTCCCTCCTTCCCTGTCTGTCTCCCCCTCCCCCATGTCTTTCTCCTTGTCTGTGTCTGCCTCACCATCGGTCAGTCTGTCTGCCCATCTGTCTCCCTCCCTCCCTATATGTCTCCCTCTCTGACTCCTTCCCTGTCTGTCCATCTCCCTGCCTGTCTGACCATTCAACCTGTCTCTCCAGATCCTGCTGGTCTCAGACTATTTCTACGCCTTCCTACGGAGGGAGCACCACCTGACCAACGGCCTGTACCTTAAGAAGAAGGACGGCTCTGAGGCCACACTGGTGCTCAAATAACACACACACGCATGCACAACTAGATACATACACACACCTGAACTCTGATCTTTATGTGGCAGAGGTTGTTGTCATGGAAACAACCTGGGCAGTGTATTGTCACTTGCACACTCGCACACTCGCACACTGCCTGCTTTCAGACATTTTAGATCACCCCGTTTTCTTTCTTTGCATCTTCTTATTTTGAAGAGTCCTCCAGAGAGTCCTCATCCAAGACAGCCCTCTTTGACCATGGCCTCTTTATTTCAAAACTATCCGACTCACTTTAGGGGTTTCCTAGTGTGGTTCACCTCAAATCCCCCTTTTCCACTGCTGGTACTGTCAGTCGAAATGGGTTAAAAAAGAAACATATGAGCTGTTCCTTCCAAATAAAAGACTCACTAACTCTGAGCATGAAATTGCTGAGAACTAGTTGGACTTATTGGTGTAAACTATGCATGTTTCCGCTCAATGTTTTAAAATAATATGAGCTCAATAGCGATCAAAGTTTTGCTTTTATTTATGGTCCGTTGCAGGCCTTGAATGTTTGCTGTCAAATTTAGTTGAACACCAACAGGAGGTTGAGGATTTCAAACTAATAAGCTCACATCTCCAACACCACTCAGCACTGTTGTTTAATTGGCAATTTTATTCCTGGATCATTATGCTTAGACTGATTTCATTAGAACAGGAAGTACTGTGAAACTGGGAATAGTGAAGGGAAATCTAATTCTGACTGTTTCTGTCTCTCCTCTAATACGACTTTCAATGGATTTCTCTGCCCAGTGTTGACGGCAATAGATACGTAATTAAACTTTATTTTGTTTGGTCTTGGATTTGCCCTTATGGACATTAAGTCTCCAATGAACTCAAAAGGAAATCCTAATTTATTAATTTATTTTCTACATTGGATGCTTTGGGTTCTTTGTTTGTTTTGCCTGGACTTTCCTATGCGTTGTTTTGATACTGTACATATTTTAATGTTAAGTTTTATGTATGATATGTTGGTTAACTGCTTTTTTTAAAGGGGTGATGATGAATGTTATGAAATGATCAAAGAAGTTATGAATGATGTGTATAAAAAGGGTTATTAAACTTCAGGTTATTATTAAACCTAGTAATCTGTGGTTATTTATTTATCAAAAAATGTTACAGGCTTGGAATTCTTAAATTAATCAGGCAACCTGTCTGGCATTATGGAGCTAGATCACAGAAAATGACTTGTACATCACAGGCATGCGAACTAGTCACATTTTGGCGAAATTCGCCGTTTTTTTAACAAAATTGGCCACTTGTGAGATGCGTGGAGATCCATTGAGAAAACATTGGGGTGGCAGGGGGGTCTACAGTCTGACGAAAACGAGACGATAACTACAACGAAATCTTTTGACACTTTCGTTAACGAATAAAAATGAGACAAAAATGTAAGCGGGACGATTTGGGAAGCGATCCAATCAGAACTAAGCTCTTTATGTGGGGAAGTACTGATCGTCCCGCCCGGCAGGTCAACTAGCAGGCGCTTGCTGTGTCGCAAGCAAGTGTCCCTTTGTGGGCAGTTTGGCGCAACAATCACCGGTTAAAACACAACCAACTTGAAGTCATTGGTAGACGAGTCATCCCAAAATTCACGCAAAGATAAGCATCCTTAAACAGTTTTTTCTTTCAAGCTAATGTTATGTGTGTTTTTCGCTAAAATTGGAATACAATACAAGCTGAAAGAAACCACCGCTGTCCTGTAACGGTACCGGAGCTCTGTGCTGTCGACACCACAGCGGGGCACAGAAACACAGGATTCACTGTGGTTTCTGTGACATGAGAAACACTAAAAATGAATACTAATGTTTTATAAAGAAAGCTATCTTAGTGGGAAAGCCAAGCAACAGATAGCCACGGTTACATACAGTAATGTTCTTATGACGGGAGAAAGGAGCAGAAATATAGTAGAGACAACTTGGAGCTGTGTGTGCGCGTATGTTTGAATGAGAGACGGGAGTAAATGAGAGAAGGAAAAATCGGACCCCCTCCATTCTACCTCACAGGTACAGAAGGCCTCCGACAAGGATGGGCCACTGAGTGCAAATAAAGCTAGTGTATCCCAGAACAACAACAGACCAAGGAGGACGCAATTTTTTTTAAATAATAAATAAAAAATAAACTCCGGGGAGTTAAAAATAATAATAATATAAAAAAAATTATATATAAAGAAAAATAAAAATAAAAATTAATTATTAAAAAAGTAATAATACATTTTTTTTTACCGCGTGCATCTTTTTTTTTGGACCTGCGCGCACGCATCTTTTTTTTGACATGCGCGCAGGTCAAAAAAAAAGATGCGCGCAGGTCCAAAAAAAAAGATGCACGCGCAGGTCAAATTTTTATTTTTATTTTTTATTTAAAAAAAAATTATATCATTTTTTAAATATAATTTTTTGATAATTATTTTTATATAATTATTTTTTTGGATTTTTTAAAATAATTTATATTTTAAATATATATATATATATATATATCATACCTGCAAACTAGTCACCTTTCGCCGTTTTCAACTCAAAATAGATCATTTACGTGAATCGTGTAGACCCAAAGATTTTTTTTTTAAAGGGGGGGGGGGGGAGAGAGAAACGACGGCTGACCGACCGACCAATCAACCAACCATAGACTGTATAATAACCAGGGGTGCGCATAACTGGTACGCAAGTACGCATGCGCGCCCATAATCAGCGATGCGTAACGTCACTTGTGCCACTACAGCGCCTTTGCGTAACTCACCGTCAGGTCATAAAAACAAAACTACACGTGTATCTTCGTGTAGGATACTACTTCTGCGTCTCCCCACCTGCAAAAAAAAAACTAAAAAAGTTATGTGCACCCCTGATAATAACCGACTGTATAATGAGCGAGAAACAAGTTTGCTATCTTCACAATAAAAAAATCTTTGGCCAAATGACTCCACGTTCCACGTTCCATGTTCCACGACCACCAATCGCTATCAAGATATACCACAGCGCGCATGGATACCCTCGATCTCCTAGGAGATCCCCATCGAATTGCCCTGCGATCAAATACAAACTTTGAGCTATCTTGCACAAGCACAACAATTATATGAGGTCTATGATATGTTCATAATGCAACGCACCCTGTTGAAATGTATTGCTTACATTGGATGTGTGCCATCAATGCACCCAATTACATTAGGAAATCCTGAAATATAAGACCCAGATGAAAAGTCAACAAGGATAATTTCGGAGCCATTTGGGAACACTTAAAGTAGATAATGCTGACCTGCAAGTTGGTGAAACTCCATTTGAATGCGTCTCGTGGGTTTATGGCCTGGAAAAACGATGAACTTACGCAACAACCGCTTCAGCGCAAGATAGACGCACTGAGCGGCAGACGGTAGCTTTGCCTATGTGCTCAGCATCTCCTACACTGTACAAAAAGCTACCCGTCCCAAAAAAACGGAAAGCTATGCAAATTGTTTGTAGTGAACTGAGGGCAGATCCACGATTGGTAACATTTGCAATGTAGGGTTGGAGAAGGCTATTTAAATATATCAAAGAATCACGTGAAAAACTATATCTTTCCAGCAAAAAGTCATCCGGAAAGGACAATATGTCGAGCCGTGGTCTAATTAATCTCTGTGAATTGCACGAATTATTTGCGCTCCGATATCAACAGGCGAACACGTAAAAGCTGCGATAAACGCGGGTTTAAATTGCCTACTCTGAGCAAAACAGGGTTATCTTCCAAACTTAACCTGCGCAAAACCTGCTCCGACCAGGTTTGATTGAGAGCATATGTTTCTATAGCAACTTACATACCGTGTTCATTTTGGAACAGAAAACCTAGGGTTGCCGCTAACCCTGGGTTAACTTAGCTGGGTAAGTGATAAAACCGGCTTTGTGGAACACCCCTCAGGACCTTGTATTAAGCCGCGATGTACAAGAGCTTTTTAAAAAAGGCGCTTTTTCAGGGGCGGCGACGCTATGCAATAGGACAGTGGCGTGAAGGGTAGCGGGCGGCACGCCGACGAGCGCTTGCGCGCGTCTAGCCGCCGCCGGTGTGGAAATACGTCCGCGCCGGTGTGTGGCCGGCTTTATCTTATAGGTCGATGGGCTTTATAGCGTGACATAGGTCTTTTAACTCCGAAACACCGCCCCTTTGCATGAGAGGAAGTGGAGCATGCTGTTTTCCCGGGAAAAAAGTGACGTATAAATCAATTCATGTGAAGCACCGCCCATATTTGTATTCACTGGCCAATGAGAACGCTGTTCCTGAACTTTCTCATTGAATATTCATAACCTTTCGCGGGCTTTGTGAATCACGTGGTTGTTTCGCGCGAAAACTCAGTCTAGGCAGGAAGACGTCATCGGTTGCAAGACACTGACTACTACAGACGCACTCATAATGGCGGTGAGTAAAACGTTTTAAATACAACATAGCGAACCAATATATCGCCTTTTTGACAGTGTATATGAATTTATAAAGTTACTATACTTCACCTTTCGCTGTAATGTCCATGGCTGCTTTATATGTGTGGGCAATACTGACCTGTATTTATCATAACAAAGACAAGACTACCAAACTGTACCAACTCAACTAATTGTATTTGAAGACTTAATACTTAATACTACAATCAAAAATGTAAGCAATATGTCCCTACCGCTAACGGTTACTTAGCACGGCTTTGCTGTGTTAACGTTATGCGACTTATGTCTCTTCTCCTGGCCATGTGCTTCTTGCCATCTATTCATAGTTTTTACATAAACGTTGCCCCTAATCGATACGATGAGTATCGATATAATTTGTCCATATCGCTATTATAGCATACTTCATTTATTCTATAAACTGTGTGTGTGGTTACGTGTAAATCTTGTTCACTCGATAAAGAACACACACATACACACACAATGGTTGGTTATACGACTGTATTTTATAGTTCTGGAGCCAGTATTGAGCGCAGGATTCAGAACAAGAAAGGGACTAGGGCTTTGTCCCCCCCATGTGTGCAGTTGGTATGTAATCTACGAGTTCACGTGGGTGCTCTGGTTTCCTCCCACACCACAAAGACACCCAAGTTAACGTTCTGCTCTGTCCACAATCAGGCAAGGCTAGGGCCATATATCCGGAGTTGGTTTTGGGGTGGTACTCTGTGAGGCAGGCAGCCCACTTCACCTTGCTCATAGCACAGGATGTATTAAATGCAGAGAATGCACACATTCTATAATCATATAGACCAGATTGTTGTATCTATATAGCTATAAGTACTTGGTTGTGCTCCTAAAGCCATCTGTATTTATGTGTGTCTCTATAATATGTTGTGTGTTGGGTGGTTCAGGATTCCTCAGAGTCGTTCCAGATGGCCACCAGCCCCACGAGGGCCCCCAGGAGAGGAGACATGACATCCAGCCCTGGCAGAGACCTGCCCCCCTTTGAGGATGAGTCTGAGGGGCTGCTGGGGGAGGCCCTGCCAGGGGAGGAGGAGGGAGACGGAGATGATCTGATCGGTGATGGGATGGAGAGGTGAGGAAGGAGTGAGATGGTGCAGGATACAGAGGGTGAAATCAAGAAGGATTGAGAAGTGAGGCCAGCGAGGGAGTTTGAGTAGGTAGGCATAGAGAGAGAGAGGATGGATCAATGTTTGGTGAGAGGGGGAAGAGAGACAAGGAGACGGGTGGAAGGAGAGGTGCGGGGGGGGGGGTTTCTTGGAGGGGAGGGCAGGGAGGGAGGGATAGAGAAGTAAGACGAGAGAGGGAGGACAAGAGGGAGGTGAAAGGTGACATATTATACCATATCATTGTTTTGAATGTGTTTCAATGACAAGTCTAAAAACATGTCTTCCCACCCCCCTCCTCCAGAGACTACCGAGCCATCCCCGAACTGGACCGCTACGAGGCGGAGGGTCTGGACCTGGACGAGGATGAGCTGTCGGAGCTCTCCCCAGGAGCCAGGGCTGCTGCTGAGGAGGCCATGAGTAGGAGAGACCGGGAGCAGGGCCTCAGTGGACGACTCCGCAGGGGACTCCTCTATGGTGAGGAGGAGAGCAGAGGAGATGGTGGAGGATGAGGAGGCCCTCCTCTACAGTGAGGGAGGAGAAAGAGTTGAACGGAGAGGTCCGAACTTACCATCTGGTGAGAATGTAGCCCAGCGTAGTCGAGCTAGGGGTTTATTTATTTGTTTTATTTATTTTCTGATTAGAAGATGAGGATGAGGATGACGAGCGTCCCGGAGCTCGGAGAAGGCGACTGGCTGAGAGGGCAGCGGACAGCGGGGCCGGAGACGGAGAAGACGAGGAGATGATCGAGAGCATCGAAAACTTGGAGGACATGAAGGTCTGTTCTCTTAAGTTAACCTGGTGCACTCTGGGTAATGTAGTTTGGATCACTTAAAAAATGAATGACAGTTCACCTCTTTTTTATTGCACTGATTTACAAAGTGTGTTAATTGGCAGAATAAAATAAAGTACTGAGTATAATAACTTGGTTGGCTGTAATTTGATCTCGGGGTCAATGCTTCTCTCGTGGAGCAATAGCCCAACCACAACCCATTTACATTTAGGGAATTTAGCAGACGCTTTTATCCAAAGCGATTTACAATAAGTACCAACTTACAACCCCAACCATTTCCCAGCCTGCTTGGTTTGTGTCTGACAATCCTCTCCTCCTCCTGCTGCTGCCTTGCTCTAGGGTCACACGGTGCGGGAGTGGGTGTCCATGTCAGCCCCCCGGCTGGAGATCTACCACCGCTTCAAGAACTTCCTCCGGACCCACGTGGACGAGAACGGACACAATGTCTTCAAGGAGAAGATCAGCGACATGTGCAAAGGTAGGAGCTCCTTAATGCTGTGGTTACCTACCATCTTTAAATGTATAACCGTATTAGAGTTCAGAGTTGGGCTGTAGGGCAGTCACTGAAGTGTATACAGTACAAGAAGCAGCCCATTCTATATAGTCAAATGTCGGATGCCCATATCTAAAGTGACTGTAACAGTGAAATAAGATCCATGGCATTAAGCAGCAGGTATGGGTCAGAGTAGAATCACACTACACTTTAGATCAATATCTGTAGTCCAATGGGGGGGTGTTTAATTTATTTTGCTTTCTTTTTGTTACAACCAATCAAGTGGTCGGGGGCGGGGATCTATCAGTGCGTAATTGGCACACACAAACTTGGCCAGCAGTAGCAATCTATTTATTATCCATAACTATCCATAACAAGATTATGGTTAAGGCATCTTGGTCCTTTTGTGTGTGTGTGTGTGTGTGTGTGTGTGTGTGTGTGTGTGTGTGTGTGTGTGTGTGTGTGTGTGTGTGTGTGTGTGTGTGTGTGTGTGTGTGTGTGTGTGTGTGTGTGTGTGTGTGTGTGTGTGTGTGATCCAGAGAACAAGGAGAGCCTGGTGGTGAACTATGAACACCTGGCAGCCAGAGAACATGTGCTGGCCTACTTCCTGCCCGAGGCCCCCACAGAGATGCTCAAGGTGAGTCTCTGTCTCCAGGCCATCAAGCAGCCACAAGTCATTATTTTGTTAATTAACACTTAATCAACCAATTCACTATAAATTATAAAAAAGTCAAATTTGTATGTTTATTTAGTTGTATACTATCTAGTTCTAAACAGTAAACTGTGGGGTAAATTATTTGTATATTATGTAATGTTAACTCTCTACTTTATAAGTAGAATGTGTCTGTATTAGTTGTGTAACACAGTTGTAACAGTGTGTTTATTAGTTAAATAGCTGTCTTTGTAGTAATATATTCTGTGTGTGTTGTCAGATCTTTGATGAGGCGGCTAAGGAGGTGGTGTTGGCCATGTTCCCCAAATATGACCGCATCGCCCACCAGATCCACGTCCGCATCTGTAACCTGCCGCTGGTAGAGGAGCTGCGCTCACTCAGGTGACACACACACTTTGAACATGATCTGTTTGTGAGCACTTACCAATAATTCATTATATGAATAAGTATGCTTTCCCTCTCTGTATTGGTTGGTTATTGGTAAAAAGATCCTGCCTGCCTCTCTCTTCTCCCCTTCTGAATTAAAAATCAGTGATTCAGCTCTTTAGTTTGTTAATTTTAATGCTAGTATCCCCCAAGTCAGCTTCAAAATTAAAAAATCCCTCTTCAGTTTGCGAATTTTCTAAATAAAACCCCCTGCCCTCCTCTTCCTTCACAAGTTCAATTTCAAACTAAAAGCCCCCTGTCTGTGTTGCTGCAGGCAGCTGCATCTGAACCAGCTGATCCGGACCAGCGGGGTGGTGACCAGCTGTACCGGGGTGCTGCCGCAGCTAGCCATGGTCAAGTACAACTGTAACAAGTGTAACTTCGTCCTGGGACCATTCTTCCAGTCCCAGAACCAGGAGGTGAAGCCCGGCTCCTGCCCAGAGTGTCAGTCCATGGGGCCCTTTGACATCAACATGGAGGAGGTACTGGCTCTCTACGTTTACAGTACATGACATGTTTAACCTCATCTAGTATTTTGACAGTCACTTTTATACAAAAAACTGTTCATAGTTAACATCCCTATTTGTTATCTATTTTCCTTTCAAGCTGTGTTCTTTACCATTACAATTTTCAATACACGGCTTTGTTCACTCTATTTTTGAATGCGTGTCTGGGGTCAAAATGTTTTCACCGTAATTAAGTTTAATATGTATTTAATCACTCAACCAATCACATTTCTCCTCCAGACTGTATACCAGAACTACCAGCGAATCACTATCCAGGAGAGCCCTGGTAAGGTGGCCGCAGGCCGCCTCCCACGTTCCAAAGACGCCATCCTATTGGCTGACCTGGTGGACAACTGTAGGCCTGGGGATGAGATTGTGAGTTGACCATTCATATTTACATTTTTTATGCATTTTTTAACAGTAAGTATTGGAAATAATCGTTAACATTATCCGTGTGGATAACTATTAAATGACAATGGACAAAATTTATATTAAACTTGATTTAAACAGTTCTTTCATTTTGAACTTACTTTAAATGTTATTTTTGTGCTTAATTTTTCAAATGTATCTTGTGTTAAATAGTGATCATTTCATTAGTTGATTGTGCGTCATTTAAACGTGACCTTTGTGTTTACCTTTCATTGAACCGCATGGTCAGGAGCTGACGGGGATCTACCACAACAACTACGACGGCTCTCTCAACATGGCCAATGGCTTCCCAGTGTTCGCTACCGTCATCCTGGCCAATCACATCTCCTGCCGCGACCAGCGTGTTGCCGTGGGAGCGCTTACAGACGAGGACGTGCAGGCTATCATGGCGCTGTCCAAGGACGAGCGCATCGGCGAGCGGGTGAGCCCGATGACACACGCACACCTGGAAACACAACAGGGTCTTAATCACACTTAACACGCACACCTGGAAACACAACAGGGTCTTATTCACACTTAACACGCACACCTGGAAACACAACAGGGTCTTATTCACACTTTAGATGCACACCTGGAAACACACAGGGCTTTATTCACACATTAATTATATATATAATATTTAATAATATACTTAAATTCTTAAAATTGGAAAAATAAAAAGTATCTGGTCGAGCCATCGCCTCATTTATTGGCCCAACGATGAAAGCACAATGACTCACTCCATGCAGCTACAAAAATGAGGGTTCTAATGCCTTGTTTCACGTTATTGTTCCTCCTACAGGTGTTCGCCAGTATCGGACCGTCCATCTACGGCCACGAAGACATCAAGAGAGCCCTGGGTCTCGCTCTGTTCGGTGGAGAGCCGAAGAACCCAGGTACCCACCTCTTCTTCCTCCTTCACAACTCCTCCTTGTCCAGCTCAACCTCCGCCTCTTCTTCCCCTTTCAGACCCTCTTGATCTCTAGACTCGCCTCCTCAAGCTCTCATTCCACTTCTCCTGATACTGACTGCAGTAAGGATGTTCTTATCAGCTTCCTCCTTTAACCAACCTCTCTCTCCCCCTTTTCCTCTCTCGTCCTCCCCCAGGTGGTAAACACAAGGTCCGTGGCGACATCAACATTCTGCTTTGTGGGGACCCAGGAACGGCCAAATCCCAGTTCCTTAAGTATGTACAACATTAGTTCCATTGAGTTTCACGAGAATGAGGAGCTGGAGCCAAACCAACAGTCCTGTGTTTAGAGTCTGCTTGAGAAGGGGGGCTGTTCAGGGTGGTGTTTCTAAGGTATGCATGTTGGTGTAGCATGTTAACGTGTGTGTGTTGTTGCAGTATATTATGGTGTGTGGGTGTACAATGTTAAGGAGTGTGTGGGTGCAGTATGTTAGGGTGGGTGCAGTATGTTAGGGTGCAGTATGTTAGTGTTGGTGCAGTATGTTAGGGTGGGTGCAGTATGTTAGGGTGGGTGGGTGCAGTATGTTATGGTGTGTTTGGATGCAGTATGTTAAGGGGTGTGTAGGTGGGGTGTGTGTGTTTGTGTGTACGCAGTATGTTATTGTGTGTGTGTGTGTGGGTGCAGTATGTTATTGTGTGTGGGTGCAGTATGTTAAGTTGTGTTTATCGATGCAGGTACGTGGAGAAGGTTGCCAGCCGGGCGGTGTTCACCACGGGTCAGGGTGCGTCCGCGGTGGGGTTGACAGCGTATGTCCAGCGCCACCCGGTCACCCGGGAGTGGACCCTGGAGGCCGGGGCCCTGGTGCTGGCAGACCGCGGCGTGTGCCTCATCGATGAGTTCGACAAGGTGAGGCCCAGCCTGCAACTCACCCCGTCCCCAGCCTCCTCATCTGGCGATGGACTGCCCGGGATGAGGGAAAAGAGAAAGAGGGAGGGGCTTCGGGGAGAGTGATATCCCTGACAGTTACATCCCTTTAGTGGCAAGAGGGAGGGGCTTCGGAGAGAGTGATATCCCTGACTGATATCCATGACCCTTTAGTGGCGAGAGGGATCACCGTTTCAGTTAGTCGGTTTTATACAATGATCGGGGGGAAAACTCAGTTTATCCTGCTTGTCTTGTTGTTCTTCTCGTTGTGGTTTTTCGTCTCGTTCTGGGGACTGTTAACTATAACAACACGGCTCATAGGTCGTGATAGAACGGAAGTTGCGGTATAACGCGTGACCTTCTCTCAGCCTACGCACGTACGTACGTACACACGTTACTTTTGTTTCAAACCTAAGTGAAACATGAGTTGAAAACTTTGGTTAAGTAGTTCCCTTGGTGTTGAAACATGTCTGGAGGCAGTGCACTGTGCTCTGACCCCCAAAGAGGGTAAATATAAAAACTGTTTTGTCATCTGTTGAGGGAATATATATGATCCATATCATAACACACAATATTCTGCTCTGTCTGTCTGTATCATCCTCTCTCTCCCAGATGAATGACGCAGACAGGACCAGTATCCACGAAGCGATGGAGCAGCAGAGCATCTCCATCTCTAAGGCTGGCATTGTTACCTCACTACAGGCCCGCTGCACTGTTATTGCTGCTTCTAACCCCATAGGTACTTACTCACTCTCATAAATACATTTAAAAAAATAATCCTGCACATCTTTGATCTGGTCTTGGCTTAACAGAGGTGCTGATTGGCTGTGCCTGTGTGCTGTAACAGAGGTGATGAAATGGCTGTGTTGTTTAACAGAGCATGCTCTGTGGTGTAACAGAGGTGATGATTGGCTGTGTGTAACAGAGCATGCTGATTGGTTGTGTGGTGTAAAAGAGCATGCTGATTGGTTGTGTGGTGTAACAGGGAGGTGCTGTGTAGTGTAAAGGAGATGATTGGCTCTGTGGTGTAACGGAGGGGATGATCATCTGTGTTCACAGGTGGGAGGTATGACCCCTCGCTGACCTTCTCTGAGAATGTGGACCTGACGGAGCCCATCGTGTCTCGCTTTGACGTGCTGTGTGTTGTCCGAGACACAGTGGACCCTGTTCAGGTAAAACAAGCACGCACTGTAACATTTACATCATGGGTCATTTATCCAGAGTGACGTGCAAGTTAGGCTGTTGTATTACTGCTGTTTAATACAGTGCACTGCGTTGTATTAGTGCTGTTTAACCCAGTACACTTTTTAAAATTCTGGTTACCAGTTATGTAGAATTGATTGTCCTACTTACCATTGCATTATCTATGCTATAGGGTTGATTGATCTTCCTTAGCAAAGAGATGGGAATTGCACTGCATCGTATTTAAATAAAAGACCCTACTTAACAAACTTTTTTTATATGCACCATACATATGGAATGACTTGCAAAAATCCCATGGACTATGCTCCGATCTCATCTGAAATTTTTTTTTACTTTCTGCTTGCTCTGTCTGTTCTTGTTGATCTGTGTATTCGCTTTTGGCTTTATGCAAACTGGATGTGTAAACTGCTGGTCTTGTCTAACTTCTATAGGTCTATTTGTTTAATGGTCTCTGTTGATAAATGTATCTAATGAGATTTCCTGTTTAAATAAAGGATACATTTTATGAAATAAGAACATATACATATATTCTATTGTCCTCTCTAGGATGAGATGCTGGCTCGCTTTGTGGTTGGCTCCCACATCAAGCATCACCCTAGCAACAAGGAGGGCGGCATGGCCGGCCTGGAGGAGATGATCCTCCCCAACTCCTCAGACGTCCCCCTCATCCCCCAGGAGCTGCTCAGGAAGTTCATCATCTACTCCAAGGAGAAGGTACGCACACAGACATGCACACTCACCATCACATGTCCATTGTGTTGTTTTCTGACAGTTTGTTGTTCTTGTTGTTTTCTAGATCCACCCCAAGCTGAACCAGATGGACCAGGACAAGGTGGCCCGTATCTACAGTGAACTCCGCAAGGAGTCCATGGTGAGCCTCCAAAACAGACTGAACTGTGGGAGATGGTGTTGCAAATGCTATCCGAAGCTAGCCTATCTCTACCCCACTGAACTCTGGGAGATATTGTGTTTAATCAGCTACCCTGGCCTACATGAATGGACACCGCTCTGGGATGTGGTTCTAAAGTTGTTTCTGTAACCCCAGGCAACGGGCAGCATCCCCATCACGGTGCGTCACATCGAGTCCATGATCCGCCTAGCCGAGGCCCATGCCCGCATCCACCTGCGGGACTACGTCCTGGAGGACGACGTGAACATGGCCATCAGGGTGATGCTGGAGAGCTTCATAGACACACAGAAGTTCAGCGTCATGAGGAGCATGCGCAAGGTGAGGGCCAGTGGGTCATTATGGTACTGCTGAAGTTAAGGAGCACAATAGAAGTGGACTTGGTATTGATGAGGATGAGGAGCATGATGGAGGTGAGGAGGGGCACGAAGTTGAGGAGGAGTTGGTTTTGATGAAGAGGAGTTAGTAGTAATTGATGATGGTGATATTGATGATGATAAGCATGATGAAGGTGAGGAAGAGTTGATGGCTAGACCAGCCCGTCCTCGGCTAATGTATCCTTGATGTGGAGGAAGAGTTAATGTCTTTGGTGAGCAAGAGGAGGTCAGAGTTGTCTAAAGTAACCCAGAGTGTAGCACTCAGGCTCTTCCTGAGTGCTACACTCACGTGAAGAGGAAGATCAGGAATGAGAGGAAGGGGAGCTTCTGGGACACCAACCTTTAGTATTTCCTGCAGTGTTGCATCGGGTTCATTGTGTGTGCACGTTTGTTTGCAGACGTTTGCGCGCTACCTGGCGTTCAAGCGCGACAACAACGAGCTGCTGCTGTTCATCCTGAAGCAGCTGGTGGCCGAGCAGATGGCCTATCAGAGGAACCGATACGGAGCGCAGAGCGACATCGTTGAGGTCCCCGAGAAGGACCTGCAGGAGAAGGTATGTCGCCACGGAGACCGTCTACTGTTAGATGCACTTGCACAATGCACTTCAGCTGAGGAGGGTTGGCCATGACGGCCGCTCCAGGACCGTCCACTGGTGGGCCTTGAGCTGAATGTATAAGGAGTGAGGAGTTTGTTTGAGTCTTAAGCTGCAGGATACGCAAAACAACGTCCTCTTGTGTGGTGGCTTAAAGGACAATTCCGGTATTTTGAACATTGAGCCCCCCTTTCTGGTTTGTCTAGGATGAAATAGTGGTTGACACCGAAATTTTGACCATTGGTCCTGTCTCGGGTATTAAGCTAATTTAGAATTGCCCCTGCCTGCTTCAGAATGGCTGTCTATGGGCATTCTGTCCTTAAAACAACCCTAAACGTTTGTTTTCAGAAATGTGCAACTCACTGAGTGGTTAGTGGTGTTTGTTGATGTTCCAAATCAAGTGTTGTAGCGAAATACAGTTTCTGACGTGTTCTATTTGGCATTTTGTAAATCCCATTGAAATGGGGCTGTTTACGCTTGGTTGTTGTCTTTTCGCTCGGTTCTCCGTATCAATATTAGGGCTAGATTGAGCAAAAAGTCTACAGCCAGCCCCCCTTTCCGTTTCCGTTTAACCCGCAATGAGTCTTCCGACAGAAATCAATGGATTTACAAAATGCCAAATAAAACACGGCTTAGTTATGGTTCCACGTCAACGCATTACGGACCCCATTACGTCCTTGCGGACCCTCCTTGCGTCCACCGCAATGGCCTGACGTGCACCTCCCAAAAATTGTAACCTTGCATCAATTGGACGCTGCAGCAAGGGCTTTGATTGGTCCACTCACTAAAAAAATAGGTTCATGACTACATGGATGTGGAACCATAACTGAGCCTCTAGTGGCCATACTGTCCTGTCCCAACTCTCTCTCTCCCTCCTCTCCCCCCAGGCGAGGCAGATCAACATCCACAGCCTGTCCTCCTTCTACGACAGTGAGCTCTTCACCTCCAACCGTTTTTCCCACGATGCCAAGAAGAAGCTGATCCAGCAGCAGTTCTAGACACTCGTCCATTACCCGCGGGCCGCTGCTTGTAAATACGTGTACATTTTCCTTGTGTATTTTTTGATAAACGATTCCAAATGGGGTCGTTGAAGGAGCAAAA